>NC_142065.1:201209824-201533753 GCF_059756535.1 Pantherophis guttatus
TCAAGAAGCATATTCAAGCCAGGCTAAAGCTCCATTGTCTGCATTATTTTCCTGCTGTCAGTGATGAGGAAAGTACCTCTAAAAAAAAGTCTCACCCTCAATTATTCTTTATGAGAAGGAACTAAAGAAGCTTTTTAGTTCCTGATAGGAACTAAAGACTTTTTTTTCACCAGGGCACATATTGTAAATCCTTACAGGCATTCCCTTAACTATACTTATTGTATATGGTAAATTTTAAATGACATATGCTGGATCCCATGTAGACTGCTGTGGAGTCCCAGCTGTGCTTTACATACCACCAATTCAGCTACATTTCCTTTAAAGAAGAATTGAAGATTTTTTAAATTTCATATTCTGCATGATCTGCATAAGATCCTATAACAGGGTTTCCAACTTTCCAACTTTAAGACTTGTGGACTTCAACTCCCAGAATTCCTCAGCCAGCCAATGCTGCTGGGAAATTTTAGGAGTTGAAGTCCACAACTCTTAAAATTGCCAAAATACCCCTGTCCTATAATGTAGTTTTGTATATAATCTTCCAAGAGTTCTGAGGGGTGCCCAGATCCAATCCAAATATACATATTACCAACAAAGCAACATAGAAGAAAGGAACTGGAAGAGTTACTAGCATTTTCTCACTTTTCCAAGGGATCCTTTCAGGGGTGAAATCCAGCAGGTTCTGACAGGTTCTGGAGAACCGGTAGCAGAAATTTTGAGTAGTTCGGAGAACTGGTAGTGGAAATTTTGAGTAGTTTGGAGAACCGGCAAATACCACCTTTGGCTGGTCCCAGAGTGGGGTGGAAATGGGGATTTTGCAGTATCCTTCCCCTGGAGTGGGATGGAAATGGAGATTTTGCAGTATCCTTCCCCTGCCATGCCCACCAAGCCACGCCCACCAAGCCACACCACGCCACACCACGCCCACCAAGCTACGCCCACAGAACCAGTAGTAAAAGAATTTGAATTTCACCACTGGATCCTTTATATATTATCCTGGCCACAAGGAAGTTAATACCTTTTGAATGGCTTCTGTGTGGCTGGAGTGATCATTAAAAGGCTGAATCATGGTGATGATAGGCAAGTTTCCCATAGATTTGCAAAGTGTGCTAGAGGAAACTAGAACAGGGGATCACAGCCTGTGACATAGTCACTGCCTTAGAATGTTACATAAAGGAAACTCACATTAAACCATAATTGTGTGTATAGCATAAGGCGTGAACCCAATCACGATGCCTTTTTATTGCATTGTGCAAACATGTACCGTGGTTTCCCCATCCCTGTGTATAGATCATTTAACGAGTTTACCTGTGCCATGAATTGAATTATTCTTGGAAAATGTTTAAACTCATAAACATTCCTATGTGAAATGGTTTTGTTCTATGAGTGGGGAATAAAGGAAGAAACCGATCTATTGTCTGAAATCTGGCTGTAGACAAGATAAATAGACTATTCAATATATCTTTGCCAGCATCCTTGTTGATTAATCATGTAAGCTTGTATTTGTTAATCAAATAGCATAAACAGTTAAGTAAAAATGTCTTCCAGCTGAGCAGTTGGGAATACATTCTTATGATATTGTATGAACTGTAATTTACTGAGTAAAATAAGGGAATAAGAGAGAGAGAGTGAGTGTGAGTGTGAGTGTGAGTTTAAATATAATTTGGTGCCCTCGTATTTGGTACTAATTGGGAATTCAAGTCCAACCCATTTGATAGATGCTAGAATCGATCAAGATCTGGTGAAAAACATCTTGGTTTTTAACCTTCAACTTTTTAATATGGTATATCTGAATTAGAGCATGCCTGATTTCCCATTTCTTTTGCATCAGCCTTTCCCCATTGGGCAATCCTGCAAGTGTAGAGAGACTGTATATTCCCAAATGCCCAACCAGCATAGGCTAGGAAAAATTTCTGGATATTTAAATCCAATGTACCTTAAAAGAAGACAGGGAAGTACACGCTGGGTGCCTCATTTTATTCTCCCAAGAAGCTTGTACAGCGGATTAAGCTGGCATTGATTGAACACAATCTATTGGAGGGACCTTGAAGACAGCAGAAATGTGTGGCCAACTATCACAATTTTGCCCATTAATAAGTCTGTATGGGTGAGAAAGTTTGGTGTAGTGATTAAAGAACCAAGCTAGAAACCAGGAGACTCTGGGTTTTAGTCCCACCTGGGCAGGGGTGAAATGGTCTGAAGTCGGCTACTGGTTCACTTCGCTACCGGTTTGCTTCGTGCGCGCATGCATGATGTGTGCCAAATGTGCGCTTTCCGCGCAAATGCGCGCAGGCGCTAACCCACAGCGCTGAAAGAGGAGGATTAAGAACCCTTTTCTGAGTCTGCAAAGCTAAGTAGAATAGCGAGGGGGGGGGAACAGCTGTGCTGCATGATTTAGATATAAATCTAAATATAAATCTCTCGGCACAGCTGATCGTCGGAAATACCAGTTCGTCCGAACTGGTAGCATATTTTACTACTGGTTCGGGGGAACCCGTTCGAACTGGTAGCACTTCACCCCTGCACCTGGGGCAGGAAGCCAGCTGGGTGAGTTTGGGCCAATTCTCCTTTCTCAGCTCTAGGAAGAAGGGTATGTTAAACCACTTCCAAAATCTTGTCAAGAAAACTGCAAGAAAAAAATTGGTTACAGAATTATAGCTGTCAACTTGTGCCAATTTTTGGAGATATATATTATTATAAAATATATTATTTACATACTTATCAACTCTCCACTCATGTAAATTAGGGAGTGACCATAACAGTTTGAGATCATGTATTTTCTTAACGGGGATGATATTATCCACTATTAATGTCAGTATTCTTTTTTTTAATATATTGTATGTCTATTGCTGGTCGATGACCATAATAAAGTTCTGTTCTGATCTATTCTATTCTATTCTATTCTATTCTATTCTATTCTATTCTATTCTATTCTATTCTATTCTATTCTATTCTATTCTATTCTATTCTATTCTTCAAGAAACCTGCAGAAACTTGTCTAGACAGTCCCAATGAATCAACACTGGCTCAAAACATAAAATACATACTGTATATATGGGGTTTACAGCTTCAAATAGATATTTGTTAGGTGCTAATTTATTGCCCTTTATGTGCATTGGCTACACAACCTTCTTTTTAACTCTTCAATTTTATAAAGAGATTGTCTCTGCCATTGGACAAGATGATAGACCAGATAGGTTATAGATGCAAATCTTTTTTTCAAACAGCATCTAGGTTTATACATCTCTTGAGGTATATAGTACTAATACACGGTACACGGAACAAACATGGTCTATTAGGTTTTGGCTTAACATGTTGTGAGAGCTCAACCATTGTTGCTTGAAATTGGATGTAGAATTGCAACTATTGTGCATTAACATTGCATACTGTTGGAAGAAATATCCTTCTGGGTTCAGTTCCAAGTGGGGAAAAAGACACTGGAAACACGGAGATTATTTGAAAAGATGGTTTAATGGTGGACAGGATCACATGGCTTGAGTTCCTGAGCAGAAAAGGGCCAAGATGCTGAGTGCCTTGGTTTTATGCCCTCTCTGGGCTCCACCATAGAGCTTCCTGGTCCTGTGTAAGAAATGCACTCTGATTGGTGGTCAGACTCCCAGGGGGTGGGGGCAGGGGTGGGTTCTAAATTTTTTTACTACCGGTTCTGTGTGCGTGGCTTATTTTGTGGGTGTGGCTTGGAGGTCATGTGACTAAGTGGGCATGGCTAACTGGTCAGAGTCATTTCTGGAAGGTCCTCGCACTTACGACCCGACTCATTTGTTTGCTTTTAACACTGATCAGCTGTAGGACGGCCCTTTGAAGCCCTGCGGCAAGAGTTTAAACAGTTTTTTTCCCTCTAGTCATCAGCTGGGACTCAGGAGGCAGCAATAGATTGGGGGTGGGACCAAATAAAAGGTAAGAATAACATGGGGGGGTGGGAGGGCGGGGGGGGGAGAACCGGTTCGGTGACATCATATCATCACCACTACTGGCTCGGCCGAACCGGACCGAACCGGGAGGAACCCACCACTGGGCAGGGGTCTTAGCTAACTTTGTAGGCTGTCTGTCTCTCAGGCTTGGTTGAGCCTTGCTGGGTGATGCAGTCCCCTCAGGTGCTATTTCGTGAGTTTGGTTGCTAGATGGGTAGAGGGCTAATCCTATCTTTGTTGGATCTTGGGTGAGGGCATTTGCCTATGAATAGACCTAGCTATCTCTTTCTCTCTTTAAGTGTGGACCTCTTCTGTGGGCTATTGAGGATTGTGGGAGCTATTAAGAATGAGTCTGTTTCCTGCCTAAAAACATATTTCTCCATTTTCCATCCAGGGAAATATAATATTCTGCTTTTTAAAATATTTCCTCAAATATTTCATTTTTCTAGGAGCGGGGTGGGTGCTCACTTCCTACAATACGTAAAGCAAACTCTATGCAACATAGGAACTTTATTAGGCCAACTCAAGATGACAAAATGCTGCGGTGAGAATGCCAGTGTGGAATAGTGGTTAAGGGTCAAAGGACTCTTCATCAAACAAGATGGCGAAAACGTGAATACTTGCACCCTGCTACGCTATCTTGAGTTTGGCTCATAAAGATATATGGTTAGATGCAGCAGATCATGGTAATTTGCTCTTTGGCAACTGGTTATCTCTGCTTCTTTCTTGGTTGTGTTTCTCTGATTCAAAGAAGCACTTAATAGTATTTCTCCAAATCTTGCGATCCAGGTTCTGACCAAATCAGAAACTTTCTTGAAGTGGTGCAATTCTTTTGAGATTTCTTCCAAAACAGAACCAGGTAACAAATTCTAGATGACAAATCTATCCTTGGAATCTCTTTACCCTGAGGACAAGCCCTTTCTTGACTTAACGGTGTGTTTCTCAGGAGTGAGAGTTGTAAAATATTCACACAGCTTGAAGCGTTTTCTCACTTGCTCAGAGCAGCTGGCAAATTAGAGCCCCGTGAAGCAAATACACGAGGATTTACAAAGACCTTTATCTTTCTCGCTCTCTGTCCGCAGTAGAAAAAGCTAAACGGAAAGGAAATTCCATGGAAAAGGGACAGAATACCTTGCGTAGGCATATCCTCCTCAAACCGAGGCGAGATTGTAGCTTGGTAAATAACCTTTTGCTTTGTCTGCACAAGGTTTTTAATTCAGCCTCTGGTATCTTCCCTTGACAGGATCTCAGGCAGCCCATCTGGGAAAACCCTCCAGCTGAAGTAATGCAGATTACTACAGTTAGTCAGATTGGATGTGGCTTTAGGCATGATGGGGCAATTTTCTGTTGTTATGCCGTTTTCCAGGGTTTGCTTATTCCTTATTCCTACTCCAAGATATTGAGCTCGCAAGCATGGATCTCATACCTAGTTGCAGCAACATTTGGCAAGGTGACTGGAAAATCTGGAAATTGTGGTTCTAATACACCTGGAAGGCACATGATTTGGAAAGGGCTTACTTATTTATCTCCCATGTCTGGTCTTGTGATATATGTGATATATATATATTGCTCCTGCATATTGAGCTATCCTAGATAACAGATGTTGATAGGTTGGGTCAGTACTTGTAAAAGAAAATTTCTTTCCCTTCCATTTTCAGACGCAGATGGGAGCCAAAGGGGTGCTAAATGAGTGTGCCCTGTTTTTTTTTCCTCATTTCCCCCCTCCTGTTCCTTGTATCTAGAAAAGTAAACATCTGGAAACAGAGGCTTTAGTTTTGTCGACTCATTTGCTTTGACCTTGGTGTTTTGTTTTGTTTTCTCCTTCTGGGAAAAACAAGGAAAGTAACAGCTAGCAAGCATTAGGGTTCCTGGAATCCTCTCTTTTTTACGGGGCTGTTGGGTTAACTGGTGTTGGAACCATGAGTAAATTATTCAACTTGACTAGCCTTGTGGTTGTTTGCACTCAGGCTTTCCCAAAGCAAAATCCTGTGTGTAGTGTCAGCATGCTGGCAATTGTGGACCAACGTTGCATGACCAATTGTCATGCAACGGGCCATCCTGATTATAAGATGGCAGGGATTGGTTTTTTCCTTGAAGCTGTTGCAGCCTGTGTATGAGAATAGTAGGAATGGTTGGAGGATTTACTCTCAGGTGCCAGAAACAACTGCCAGTGATAAAGATCTGCCAACTAATTTTTATCAATCTGAGCATCTTCAAGAGGGTTTGGCTTCAGATAATTATTTTTTTGAGTTCTTCTAATGGATTTGTCAATACCTCTAAGAAAACTCTCTAGTGGCGATAAAGGGTAATTGCACACATAGTCAACAAGGATTTTGAAATGCAACAGCCCTTGAGGCCATATCCTATCCTATTTATTGCTCAATGTGTTTGCCACTTCTTGGTTAAGATTAATCCTATACACAGAATGGAAGCCCCATTAACATGCTGGCGATAGGGATCTTATGATTCTTTCCCAATTAGAATCTGCAAATTCATTACCTGATGTGAAGAAATGCGCAGAGGGCATTGCCAATAAAGTAACATTGATGACTTGTTCCCAACCCTGAGAAAGTTGAGGTGCTTCAATTGAGTATGCTGTTGAGATGAGATGAAGCAGTTGGCTTGCAACTTCGTCTCTCTCTGTTTCAAAGTGTTTGTACAGAGGTGCAATGCAATAGAATTAAGGCATCTTTCAACCATGCCATTCCCATCGGAAAACTTTGTGCATTTAGCGTGTTATGAAACATTTTGGTTATTAGGCCTGTGCAGTCTCTTTGGTGGGAAGTTTGTCTCAGTGAGGCACCTCTCAGGATTGCAAAGCTTAATTAGTTTAGTTTTCTTCATCTGCTGTTTCTAATTTTCCTTCCTCTTAAATGTTTTGGATTTTAGCAATCCAGCTGGGTGCTGATTTGAGCAAATTCCATATCCATTATTTTCATTTGGTTGTGGGGGGGGGGTGTCCTTGGTGCTCTCTGAGCTTGGTTGTTTTCGTGCACTGACGATGTTACCTACTTTGGGTAATGAAACATCTGCAAGAAAACAAGCATCAAGGACCCCCTCATTTCAATGAGCTACAAATATTCTTTATTGGATTTTCATCTTGGTTCTTCTGCAAAATGCTCAACGTATTCAAAGATAGTAATGTTTATCCAATATAAAATTTTGATTAGAACATGCAATGTTTATCTTGATATTAATTATATAGTAAAGCTGGAAATTGGGACACTTCTTGAAACCGAACAGATAATAGCTTCAAAACAGACCATATGGTTATTCCAGAATGTGGCGATGGCGAGCACCATAAATTATTTTAAAAGCAATTAACAGAATAATAAAGTTGGAAGGGACCTTGGGGGTCTTCTATCCAACCCCCTGCTCAAGCAGGAAACCCTATTCTTTTCATTCAATTAGACAGATTCATGGATAATAGCCACTAAATGTCTTAGTTTTAGGGATCCTTTATTTTGAATAATAGATGCTGGGGACAAAGAATCGGATCGGGTGTTACTTTTGTCCCACGCTTGTGAGTTGCTAGAGATCATTTCCTGTAGGAGGCTTCTCATATGCAGACATATATGCAGAACATTATCTAATCCCTCCACCTAATTCATGCATATGCTCTCATAAATTTCATTCATAGTATTGCCTCATGTTAGACCCTTGCAAGGGTGATGTCAGCTAAATACCACAGAATGAATTCATTATTAGCCATCTGCAAAGTCAGTGAGATATCTGAATGAATCCCTTGGGAGGCATCTATTTAAAAAGTCACATCAACCTTTGGACTGGACTTGGGCTAATGCACAATACATAAGTCAGGCCCTGACTTCATGCAATATACATGTATTTCAGGCTTTCCAGTTGCTTCATTTACCTACCTGTGAGAATAGCGAGATGCAAGGCTTAGTCATTGCAACAGACTTAAGTGGATTGCTCTGCAACTCTTCTTCCCATTCCGTACCGCAGAAACACAACTCTTGATCTTTTATTGATTTATCTGGGCCCTTTGCAAATATATTGCTTAATTTCAGTCTGCGCTTGCCAATATAATTCTGTGAGGGTTTCTTGTTGTAAAAGTATGCTGCTTGCTATAATCTGTAAGGTTCTTGGAAATGAAGAAAACACAATGCTCGGCATGTGTCAGCATTGTGGTGTGGAGCTGATGCATAAGATAAAAATGGAATGAGCCCTGAATTTCATATTGTGTGGGTAGTGTCTTACTCCAATTAATTAGTTGTAAGTTGTCTGTTGCTACTACTCTGGAACGACTCCCAAACAGAAGAAAGCAGTGATTTTCTAATGCGGTTGTTCCTTTGATTAGTGCTGAGATGTGAGGGAAATGAGAATATCCCTTTAAAAAGGGATAATTAACCAACTATTCTAAATAGTCTGATGGCATTTTGCTAGCAGGAAATGTAGGCTTGTCCCAATTTTAAAGTGCCTCTTAGCAGAACACCTTCAGACAAGTTAATCCAGTAGTAATGGAAGCAGAAAGAGTTCCTTAGCAAGCCTTCATTTTAATGCCCTACCAATGTCTCCATTACAGAGGGATGCTTGACAAACTCTTGCCTTGGTTAGGGCCATCAAAGCAGACGTCTCTGGTGACTCTCTGGCAGCTGTTTCATAATGCTAGTTGGCAACAGTGGTCTATAAAGAGGAGAGAAGAAACTTCACATCTGGAGCAAGAGATTTTAATGAAAAGGAGGACTAGGGATGACATGAGTGGTGAAATCCAATTTTTTTTTACTACCGGTTCTGTGGATGTGGCTTGGTGGGCATGGCAGGGGAAGGATACTGCAAAATCTCCATTCCCACCCCACTCTGGGGCCAGCCAGAGGTGGCATTTGCCGGTTCTCCAAACTACTCAAAATTTCTGCTACCGGTTCTCCAGAACCTGCTGGATTTCACCCCTGGCTGACCTGATAGCAGTGCTCCAATATTTCAGGGGCTGCCACAAAGAAGAGGGGGTTAATCTATTCTCCAAAGCACCTGAAGGCAGGACAAGAAGCAATGGATGGAAACTAATCAAAGAGAGGTCCAATCTAGAACTAAGGAGAAGTTTCCTGACAGTTAGAACAATTAATCAGTGGAATGACTTGCCTCCAGAAGTTGGGGATGTACCATTCTGTCCCTGGAGTTTTTTAAAGAAAAGATTGGACAGCCATTTGTCCAAAATGGTATATGGTCTTCTGTTTGAAGGGGTGGGGTGGGGGTTGGACTAGAAGACTTCCAAGGTCCCTTCCAACTCTGTTATTGTTATAACTGGTTGATAATTGTTTTTTCCCCCCTTTCTCCTCTTCTTGTCTACTCTTTTTAAAACCGACTTTAGGTTTAATAGACATGTAAACCATAATATTTGGACTTCTTATTTTCAATGTATTCCAAAAAGCCACTTGCACGGAAGTTTAGGTAAAGGTCTGGGATGTGCAATGTTTTGGATGAGAAGTTAGAAATGTTTCTTGGTAATCCCACAGGAATTCCTGTCTGTTGCCTTTTTTCCTAAACAAATCAGGCTTGGTTTAAGAGGTTGCAGATAGTTGTTACGTTCACACCTCTGTACTGTTCCAGACATCTGTTTTGCTTTCAGATCCAGAGTATTGCATGGTCATAAACACCTCATTACATTTAGATCAATGTTTCTCAGCTTTAAGGGAATTGAGAATTATTCAGTTAATGGAAACACCAAGCAAATTTTCTTAAAGGGCTTCTTTTTAGCTTCAGAAGTGACATTATGGCATCACTCTGCTAAAATAATTCCCTCAACACTGTCAAACTAGTTATTAAGGCTGCATTTCTATTAATCTTCTCATCGTTCCTATCACCCATCTCCTCCCACTTATGACTGTATGACTGTAACCTTGCTGCTGGTATCCTTAAGATTTATATTGACTGTTTCCCTATGACTATCATTAAGTGTTGTACCTTATGATTCTTGACGAATGTATCTTTTCTTTTCTGTACTCCGAGAGCATATGCACCAAGACAAATTCCTTGTGTGTCCAATCACACTTGGCCAATAAAGAATTCTATTCTGTTCTGTTCTGTTCTGTTCTGTTCTGTTCTGTTCTATTCTATTCTATTCTATTCTATTCTATTCTATTCTATTCTATTCTATTCTATTCTATTCTATTCTATTCTATTCTATTCTACTCTACTCTACTCTACTCTACTCTACTCTACTCTACTCTACTCTACTCTACTCTACTCTACTCTACTCTACTCTACTCTACTCTACTCTACTCTATTCTATTCTATTCTACTCTACTCTACTCTACTCTACTCTACTCTACTCTACTCTACTCTACTCTACTCTACTCTACTCTACTCTATTCTATTCTATTCTATTCTATTCTATTCTATTCTATTCTATTCTATTCTATTCTATTCTATTCTATTCTATTCTATTCTATTGCTTTACCAGATAGTGGTTTAGTCAATGTACAGTAACCAATGTGACTGTACATTGGTTAAAGGGTTCTAAATAATACCTGGAAGAATTATTGTAGGGTTTGCCAGATAAAGATATATAAAATGAGCTTGAGACGCCAAACTTGCTTTGTTAAAGAGCAATACAAAACAGCTGGTGTTTTTCCAAAAACGCCATGCATTCATAGTAATAGCCAGATGTCCTTTTGCTTTATAACTAAGAATCTTTGTGTAAACTCAAGGATTCTCCAGTAATGCATGCAGATGAGATTTGAGGTAGATTAAGTGGCTAAGGAAGTAGCCTAAAAAATCTAAAAGCCTTCCACAAAATCTGCACATAGCTATTGGGCATGTTGTAAAGAAAACCAGAAGAACTTCCAATGAATAAAATTTCCATACTTTATGTTTCTTAGAAGGGTTTAAGGGCCATTTTCTAGGGTAAAATATCCCTGAACAATATACAATAGAATTTAAAACTGCAAACATCATAAAGCAATGTAAAAACAGTATTAAAATATGTCTGTCTCTGTATGTATGTGTATTTTATCTCACTCACTGGAGAAGAGCCTAATGCTGGGAAAGATTGAGGACAAAAGAAGTAGGGGACAGCAGAGAATGAGGTGGCTGGATGGAATCACTGAAGCAGTCGGCATGAGATTAAATGGACTCCAGAGGATGGTAGAGGACAGGAAGGCCTGGAGGAATGTTGTCCATGGGGTCGTGATGGGTCAGACATGACTTCGCAACTAACAACAAAATAGATACACACAGTATACCAAAAGTCAGACCACAAATGCTAATCATTAATGATTAGATCACTTTTATTATTATTTTTTTCTAGTGAAAATGTTACTGCACTAAGTAATGTTCAAAGCTCATGCTTCAAACATACAAGGAAGTGTTTAGAAGGAAATACTAACCAATTGGAAATTTAATGTAATATATATAAATAAATTGGGTATAGTGCCTGACTGTCTATTGAACCTGACTTCATGTATTTATATTTATATATGCTGTGTATGTTTGTATGTGTGTGTGTGTGTATTTGTTGACACCTTATGTATAACTCAGAGGCCAGGGCTAAATCTGGGGGACTCCATTTGAAAACCTGTGAAAAATTGTCATATTTCCAATATGACCATCTGATTTTATAATGAAGAAAAACTGTACAGTGATTAGCAATGATTGCCTTCTAATTCTGCGAGCCCTAGAGTGTAAAGTCAATCTGGTTACTTTAGCAGCTTTAAATACCTTTTAAATTCTACAATTCTAATATCCTATTCCTTTCCTCCAGATGTGATGCCTTGGAGTTCACCTCTCATAATCTGTGCCCATCTGGTCAATGATTGTAAGAACGGAAGATGAACAAATTTAGTTTACAACAAGGAACCCCCCCCCCCCCCGTGTGTGTGTGTGTGTGTGTGTGTGTGTGTGAGTGAGGAACACAGTGTTCTGGAACTAACGGTACTGTTTGTGTATAGAAATCGAGCAAAGAAGAAGATAATAAAACTGTCTAAAGAAATAATAGGTGAGAGTGTTGAATCACTGCTAAAGAATATGGTGATTGGATTGGATGAGCTTTTTAGAAAGGTTAGGCAATCTTTCATGGAAGAGAATTAGTTTGGTCCAGATATAGCTAGTTACACAGATGTCAAAGTGTTCTGGAACAACATAACTTTCAATTTTAATTAGGAAAGTTCAAGTGTAGCCATGGCCTTTCATCTATTTTTGTTGGTTTTTTGAAGGTTGTTTTCTGTAGAACCAGACAGTCCTTTAATCTGATCTAGCATGATTGCATTTAATAGAAAAAGTATCAGAGACATTGTAGTGCCCCTTATTTGATGTGACTTCTCTCCATAAATTGCCTCTCCATAAATAAAGACAACAGTCCTCAACCATTTTGGCCTCAAAAACTTTTCAAAGGCACTCAAAGAAAATACAGACTGGATGCTAAGGGGAATGGGTTTTTTTGCTTATCTACAGTATATATACTTCATTCATGCTTAGATTAATTTTTATAATTGTAATTACTTTTCCTTTAAATGTTCCCTTGATGCAACCTACCGGGAGTCAGCAGGGATAATGGCATTTTAAAATATACATATTCCATACGAAGGCCTTTTAAATAAAGAAATGAAATCTTTAAATGAATTTCAGGTCAAACTGCACTCGCGGTTCTTGCTGGTTTTGGAAATGAAAATGCAATCGAAGGAGCTTTTAGCTGACATTTGTGGACTCTTCTCAGAAGGAGCCATTATGTCATATGAGCCAGGCCAATCTGTGGTTTGAAAGGAAGAAAACCCAACCTTGTAGATGATCCTAGAGTCTGCAAATTATGTATGATGCTTGCCGTGAAATAGAATAGCCGTTTAATACTGATAGTGTTGGATTTGTCGACTGTGGCTTTATTATAATCACCTACATGCTGAGTTGCTTGCAGTTAACAGCTTCCAGTAATAGGATACAAGTTAGGGGTCTAGGAAAACGAGTGAACTTTAGTTGCTACTCCAGGACGGTGATGAGAATAATGGAATATGTTAAAGCAGGTACTTGATTTACAACCATTTGCATAGTGACTGTTCGAAGTTACAATGGTGACTTGTGTCCATTTTTCACCCTTACTCCTGTTGTAGCATCCCCATGGTCAGGTGATCAAAATTCAGATGTTTGCCAACGGGGTTCATATTTATGACAATTGCAGTGACAAGGAACGTAGATAGGGAAGACAGGCTCACTTAATAACCACATTACTAACTTAACAACTGTAGTGATTCACTTAAAACTGTGGCAAGAAAGATTGTAAAATGGGGCAAAACTCAACAAAAGTCTAGCTTAGCCACAGAAATTTTGGGCTCCATTGTGATCGTAAGTCGAGGACTACCTATATAGTGTAGATAGGAACTCCTTGCTTTCTGTTCTGTTCTGGAATCTACAGTCACAATATTCATGTTTTGGTAGGTATTTGGAATGAATAGAGTAGAGTAGAGTAGAGTAGAGTAGAGTAGAGTAGAGTAGAACAGAACAGAACAGAACAGAACAGAACAGAACAGAACAGAACAGAATAACAGAGTTGGCAGGGACCTTGGAGGTCTTCTAGTCCAACCCCTTCTTAGGCAAGAAACCCTATACCATTTCAGACAAATGGTTATCCAACATCTTCTTTAAAACTTCCAGTGTTGGATCATTCACAACTTCTGGAGGCAAGTTGTTCCACTGATTAATTGCTCTGTCAGGAAATTTCTCCTTAGTTCTAAGTTGCTTCTCTCCTTGATTAGTTTCCACCCATTGCTTCTTGTCCTGCTCTCAGGTGCTTTGGAGAATAGCTTGACTCCCTCTTCTTTGTGGCAGCCCCTGAGATATTGGAACACTGCTATCATGTCTCCCCTAGCCAAGGTCGGAGACCCATGATCTAAAGAGTTTACAACAATGGCAAATACTCTTCTCATCTTAGGCTTTGTGCCACATGTTACTCGTTCAGTTTCACTTGAGGTGCGCAGACCATTTTTTACTAATTCTTGGAAGCAGATCCCTGTTCTAGGTTCATGGAAAACACTTTGAACATCTGCTCGCAAGAATTTGCATTGGGAATTTGCAACCCTCTGGTTAAGGGATTTGACTCATTTACAATGGGTTTCACAATATTGCAGTGTTTTTTTGTAGAGAGGACAATGATTGAATTCAGAAAAATGCTTATTTTGTTTTCTCCTCATCTAATATTAGTATGAAAGAGTAAAGACTGATTTCTGGGCACACAGGTTACGGCCTACTCGGGACATGAGCACCTGCTTATTCAGTTCTCTGTATTGGTAACAAAAATAAGCTTTTGAGTAGGCAGCAAGTTAAAATAAAAGGTACTTTCAATATACAGATTACTTGTTCTTCCTGTAGAAGGAACTTAACAGATTACTTGTTTTTCCTGTAGAAGGAACTGAATAATGCCCTGAAAAATGACTTACCAAAAAATGTGATTATATTCTCAATTGCAGTAAAATAACTTCCCAAAACTTGGTGCCCTTCGGACGGGTTGGATTTGAAGTACATAATCCTTGGCCAGTCAGTTAGTCGCTACCATGAGTAGAGGTTGAACTGTAATGTATCTTCAGGGACAGTGGCAGTTAAAGGATGTAAATACCATGATGGATGTATTGGGGAATGGAGGTGAACTTTAATTGAAAACCAGGGTATCAGAATATCATACATATTGCATGTCTTTTAAAAATGGAAAGCTTTACAGTTTTATTCATGAGTGCCACTAGTGAATATCAATGCAGAAGGGAAAAGTCATCTGAAAGACTGGCTCAGCTAAGTCAAAGCTGAACCCGGAGAGAAATGTTTCTTCACCTTGTAACTCCAATTGTATGTATAAAAAAATCAATATAGGTAGTCCTCCAGTTATGTCCAACAGTGGGTTCTACATATGCTCAGGCCCGGTTCACCCGCCAACTCGTGCACGCCTTCTGTGCATGTGCCTTTCCTTGAAAACGTGGCTAACTAGGATGGCATTATGTCAAGACGGGTCACCGCTACAGGTTTGCATGAATCTGTACGAACTGGCTGAATACCACCTCTGGTTATGACCCTAATGGAGACTGCCCAACATGGTCGTCACTCATGACGGGCATGAATTCAGCCATCCAGGTGACTGGGCTGATATAACCTTTTTTTTTTTGCAGTGGTCATTAAGCGAATGCTACAATTGTTAAGTGAACTATTGGTTCATTAACAGAAAGGATAGAATCAAGATCACGTGAAGTGTTAATACCATTTTATACTGCCTTGGTAAGGCCACACTTGGAATACTGCATTCAGTTTTGGTCGCCACGATGTAAAAAAGATGTTGAGATTCTAGAAAGAGCGCAGAGAAGAACAACAAAGATGATTAGGGAACTGGGGGCTAAAGCATATGAAGAACAGGTGCAGGAATTGGGTATGTCTAGTTTAATGAAAAGAAGGACTAGGGGAGACATGATAGCAGTCTTCTAATATCTCAGGGGCTGCCACAAAGAAGAAGAAGTCAAGCTATTCTCCAAAGCACCTGAGGGTAGAATAAGAAGCAATGGGTGGAAACTAATAAGGAGAGAAGCAATTTAGAACTAAGGAGAAATTTCCTGACAGTTAGAACAATGAATCAATGGAACAACTTGCCTCCAGAAGTTGTGAATGCTCCAACACTGGAAGTTTTTAAGAAGAGATTGGATAACCATTTGCCTGAAATGGTATAGGGTTTCCTGCCTGAGTAGGGGGTTGGACTAGAAGACCTCCAAGGTCCCTTCCAACTCTGTTATTCTATTTTATTCTAATGGTTATGGGCTGGTTTTGCTCCAAACCAGAAAATGCTGGGTTTTGGCAAAGCCATTGTAAAATGTGATCACATAACCATGTTTGCAGAGAACATGTGGCAAGAAGGGTCATAAAATGAAACAAAACTCACTTAACAACTGTCTCAATTAGCAACATAAATTTCGGGCTCAGATGTGGTCATAATTCGAGGAGTACCTGTACATGATGACAATGTAGCACTTTTTAATCCTATAAAAGAGTTTGTGATTGCTCACATTTTATTGATCAAACTCCTTATCAGCATGATGGAAAACCCCAGCTGAAATTTCTGAAAATCTCATATTCTGCTTGCTTGCTCAGATCTGTGTTATATAAGGGAGTGATGCAATACTTCTACAGTGGGGTTTCCCATTTTTATTCCTGCAAATCAGAACATTTACAAGCAATCTCTGAGTGTTGAACAGGAACGTTCAGGATTCCCATCCCGCACACCCATGTTTTCTGGAAGTTATATAGCAGATACTATAAATACAAAGCTTCATTATTTCGCCCAGAAAATGAAGACAATCTGGTAGCATTTTCTGAAACCAGCTGTTGAAAATTGGTTGAAGTTTTACTCAACAAGAATGAAGGAAGGAGGAAGCAACAGAGTGTTCACAGCTATTCAGAAAGGAAATATTTTTAAATATGGCATTTAACAAAAACTATGGGTATCAACATTATTAACCCTTTAAAGCAAGGTAGTGCCTTTAAGAAGTACAGATTTATTTTCACATTCTGATCTGTTTCCTAATTTTAAAAAGCTACTTATAAAACTGATTTAATTTGGTATGGATATTTTTCCTCTCCAGGGCTTCAATCTTGGATGTGAAAAAAATTAATAAATTAACATTCGTAATTTTAGATAATTTGTTAAGGCTGATATTTTGATGACTGATTTTCAATTCTAGTCAATATAGACTTGACTCTGATTATCTACTTGTTTGTTGTGTTGTAAATTGTCACATTACTATGCCAAATTGTGTGAGCCATCTTATTTATTTGCTTGGCTGCTTCTGGGACAATTTTATGTCCCAGCAGTGTGTATAGGAGGCAGCATGACAAAAGGAGCACTGTGCCAACAAGCCATAAGCCATGCCCAAGACAACACATGCACACCCAAAAGAAGTGGAGCCTGTGGTCTGATAGTGCAACCCTGCTTTTGTCATTTGGAGGAAGACAACTGGAGTCTGCAGTTGGCCCAGAGCATCTTTCAAAACTCTAGGAAGCTCAGAGGATTAAAAATATATACCCAACCATTAAAATAATATATTAAATGTTTAAAGTCAACAAAGTAGAACCTATCATGTGGCCTCTAAATGCATAATATTAGAACTTTGGATCTGGTTCATAAGTCTCAAAGTAGGTCGTAACTTCAAATGATCACTAAGTAACTGGTTGTAAGTCGAGGACTACCTCTGCTTCCTTCCTGAGTTTGCTACTTCCAACTCAAGTTATATCTTCTACCTCATTTGAAAAGCATGTTGAAAGGAGAACAACAAACAAAGCACTTCCTCTTGGGTGGATGCTGATTCAAAGGGATGGAAGGGGGGGGCTATTAGGATAGCTCATTTCCTACCAACTCTTCCCCCTTTGACCCAGTGGTGAAATCTAAAATTTGTTACTACCGGTTCTGTGGGCGTGGCTTGGTGTTGGGGGGTAATGTGACTGGGTGGGCATGGCCAATTTTTTTTTTTTAACTTTTAAAACCATTTTTTCTACAACCTCTTCGGCGAAGAGGTTGTAAAAAAATGCTTTCAAAAGACTCTGAGGATCCCAGCTGAGTTGCCTGATCGGCAGAGGCTTTTTTTCTTTTAATTGCCTCTGATGATCAGGCAACTCAGCTTGGATCGTCAGAGGCATTGAAAAGAAAAAAAACCTCTGCCGATCAGGCAACTCAGCTGGGATCCTCAGAGGCTTTTTTTTACAACCTCTTCAGAGGTTGTAGAAAAAATGCTTTTAAAAGCCTCTGAGGATCCCAGCTGAGCCGCACGATCATCAGAGGCTTTTTTTTTTTACTTTTAAAAGCATTTTTTTAAAAGCATTGTAGAAAAAATACTTTTAAAAGTAAAAAAAAAAAGCCTCTGATGATTGTGTGGCTCAGCTGGGTATGGGGTGGGGGAAGAGATTTTTGCTACCGGTTCTCCGAACCACCCGCCTTCATCGCTACCGGATCGGGCAATCCGGTCCGAACCGGGAGCATTTCACCCCTGCTTTGACCTCTTACAGTTTTCAGCCTGTTTGAATTGGGTGGATGGATTCTACCAGGGCCAAGTGGCTCCAAAAGTCATGAGGATCTGAGACATAAAATATTTTGTATGAGACAATCAGCCACAAAGAACAGGGGGTAAACTTATTTTTCAAAGCACCCGAGGGCAGGACAAGAAACAATGGATGAAAACTAATCAAGGAGAGAAGCAACCTGAATGAAGGAGAAACTTCTCCAGTGAGAACAATTAACCAGTGGAACAGCTTGCCTCCAGAAGTTGTGGGTGCTTCATCAGTGGAGGTTTTTAAGAAGAGTCTAAACAGCCACTTGTCTCAAATTGTATAGGGTCTTCTGCTTAAGCAGAGGGTTGGACTAGCACAGGGGTGTCAAACTCACGGCCTGCGGGCTGGATGTGTCAAGCACTGGCCACGCCTACCCCCAGTTTAGCGAAGGGAGGAAAAAGTATGATACATCATGTGATGACAATGTGACATTGTGAGTTTGATACCTGTGGACTAGAAGACCTCCAAGGTCCCTTCCAACTCTGTTCGGACTGATCTTGACTTAAATCTGGAAGTCTACTGCTACTCACTGCAGCTCTGATGGGATTAAGGATACTTGGCTGTACCAGTATTGACTAAGACAGCAGAATGGTGACTAGATCCTGAGCAGTTATAATTTTGGACTTGTCTTCAAGGGCAACACCACACGGACTGAGTTGCAAGATGACAAGGGCATGAGATCCTATCCTTGAGCTGAAGTTCAGACTGAAGAGGCAAAGCTCAGCATTCTGAATTTGAAAAGGGAGAAGATAGTTACCCAAGACTGGGCATCTTGGGTGTGGTGATCTTCATGGGAGAAAGAATGAGATGAGACAAATAAAAAGTAAATTGGGAAATAAATTGAACAGCCCCCTCCAAGCTGAATCTAATCTTTTAGGACTGGAAATAATCCACAGGAGTCTGTGATCATCCAGTTTTTGTCAAAATTGTAAGCAAATCCAGATCATTTTCTAAGGTCTTGCTTCTTGTTAATGTCAGAATATGAATCACTGGTTATGCCAGACGCTCACTCTTTCAAAATTGCTGAAAGAACACAAGAAATAAAATTGCTGCCCCCAGTTACCCCTCACCCACCCTCCCACATACCCAGCACACACAGAAGCTATAATATGTCTTTTTTAAAAAGGAAAATTGCTCTGTTAAAGGGAATTGGTGTTTCCAAACAAATACGATAATTGCAAATATTTAATTCCTCTCCCACTATATATGCACTGCTGTTGATAAAAAGTGACCTGAATTTTTTGAGATAGTTAATGGTGTCTCAAAGCTTTTCTGCAGCCTTTCTCAACTTCTCCAAGCGTCTAGGTTGCATTAACAGAGGGATAGAATCAAGATCACATGAAGTACTGATACTGATTTATAAAGCCTTAGTGAGACCACACATAGAATTCTTCATCCAGTTTTGGTCACCATATTATAAAAAAAGTTGTTGAGACTCTGGAAAGAGTGCAGAAAAGACCCACAAAGATGATTAGGGACAGTGGTGGGGTCCTGCCAGTTTAACAACCGGTTTGGTGATCATGTGTTTTATACACGATCGCTTCATGCGTGCATGCGCCTGACATGCGCTGCATATATGTGCGTACTTTTAACAAAACTAACTTTCCACGTTACTTCTGGGGAGTCACACAGCTGCCGCACATATCAGCTGAGAGGATAAAGGTAAGTAAAGCGCAGAGGCTCTGGAGGCTGGGGACAGCAAAAAAGTCATTTCCTGTCCCACCGGGAGTTGGGAAATGGGCTGTTTCAGGCCTCTGGACGACCTCGGAGGGGGTGGGGAAGGCTGTTTTCGCCCTCCCCAGATGCATAGAGAGGATCTGGAGCCAGGTGAGAAAGAAAAACGGGCCTATCAGGCCATCGCGTGCCAGGAGCGGGGGGGAGGGGGGTTGCGCATGCATGCGCAGGGCGGGGGGCATAAAATTATGGGTGCGGGCACGCGCACGAACCTCCCCCGCCCCCCCTCCTCCTGGCACGCAATGGCAAAAAGGTTAGCCATCACTGGTATAGGGTCTCCTGCTTGAGCATGAGGATGGACTAGAAGACCTTCAAGGTCCCTTCCAATTCTGTTATTCTGAAATGTGAGCATCTTGGGACTACATCTTCCAGAATTCCCTATTGGTATGGGTTCAATTAATTGCTGTTTATAAGATGGAGCTAGTATGGTGGAAGGAGTCCATTGGAATGATAAATTCTGACAATGGAAAGATAGGCATGAAAGACAATGTATTTTCCTTGCTTGTATGTTTTCAAACAAAGACTGGTTGCTGCCAATTGCAGATGCTCCAAAGCGTATCTTAAGTTGGCAGAACGATGGGCATAAATTACTTTGAGGCAACTTCCAACTTGCCACCATTGGATCTTGAAAACCACCCCCTCCTATTTTTCATCATATTCTGATTGCTTAGTTATTTGAGAATAATATTAGTTCCCACTTTTCATTACTCAGATGATTTCATTGTCAAGGAAGTCATTGTCAATGTAAATATTTTGCATTATTCTTAAAAGTGAACTAGGTGTTCTTTTATTCATGAGTACATGGGTCAGGAAGCCAAAAGCAGAATCGGCTTAGTGATGCAGGAAAAAGACAGCTGCGCTGCCTTTCGAGACAATTGCAAGGGATGGGCCAGTCAGAACAGGGATACTGATTCCTGTATTAGGAAAAAAGTCTATAATCTGTGAAGTGGCTCATACTTACGCCTGCTTTTTTTAAAAAAAAGTCCTTTCCCTGTCGTGCTTCATAAATGGTTAATCTTCTCTCTGGAGCTGGGATAATTTGTGAGGTAAAAGTTAAAGGTAAAGGTTCCCCCTCGTACATATGTGCTAGTCCTTCCTGACTCTAGGAGGCGGTGCTCATCTCCGTTTGAAAGCCGAACAGCCAGCGCTGTCCGAGGACATCTCTGTGGTCATGTGGCTGGCATGACTAAACACCGAAGGTACACGGAACGATGTTCCCTTCCCACCAAGGGTTGTCCCTATTTTTCTACTTGCATTTTTTACATGCTTTCGAACTGTTAGGTTGGCAGAAGCTGAGACGAGTAACGGGAGCTCATCCCTGCTAGGCGGCGCTAGGGATTCGAACCTCTGAACTGCCGACCTTTTGATCACAAGCTCAGCGTCTTAGACCCTGAGCCACCGCATCCCTTAATTTGTGAGGTACAGACAGACAAATGTGATTGATAATACCTGCTTCTTTGGGTTTCTTTTTTTAATTGGGCTTCTAGTATAGTATATTAATTACAGGTTCCAGTTATGTCTGTTTCTATGTTTGTTTTTTAAAACATTATTTTGGATGGGTTGATGTGAGGAAAAGAGCATTTAAAAAATTCCAGGGAATTTCTTAAAGCTCTTATGGAGATTTATGTACAGCTGTGCAAATAGTCCTTAATAAACGACAGTTGTTGAACACTGGTGTGGAGTTACAATGGACTGGGAAAGGGTGCTTTTATGGCCCATAGAGCACTTCCAGTGGTCCCTCTATCCCCCCCAAGTCATGTGACCACATTTCAGGTGCTTGGCAACTTTTCTTCACATCAACTCATCTAAAATAGTGTTTTTAAAAAACAGACATAGAAAACATTTTATTTATTTATTTATTTTTGCGATTTATATGCCGCCATTCTCCCGAAGGACTCAGGGCGGCTTACAACAACAATCAATAATACAAATCACAAAATCACAAAATAAGTTAAAAACCCTTTAAAAACCATATTTAAAATTATTACAGTTTGTGCAACCCCTAGCAGATCAAGTTATTTGACAGAAGAGCCACGTCTTCAGTTCGCGGCGAAAGGAGAGGAGGTCCGGGGCTATCCTGAGCTCGGTGGGCAAATCATTCCAGAGGGTCGGCGCTCCGACAGAGAATGCTCTCCCCCTGGGGGCTGCCAGTCGACACTGGAACCTATAATTAATATACTATACTAGAAGCCCAATTAAAAAAAGAATCCCAAAGAAGCAGACATTATCAATCACATTTGTAAGTTACATTTATGACTGGTTGCAGTGTGCTGTGGCCATAGGACCATCATTTACAATGTTTTTTGCCGACAAAAAATGCCCACTTGGGAGAACGGGTTTGCACTTAAAACTGCATGATTCATTTAACAACTGCCATAAAAATAGTTGTAAAATCGGGTCCGGTCACCATGAGTCCCTCGATTTATGGATGCAATTCCAGTCCCAACTGCGGTGGTAAGTGAAGGACTACTTATATGATTGTTCTTTAAAGATCAGTACATTTAATGTCTCATTTAATATCTTTAGGGTTCATCTAAACTAGTTGTCCTCCAAAGATCTAACACCCAGTTCCCACCCAGCATGGCTTTTGACCATGTTGGCTGGACTTCGTGTGATTTAAAATTCATTACACTTATCGTGCACCAAGTTGATAACCCCAGGTTATTATTTTGTTGTAATTCCATACTTCGTTGTATGGGTGGATTGCAATTTAATTTTTGATTTGAGCAGTTGCATTGATTACTAAGGAAACTAAAGGACACACAATTTAGGGTCAGATCTTAAAGAATCTATAGATGGGACAAAAATGAATAACAAGTCCATAATTGGTTGGAGAGTGCAGAAAAATTCATCCTAGGAACAAAAATCTGCAGCAAAGCTGAGCTTTATTAAAATGAATATATATGAACATTGAGCATGCCAACTTGAAACACACCTGAAACATCTTATTTTATTTTTTATTTATTTATTTATTTTTTCATATTTGTATACCGCCCTACTCCCGAAGGACTCAGGGCGGTGAACAGCCATAATAAATACAAATACATATAGAAGTTAAAAACTATTAAGAAACAGATTAAGTAATTTAGGCTCAAAGATTAAAAAACATCCAAATTTATCTAAAGAGGTTTAAAACCCAATCTAAAACCCAGTTTAAAAGCCAATTAAAAAGGGAGAGTTAGGCCAGACCAGCTTGTTGGAATAGAAATGTTTTCAGGGCACGGCGGAATATGCGTAAGTCTTGGATGTTTCGTAACTCCGGGGGAAGCCCGTTCCAGATGGTAGGTGCCCCCACAGAAAAGGCTCTCCCCCTGGGGGCCGTCAGTCGACATTGTTTGGCTGACGGCACCCTGAGGAGTCCCTCTCTATGGGAGCGAACTGGTCGGTGAGAGGCTATTGGTGGCAGGAGGCGGTCTCGTAAGTACCCTGGTCCTGAGCCATGGAGCGCTCTAAAGATAGTAACCAAAACCTTGAAGCGCACCCGGAAGACCACTGGGAGCCAGTGCAGCTCGCGCAGGAGGGGGGTTACATGAGAGCGCCACATTGCTCCCATTACCACCCGCGCGGCCGCATTCTGGACCAGTTGGAGCCTTCGGGTGCTTCTCAAGGGGAGCCCCATGTAGAGAGCATTACAATAATCCAGGCGTGAGGTGACAAGGGTGTGAGTGACCGTGCGTAACGAGTCCCGATCCAGAAAGGGATGCAACTGGCGAATCAGACGAACCTGATAAAAAGTCCTCCTGGCTACGGCCGTCATATGCTCTTCAA
Source organism: Pantherophis guttatus (assembly GCF_059756535.1). Lineage (NCBI taxonomy): Eukaryota > Metazoa > Chordata > Lepidosauria > Squamata > Colubridae > Pantherophis > Pantherophis guttatus. The sequence continues at coordinate 201,233,269 of NC_142065.1, forward strand.
AAGACAGCCGTGAGTCCAGGAGGATGCCCAAGTTGCGAACCCCATCTATGGGGGCCAATGACTCACCCCCAATAGTCAGAGATGGTGCCAACTGATTATATCGGGACGACGGAAACCACAGCCACTCGGTCTTGGATAGGTTGAGTCTGAGTTTGTTCCTCCCCATCCAGATCCGTACGGCCTCCAGGCACCGGGACATCACCTCGAGGGCATCATTGGGGTGGTCTGGGGTGGAGATGTACAGCTGGGTGTCATCAGCGTACTGATGGTACTTCACCCCAAAACCACGGATGATCTCACCCAGCGGCTTCACATAAATGTTGAATAGAAGGGGCGAGAGGACCGATCCTTGTGGCACCCCACATATAAGGGGCCTCGGGGTCGACCTCTGCCCCCCTGTCAACACAGACTGCGACCGGTCAGAGAGAAAGGAGGAGAACCACTGTAGAACAGTGCCCCCCACCCCCAACCCTTCCAACCGGTGCAGCATGATATCATGATCGATGGTATCAAAAGCCGCTGAGAGGTCTAATAGGACAAGGACTGAGGAGCAACCCCTGTCTCGAGCCCTCCAGAGATCATCAACCAATGCGACCAATGCTGTCTCTGTGCTGTACCCGGGCCTGAATCCCGACTGGAACGGATCTAGATAATTCGATTCATCCAGGTACTGAGGCAGTTGTCGTGCAACCACACTCTCAACAACCTTTGCAACAAAGCGAAGATTGGAGACAGGACGATAATTTGCTAATACAGCTGGATCCAGGGAGGGCTTCTTGAGGAGGGGCCTCACCACCGCCTCTTTCAAGACGGTGGGAAAGACACCCTCACTCAAAGAAGCATTTATAATCTCCTGGAGCCAGCCTCGTGTCACCTCCCGGGAGGCCAGTACCAACCAGGATGGACACGGGTCCAATAAACATGTGGTCGCATTTAGTCTGTTCAGTATCCTGTCCACGCTTTCGGGAGTCACAGGATCAAACTCTTCCCAAATAATATTCTCAGGACCTGCCCCTGTCATCTCCTCTGGATCAATCCAGAGGATTGATCCAGAGTTTTATTAAAACTCTGCCATGATCTGTTGGAGAGGTGGAGATTTAGCAAAGAAAGGGAAGAAAGATAAAGAAATCAATAAGTCCAACTTCCAATAAAAGCATCCTTAATGGGACCATGCAGCTCTCCCTGTTTAAAATATTTCCTAATATTTTATTTGGAATCAGACTTCTTTTATGAACTGCAAAACCAGTATAGGAAACTTAAAAGACTTCTAAGAGAAGTGTTAGAAATAAATATCTATTGGTTGTAGTGATTTCAGAGCTCATAAATAGGTACTAACCATTGATTTTCACACCAGGAATATAATTTTATGTTATATAGTATTTTTTTTAATCAAATATAGGTGAGAAGTTTGTAACTACCTGTTATGTAAGGAGAGAAGAATACGTGGTGTCGGATGGTTGTTAGTTTGTTTCAGTGGTGAAATCCAAATTTTTTTACTACTGGTTCTGTGGGCCTGACTTGGTGGGCGTGACTTGGTGGGCGTGGCAGGGGAAGGATACTGCAAAATCTCCATTCCCTCCCCACTCCAGGGGAAGGATACTGCAAAATCCCCATTCCCTCCCCACTCCTGGGGAAAGGATATTGCAAAATCTCCATTCCCACCCTACTCGGGGCAGCCAAAAGTGGTATTTGCCGGTTCTCCAAACTACTCAAAATTTCCGCTACTGGTTCTCCAGAACCTGCTGGATTTCACCCCTGGTTTGTTTTCTCTTTTTTTCCCTTTTACTTTGTATTTTAACTTTGCAAATAAAATCTAAAAATTAAAAATTAAAAAAATGGAATATGCACTAACAAAGTAAGGGAGAAGGAATTCTAGATTTTGACCTGGGTAAACAGAAGAGAAGGCTAACACAATCACCACATCATTAGGTGAGTTCCATAAATTGTATTGGATTCTAACCGCTCTATAATTACCGCACATCCGATTTGCAACAGGAGAATAATTATAGGCCCTGCTCAAAGGAAGGCAACTTATAAAACTGAATGAAAAGTCTGATTCATCTCGCAAGGCAACCTACCCACTCACTCTGGCACAGAGATTTTGTCTTCTTTATAGTTCCCCCCCCCTTTTACAATTTCTAAGGAAGGGGAAACTCCTGACACCTGTCTGAACATGGGCCGCTTGTAACATTTCAATCCAAGTTGTAAAATAATGTTTTGATTATAAGGTTTCGCCCACCTGAAAGGCAATTTCCAAAGTACTAATGACTCTCAGCAATTTTCCCCAATCTTCTTGTGAAATTCCCCTCTCGTTGCGCAACTCTGTCTCTTCTTGGCTGCAGATAAATCAAACTAATTTCTGTAAAACTCTAAAGTTGGCCTGCTTTAGCAATTGACTATTGACGAATCGTTAGGCTCTTTTTTCTGTTGTTGTTTTTTCTCAGAAGTGGAACTGAGTTCTTCAGCGAATAAGTTGATATCAGTCTGCTCTTGACTGGGGCCCTCCAGACGGACAGCACTGTAATTCCAGTTAGCCCCATGGACTAATCTCTGCAGTGGTCAGAGAAGCTAAGGACAAACCAAGTTGGAAAAAATTTTGGAGCATGGCGTCAGAGGTGATCTGAATTAGACCTCATTTTTATAGGCAATAGAATTGGCTGAGAACTAGTTTGGCATAGTGACTAAAGCACCAGATTAGAGATCAGGCGACAGTGAGTTCTAGTTCTGCCTTAGGGGAGAAGCTAGTTGGGTGACTTTGGACCATCCATTCCCTCTCACTCTTAGGAAGAAGGCACTAGTAAACCACCACTTCTGAAAATCTTGCCAAGAAAAATGCAGGTACTATTCCAGGTTACCAGATTTGGGCTGCAAAAATTGAGACAACCATTAGATGGCAGCAAACAGCAATGGGGTTTTGAAAATCTTTTTGCTACCATCTAGTGGTCATCCAGAGCAGCTCAGATCTGAATGCAGAATGCAGAATAACAGAGTGGGGAAGGGACCCTGGAGATCAAGCAGGAACTCTTATAACCATTCCAAGCAGGAAATCTATACCACTCCAGACAAATGACTGTCCAATCTCTTCTTAAAAACTTCCAGTGAACTTCCAAACCCGCAAGGTTTGAAGGTAACATAGTGTTTCTGACTAGCAATGCCCTTGTCTTGATTTAGACCGCACGACCCCACCTCCCAACCTGTTGCTCCCTTGAGTGCTGCCTCCATAGCCATGTAATCCTGCCGGAGCTCTCTGGCAAAACAGTTGAATGGCTTAGCGTCAAGGGATTTTCAAATCCAACCCTTTGCTTAGGGTAAACATGCAAATTGAAGCCTTGTCTGACAGCTTCCATCTGTCCTGAAAAATATCCAAAGAAGGGGAACTTAAGTACTGTCTAGAACTTCCACTATACATACGGTAGTCAATTTCCTCCAACGTTCTGGCTACTTCAATTTTATCAGTTAAATGTTCCTTATTGACTTATAGAGTCAAGGATGGCTGAATGTTTTCTATCTTCTTCTTCCCACCAAAGAACCTTGCCAACAAGGCTAGCCAGGGATTTCTACAGCATTCTTTTATCAGTAGAGTTTATTTTAAAGGACATTGTGGTTGGTCTAACATTCCCTTCAGGATTCTACTGTCTTTTTGAGCTATTTGTCTAGGTCTGTGCATACCAATTACGGTCCCGCATGATTCATTCACTGGGAAGTTTCCGTTGTACTTACAGTTTATTTTTACATGGCTTTGGTATATATTCTGCTTCATAAAATCAAAGAACGATGAAGATGCACCGATTCCAGGCAGTCAGTGTCTATAAATGAATAATGTATTGGACAGAGAAATAAAAGTTCATTGCAATAGGGGTGGTAGTCCTTGACTTACAACCACAATTGAGCCCAAAGTTTCTGTTGCAAAGCAAAACAGGTGTTAAATGAGCTATGCCCCATTTTGCGACTTTTCTTGCTACTGTGGTTAGCAAGGGAATCACTGCAAGTTGCTAAGTTAGCAATATGGTTGTTAAGTGAATCTCTCTTCCCCATTGACTTTGCTTAGTCGGACGGTCGCAAAAGGGGATCACAGGACTCCAGGACACTGCAGCTGTCATAAATATGAATCCATTGCCAAGCATCTGAATTTTGATCACGTGACCATGGGGGTGCTGCGATGGTCGTAAGTGTGAAAAATGGTCATGAGTCACTTTTTTCAGTACTGTTGTAACTTTGAACTGTTACTAACCAATGGCTTAAGTCGAGGATTTCCTGCGCTACTTATGGTACTCATACTTATCAGAATCTTAGTTAGAAAGTCCTCTGAAACAGGGTCTCCAACCTTGGCAACTTTAAGACTTATGGACTTCAACTCCCAGAATTCTCAGAATCCCTGCTCTGAAGGATTTTTAGGAAAAACCTGGCACTCAGCCATTCTCTTGATACTGGCAAGACCTCCATCTTCAGAACCCGATCTAGGAAGTGCCAGCTCTTTATGGCCTTCTGGAAGGGGAAGGGGTCTGCCAGATATCATGGGGAAAGGTGTTTTACAGGACAGGGACTGCTATGGAAATGGCATGTGTCCTAGGTCCCACTTCATCCTATCTGGTGGAATGGTTAGACACCTTCAAGGAGAGAAGCCAGTTTCTTGAGGTAGGCTCAAACTTCTCCCAGATGACCAAGCCAGACCAATGCTTTAGTTACCCCCAATAGGACATGCAAAGCCGCAGTCCAACACAGAGCAGATCTGAATGTTTTTATCAGTCATGGGCCTGGAATAATCTCCATGGCAGCTCTAAAAATAATTTTTTACCAACCCTCTTTCCTTAAGAGAAGACAGGACCATCCTAAACAGGGTTACCAGGCAGGAATCTGCAGAGGCAATAGGAGCAGAAAAATAAATACCTTGAAGCTGGTGGCAAATGTCTATGGAGATTATCAGTCATGCAGGTCATGGTTGTCCCAAAGGGTTTTTTTGTTCCCCCTTCAAAAGGCAGCTGGACTTTGTTTTTCCTTGAAGTGAACCGAAGAACCTTCTGAGATGAGAAGCGAAAGGTCTCCAAAGAAAAACAAAAGTCCAGTTGCCTTTTGAAGAAGCACCTTTGGGATTCTCGTGGCGACTTAAACGGTGGTGCATCTGGCAAAATGGACAGCCGTTCACAAAAGCTGTCAGAAATTCATTTTTAAGGTGCCGCAATTCTTGGCTAATTGTCTCTCTGGAGAGATTTGGGTATAATAGGCCCAAACTTCTGCTTGGCCAGAAGTTGCAACCTTATCCTTGCAACCAAAAAGGCTCTTGCTGTTCATCTGATTCAGCGCTAAACCCAATTGCGGAATTGCCAGTTGTAATCTCAACATAGCATCCTTCTCTCTCTCTCTCTCTCTCCCTCTCGGCCTCCGACCAAAGTGGAAAAGGAGCCAAGGACTGGGAGAGACGGCAACCTCTTACAAAGCCTTTGTAAGAAGATTCCCAGGGAAGTGAAAGGGTTGCATCATATAGATTAGAGATGGCCCCATCAGTGTTAATTATCAGAAGGGACAAGGGATGGGTGTGGTGGCATTTTCTTGCTTACTCAAACCATACTTTCTTTCCCAGGGTAAAAGGGGGCAGGAAGATCTGCAATCCCCCTCCCCTACTTTGTCAGTATTTCTCTGTAGATTTTGTGGGGGTGGGGGAGTAATTTAAGGATTAGAGATTCTATATCTATATCTATATATATATTAGTAGAATTCCAAGTTCCAGATTTGATGCAATGCTTCAGCCATGCTCATAAAATTAAGGAACAAAGTGGTGTTTTAGAATTAAAGATAACACATGAGAGGTTGTGATTGCAGTTCTTGAGAATATGTACAGGGAGTCCTGGACTTATAACCACAATGCAGTCTGCCCATTCTGGTCATAAGTTGTCACAATTGTAAAGCAGGTCTTCATGCAACCGGATCCAATTTTACAACCTTTTTTTTTTTTTGCAACAGTTATTAAACGAATTTGCAGAAAACTGGAAATAAACACTGATTTTTTTTTTTTTTTTTTTGTTAAAATATGCTGGAAGTTGTGGTTACATGATTGTGGGATGCTACAAACAGCCATAAATATGGGCCAATTGCTGTGTGCTCAAAATGCGGTTATGTGACTGCTGAGGGGGAGCCATTAGAATTTTGGAAGCAGGTTGTAAGTATCTTTTGGAGGATCTATTATAACTGTGGACGGTCGTTACAACCAATTGTAAATTGTACTGTATTTCAGAGTTCAAAGCACTTTCTGTGTCAGGCGAAAGAAATCAGGAACCAAGGTTGTTCAAATGAGTACAAATTTATTCCATGCTAGCTCTGTACAAGAACCTGAATTGACAAGGCAAATTGGAGGTAGATAAGAGTCAATGGAATTCAAGGAGACCTGGATTTAGATCTCTTGTGGGGACAAAGGGACTCAAGACTAATGACACGCTTGACTCCTTCCGCATCCTCAGCCTGGTCATTTCCTACATTCTATACATTAGCTTTTCCCACCTTGATCTTTCTAGGTGTGTTAGATGACTCTCAAGATTGTCAGCAGGTCCCACAATTCTCTGAAGGGCACCTCACATCTGGAAGGCACCATGGCCATGTTATCTGGGAATTCTTAGGAGGTTTCATCCTGGGAGGACCAGATCAAACATGAGGCGTGTGAATTCAGTGACTTTTGTGACCATCTTTCAAGATGGAAGAAGGTTGTTGATTGCAAAGGTTCTCAAAAGAAATGTGATTTAGTGGGATCATGACCTAAGGTTTCCTCCTTTATTGTTGATGATTTCTTTGATAAGATTTTAGGCAGTAATCTTCTTATCACTGCAATTCTTTGCTTACCCATTCTGAATCCATCTTTTCATCACCACTCCAAGTGTTAAGCACTCTTTTTAAAATACTCTTGTTTCAGCTAGCTATTTATATGCTTATTTATTTATTGATGATGAACGTTGCTCACTGGAGGGAGCGTGGGAGACTTTCCCCATTTATTCATAATGTAAATTTATGCATGATTTATATTGTGTCCTAAAAAAATATGTCCCTAATACCTTGAAGTAGAACTGGAGCAACTCTTTGCCCTAAAGGACTAAGAACACAACCAGACTGTAGGACCAATGCAATAAAGAAAAAACAGGGGATAGAGACTACCGATAGAGAAACAAGACAGATTGGATTGTAAGGCTGATTTCGGGGTTAATAAGCATGTCAATTCAACCTTCATAATGTAGACTCCATCCTTAACTGTTATAGGTAAAGGTAAAGGTTCCCCTTGCACATATGTACTAGTCGTTCCCAACTCTAGGGGGCGGTGCTCATCTCTGTTTCAAAGCTGAAGAGCCAGTGCTCTCCGAAGACGTCTCCGTGGTCATGTGGCTGGCATGACTAAATGCCAAAGGCACACAGAACGCTGTTACCTTCCCACCAAAGGTGGTCCCTATTTTTCTACTTGCATTTTTTACGTGCTTTCGAACTGCTAGGTTGGCAGAAGCTGGGACAAGTAATGGGAGCTCACCCCATTACGCGGCACTAGGGATTCGAACCGCTGAACTGCCAACCTTTCGATCGACAGGCTCAGCATCTTAGCCACTGAGCCACTGTGTCCCTTGCGTTAGCTGTTATAGTACTGCCTTTTCAGTCGTCCTTCTCTCTTCCACAGATGCTACTTTGATCACTAGCATCATTTCAACTTAGTTCCTTAACATGATGCTCTTGAGATGTTGGGACTGTCAAGACTGAGGCTGGCTAAGAATTTTGAAAGAAGCACATCTGACACATTAAGTGGTGCTAGGCTGACAAACAAGGGGCCTTATGAGACTTCCTTCCATCCTATCCAACGCGGTATGGATATTATAAGTGACGAACAACCCACTTCCTCCTTCCAATTATTTACTATGAGTTGCTTCTTACATAATGCCACTGCATTGCTTAGTCAGGCAACTTGCAGCTGTAAGAAGCATTATCTCATACTAGAGTGGGCAAATGAGTTCTGTGGAACCCTCTTTGAATATAGCAACTCATTATTCTCATTATTTTCAGATGTGAAACATGAAACGTAGTGCAAGTCTAAAATTGGCTGAGATTCCCAACTTTTATTCCTCAGAACAGATGGGGAAAAAAATGTGTGACCTTTTCACATTTAAGATAGTCCTCAACTCTTTCATCACCCACTTGGAATCCATTGTCCAATCTTCTACCAATGAAATGTTGCTCCATCTAGCTAAGAGAAAGTACGGTAGTTTTTTTTTTTTTTTAAGATGCTGAGCTTGTTGATTGAAAGATCGGCAGTTCAGCGGTTCGAATCCCTAGTGCTGCGTAATGGGATGAGCTCCCGTTACTTGTCCCAGCTTCTGCCAACCTAGCACTTCAAAAGCACGTAAAAAATGCAAGTAGAAAAATAGGGACCACCTTTCCGTGTGCCTTTGGTGTTTAGTCATGCCGGCCACATGACCACGGAGACATCTTCTGACAGCACTGGCTCTTCGGCTTAGAAACGAAGATGAGCACTGCTCCCTACAGTCGGGAACGACTAGCACATATGTGCGAGGGGAACCTTTACATTTACCTATCCCACCTTTGTTATGTATTTGTTTTACAAGAGTCATCTAAAAGTCTTTCTGTTTACATCCTGGTTCCTTTTGTGATGAGCTATCCAACAGTTATCCTGGAAGGGGCAATATCTAGCAGGCTGCACTTATTTATTTGGCTTTCTAGCTACTGTTGGGAATTCCGCCCACCTCTTCTGTAAAGCTGGAATGTGATCAATCCAACGTAATCAAGGCCTGGTCAGCGTATCAATACACTGTATATTATATGACACAATAAAATAATTAATTGTGCAAAGTTCTCGTTGACAGGATGTTGAAAGCAGGTGGAATCTTTGCATGACTGCCTCATGTGGTGTGTATAATTGCAGGCAATCAGAATATTTACATAAGCAGTGAAGAACTTCATTCCCCAGACTGAACTTTCTACTCTAGGCTGACACTGTCTTTTAAGTCTAAAGGCATTCAAGAAAAACTAGAGGACTAAGGGTGAGAGGATAGCAGTCTTCCTATAGTTGAGGGGCTGTCACAAAAAAGAAGGGTCAACCTATTCTCCAAAGCACCTGAAGGCCGGGCAAGAAGCAATGGATGGAAACTAATCAAGGAGAGATTCAACCTAGAACTAAGGAGAAATTTCCTGACAGTTAGAACAATCAATCAGTGGAACAACTTGATTCCAGAAGTTGTGGGTGCTCCATCATTGGAGGTTTCTAGAAGAGATTGGACAGCAATTTGTCTGAAATGGTGTAGGTCTCCTGGCTGAGCAGGGGGTTGGACTAAAAGACCTCCAATGTCCCTTCCAACTCTATTGTTATGGTTATGGTAATGGTCTTCTTGGAGCAAGCAAAGCCTTTTGCCTTCATTCCTGATCAATGTGGGCAAGCCAGCTTCTCTTATTTTAAAAACTGTCTGCACTACATAAACCATGGCCTGAATTTGGTAATCCAGGAATGTGTAATCCCAGCTAATAACACCTCTCAAGGGAATGCCACTGACTTGCAGATGACTCTGATTTCTGTTTCTTCACCTGATGGGTGTGGAGGAATGGGAAAGAGTGAGCACACATGTGGGTAACACAGCATCTTGCCAGGAGGAAGTTTTTCACTGAAAAAAAAAAGCCTGTGTGTTTACGAAGTTGTATCATCATGACTCAAAAGCTTTTACTGCAGATCCACCCTTTCCATCTTTTTTTCTTTTAAACAACAATTTCTCTTCTTTCTCAACGTGTGCAGTTTTGCTCCGAGAATCTTTCACCAGGTCCTCGACCTCCTTTTCTGCACGGTGGAGTGGTAGATCTCAGTGGATGAAAGAGTCTTTTTTTTTTCCAAGCCATTAATTCAACAGAAAGCCAACTGGCGAGATTTTTATTTATTTTTTTTATTTTAAATAGATCTGCACGGCAAACACCTCTAGCACGTTGGGCCCGTTTAATTTGCATCATTTCTCCCAATTCCAGGCTCAGCAAAGCTGAAAGGCAAAGCTATTTGAAGGCACAGGGGGGATACATTTATACCGTTCCATGCTGTTAGCTCCTGTTTTGGCTGTACAATATGGTTGCATTTGTGAACAATTTAGCTAAGATGTGGAAAAGGTGCAGCTGGTTTGTATTGACTGGGGCGATGGACCAAGAAATTGGCAGAGCAGTGTTCTGTCATAATTGTCAAATTCAACCAATTGTTATGCGAGATACTACCGCTTTACGGAGAAGGTATATATGTATTATGAGCCTGTGGAGCTCTCGGGATACAAATTTGCCTGTCAAAATTTATTGCAGCGTAGACTTGTTTACCTATGGATTTACCTTTCCATGATTTACTAGCAAAAAATTGCTTCTCTCTTGAATGGCCAGACGGCCATCCATTGTGCTCTAGGGGTCATTTCAAGTAAAGCCACTTAGATTATTATGTCTATTGTCTGCCCATCTGGAAAAACCCAGGAAGAAAAAAATCCATAAACAAACCTATGAGAAAGTAGGGAATCTTTGTCTATTTTTTTTTCCCAACCAGGAGTAGTCTTCGTGGCAGGTTCACATGACAGAGAAACCTAGTTTACAGGCCAGTTATTTGCAGAACAGAGAACGTATTTTGTAGGATGGAGAATGTATTTGTTGCTCAGCTATGGGGTGCTGGGGTCACTATCACCTGATCCATACATAATGCTCAGTAGAAATGGGTAGCTTCACATATAACACTAAGCCAAAATCAGCAAATCATAATGTAGTCCTTGATTTACGACCACAAATGGGTTGTTAAGTAAGTTGTGTCCAATTTTACATCCTTTTTTTTTTTTTGCTATGGTTGTTAAGTGAATTGCTGCAATTGCTAAACAAATCACCCAGTTGTTAAGCAAATCTGACTTCCCCATTGCTTTTGCTTGTGGGAAGATCACAAATGGCGATCAGGTGATCGTGGGACCCTGCAACCATTAATAAATACACGCTGATTGTCGATCACTTGAATTTTGACCTCATGACCCTGCAGGATGCTACAGTGGTCACGAGTGCAAGGATTGGTTGTAAGTAACTTCTTTCAGTGTTCCTTTTTTCCATTGCAACTTCAGTCTCTAAATAAATGGTTGTAAGTCAAGGACTACCTGTATTGTGTTTCGCATTATGTGTAAAGCAGGTTTCTGAATCAATTGCTGCATTGGCTCCCGGTGGTTTTCCAGGTGCGCTTCAAGGTGTTGGTTACCACCTTTAAAGTGCTCCATGGTTTAGGGCCTGGGTACTTATGGGACCGCCTTCTGCCACCGAGAGCCTCCCACCGGCCAGTACGCTCCCACAGAGAGGGACTCCTCAGGGTGCCGTCGGCCAGGCAATGTCGGCTGGCGACCCCCAGGGGGAGGGCCTTCTCTGTGGTGGCACTTGTCCTTTGGAACAACCTGCCCCCGGAGATACGTAGGATCCCAGATCTCCGTGCTTTTCGCCATGCCCTTAAAACTTTTTTATTTCATCAAGCTGGGCTGGATTGAGCTCCCCCCTTAAATATTTTTAATTATTAATTGATTTTAGTTGGGGTGTTTTAAATTTTATATTGGGCCAAAACTTGTTTAATTCTTTTAAAATTAATCTTAAATTTTGCATGTGATGTTTTTATCCTTAGCTGTTCACCGCGCTGAGTCCAGTAGGAGAAGGGCGGTATAAAAATCTAATAAATAAAATAAAATAAAATAATAAAATAAATAAATAAATAAATAAATAAAATTGCAGCTGGTTTGCATGATAGTATTCTGGCTCATATGATGGTATCTTTTATACCGAAGATGCTGAACAAAGCATAACTCCTCCATCAGATAACAAGTTATCAAGAAGACTTTTTTAGATGGAAATATGATACACATAGCTGAAAGGGATAAGGAAGGTGCCTATTGAAATTCCTTAAAGGTAAAGGTAAAGGTTCCCCTCGCACATATGTGCTAGTCGTTCCTGACTCTAGGAGACAGTGCTCATCTCTGTTTCAAAGCCGAAGAGCCAGCGCTGTCTGAAGACGTTTCCGTGGTCATGTGGCTGACATGACTAAACGCCAAAGGTGCATGGAACGCAGTTACCTTCCCACCAAAGGGGGTCCCTATTTTTCTCCTTGCATTTTTTACATGCTTTCGAACTGCTAGGTTGGCAGAAGCTGGGACAAGTAACGGGAGCTCACCCCATTACGCAGCATTAGGGATTCAAACCGCTGAACTGCCGACCTTTCGATCGACAAGCTCAGCGTCTTAGCCACTGAGCCACCACATCCCTCTAGACATTCCTTACACTCTTAAGTAGGATTTCCATGTTCAAGAAAAGTATACACTGAAGAATATGTATCATGGATAAAATTGGGCATGGTTGTCTTTATACCATAACTTAGGGGTCTTTGTAGGCTTGACTAACTTCCCCTAATCCTCTTAGGGTTTTTATATTCCTTCTAGCAGAGTATTTCTCAATCTTGGCAACTTTAAGACGTACGGACTTCAAGTGCTGGCATTCCCCAGCCAGCCATTCTGTGAGTTGAAGTCCACATGTCTTAGTTAGTATGGTTGAGAAATACTATTTTAGGATGCCCAATAATTATATGCCTAATATGAGCAACAATAGTGTCACTCCCAAGAACCCTATTTCTATAGTTCAGGGGTCTCCAATTCCCGGGCTGCAGCCCCCAGTCGGGGCTTGAACCTTTTGAAATTGGGCCGCGGAAATGGTAGGCGAGCGTGCATGTGCATGCATCTTCTCTAGTGCAAGCAGTGGGCGAGCTCTTGTGTGCATGCTCCATCTGCACGAGTGGCGGGCACGCATGCCCATTGCTTGAGCGAATGGAGCTGCGCGTATGGGCTTGCCTGATGCACGCATGGAACCATCCCCTCTGCTTCCAACGACCGATCTGCAAAGCCAAAAGGTCTGCTATAGTTTATTCTCATCAATACCAGCCTCCATAGCAGTATATCAAAGCTGGTGAGATATGGTCAAAAACATTTTAAGGATTCCCACCTTTTATAGCTCTAAAAATTTGTAAAAACAGTGTTGTGCATATGAGTGAGTGAGAGAAAAGCAGGAAAAGAAATCATTATTTGGTTATGGAGACTTTTTTTTTTGGTTCTAATGACATATCTTAGAATATAAGCAGGTCTCGCTGAAAAGATCAGAAGGAATGCTGTTTGAAAACACCATAAAAAGAAGCCACTTTTCCACGAATTTGCCCATTTGTTGTCTAAGATAAAGTCTTGTGAAATAGGCCAATATAGTAATAAACCACCTTGCAAGAGATGATGCTAAAATGCTGCAATATCCCATTTCTGCTGAAGTTAAATATTTGTTTTTGAAGTAAAACCTTGACCTATAACATAAATGTCAAAATCAAATAATGTAACAATACCTTTTAAATTCAGGAAGGAATCCCTGCATGCTTCTAAGTTTGTTTAACCTCTCTTTGGTTTTTTTCCCAAACTGGCCACAGTCATAAACATAACCATCCCAGTGCCTTTACACGAGTTGGGAAATATCTGAAATGAATTTAACTGTAGCTGACTAAAACATTAGAATCAAAGACATAGTCAAATGTGTGACAAATGATTGGTTTGTAAAGCTTTGCATCCCAATAGTTGTCAGTTTGCAATCAGTATAGTAGATTTGATGTGGTAGAACTTTAATTTGTCATGGGATTGGCTTCAATAAAGCTTGGGAGTTCATGACCTTCAGAGCATCCATCCGCTTATCTTAGGTCAGGGGTGTCAAAACTTGCGGGCTGCAGGCCATGGCCACGCCCGGTTTAGCGAAAGGGGGGGAAGTTGCAATTTGTCACATGACAACGCCGTGACAAAGCAAGTTTGACACCCCTGTCTTAAGTAATGTCAGGCCTGACACATACATACAGATCAGGGGTCTCCAATCTTGGCAACTTTAACACTTGTAGATTTCAACTCCCAGAAGTCCACAAATCTTGAAATCCATGGCTGTCTGGGGAATTCTGGGTGTTAAAGTCCACAAGTCTTTAAGTTGCCATGGTTGGAGAGCCCTGCTTTAGATCTTGCATTTGTCTCTGAGCAGATGTTAAGAGAACTGGAGATGGCAAGGATTTTCATCACTCCTTTGTCGAGGTCAGATTGTGTTCTGATCCAGTTTTGCCTTGGTAGCTACCCATCCATGCTCTGCAGGGTAGAGGAACCTCTTTCGTTCATCTGCCCCACATACCTGATGGATACAAAGGCTGAAGTGGTTCCATTCCTTCTTCAGTGGGTGTGTCAGCGCTCCAAGTATTTCACGCATAGAAAGCAGAACTCGGAGGCAGGTAAATTCCTCAAAGAACAATTTATTGGATACATCATATTGGCACAACTGGTGAAAACCAACTCTGAAGGTTCCTGTGATTTTCACCTAATTAAAAAGTAAAAGTTCCCCCTTCCCCCCCAGGTCATCGGTCACATTGTCCAATAGTGGTGCTAGCAGGTTTCCTGGTTACTCTACTCCTCCTCTTCTCAGCCACTTGTGGGAATGACCTTGGTTCCCACAGGAAAGCTTTTTATGTTGACGGCTAAGCCGAGTTATGTAAAATTTCCCCCTCTCTTTCTCCCCCTTCGCTTTGTGGCCACCATGAAGCCTCAAAGATGGCCTCGGCCAGGCTCGCTTCAGGGTTGACAGGGTGATTTCAACCTGTGACAGTGGAGTTAGGCGAGATTAACCTGGTGCCCACTGATATTCAAGGTGCCGGAGGGGTCAGCTTCCCTGCTTCTGCTTTTTCACATCTATATGAAGCTGCTGGGTAGTTTAGGGTACAGTGTCATCAGTAAGAGTGATGATATTCAATTGTTTGTCACTTCTTCAGGCTGTAAGGGCGATGCTGTTGATGCCTTTCCCAATACTTGGAGGCTTTAAGGGTTTGGATAGGAGGCAACAGGTTGAAACTGAACCATAGTGAGATGGAGTTGCTATTTGTCCATTGGGTTTCTCTGTTGCTGACAGGATTGATGCTTGATGGGCAGACACTATTCCTGAAGGAGTATATTCAGTGGTGGGATTCAAATAATTTAACAACCCAGTCCTAATGACCAACTGGGTGGGCGTGGCCATAATGGGCATGGCCAGGGGATGTGACAGGCAGCACTCGGCCTCCTGTACCCCCCCTGGGAGCAAAAACAGGCTGTGGGGGGCACCCCGTCCCTGCACCCCATTTTGGGCCTAGTAGGCCTCCCTGCACTTACCTGGGAGCCAAAACGAGGCACATGGGGATTCCTGGAAGGGGAGGGGCGGGGCCAGCCAGCAATTTAACAACTGGTTCACCCGAACCGGCTGAATCCCACCACTGTGTATATCCTTACCTCACAGTTGAAGAAAACCTGGGGAGATGTCCTACTTGGGTGGAGATCTGCACTCCTTTTATTTGCTATAAATGCCCCATGGCTTGAACAAGGCACTTTTTCCTTTCATTTAAATTTAACAGGAAAATAAGACGGGTTTAAAATTCAAAACAAAAAGATTTGCTTCCATTTATATCCACGCAGGAGGGAAGGGAGAATAGAGAGTTTTTCTTTTTCCTGCTTTTCTTTTTTTTTAGCAGCCAGGTGTTAGTTTTAGACTCCTCCTGAGAGAACAGCAGTAGACTTGGCAGTTTTAAGTGGCCCATGTCAACACTACTACTTAGTATTCAGCTTCTATGGTTTTGCACCGCGATTGCAGGAAAACACAGCCATGTTAAAGATGTCCCCAAAGTAGCAAATGGATGGTGTTACTTTCTCTAGATTTTGCAGGTAGCTTTGGGAAGCTTCAGGTTTTGATTTTGAACAGAATGGGGATTTTTTCCTCCCCATTTTCCACTAGAAAATGATTTTGCTAATTTTCAGCAATATGACACTAAATAGCAAGACCACAAAGTCAGGTACTTCCGTGGATTTTTTTAGATTGGTATATCAGATATGTGTATGAAATAGATAGATAGATAGATAGATAGATAGATAGATAGATAGATAGATAGATAGATAGACAGACAGACAGACAGACAGACAGACAGACAGACAGACAGACAGACAGACATCAAACATACACATCTGCCTATCCCAGGTACTTGGGAAGGACTCCATAGGCAGACAAAAATACCAAATCCAGTCTGAATATCTGGCTGACTGTGCAACAAACCATAATAAATATAAATAATATAAATATAATGTTTATGTTATAAAGAAAATAAAATTCTCCTCATCCTATCCGGAAGTAAACACCTTCCCGCCCCCAACAATTGTTTTCTGTCGAGGAAATAACAACACCCACCCATCTCACTTAAAAAATGAATAGAATAGTAGCTTTGGTTTAGTTTTGGCACTGTTGTGTATCTTGTAATTATACTAAAATAACTCCGTTCCCAAAATGTTGTTTCAGGTTGCGTTATGCAACACGCCTTTGAACTGCTTGATATTCTTTTATTGCTATATATTTCCATTTTTATCCCAGAACATCTGTTCTGGCAACATTTACTGAAAAGTGTGTGTTCCACCAGTTTATTCTAATCAGCTCGTCTGAGAATTAAGGCTTGGGAAGGAAAATTGCTACAGGCATTGAAAAAAAACCACGAATGGATCTATTTAAATGTAATGCAGAAAAAGTCTGGTTTTCATTCCCATAGAATTTATTATGTTTATAGCCTTCCTCAGTCCAAGACACAGGCAAAATAACTTTATCCTAAATACTAAATATGCTATTTCTAGGACTCCAAGATGTGGGCTGCAGAATTCCGAGCAATCATTAGAGTAGCAGAGAGTTTCCTCTATCTCTTTGTCGTCATCTGGTGGTTCTCCAGATTTTTGCAACCCACATCTAACATCTACTAGTTAGAATAAAAATAGCTCCTTCCATTTCTGGAAGATCTATAATTGGAGATTCTTTGTGGTGAATCTCTAATGAAAGATGATTCTAGAGTCAGTACCAGAGAAGAACATCTCTGCCTGTTTTTGGAATCTGATTTGGTTATAAATGATGTCCTTAAGCAAGAATCTCTATACTGAGAAAAGAGAAGTATGCATGACACATGACTTATCTTGCCCCCTTGTACTGCAATGTATGAAGCAAAGATGAACCTATTTCATATGTGGCAAAAGTTGTTTTTGTAACTGCCATAATTCATGGGTCTCTTACAGACCTTGGTGGGAAAAATTCACAAGGTATATGTGGCCTCTCCATGCCCCAGCTCTTGGTTAATTTATGAGCAAGGATGATGTAGGAGATGACTAGATTGAGCCTGAGGGAGGGGTCAAGTGCGCTATCAGTTTGGAGTCACACCCACAAGAGATCTATGTCCAGCCCTCCTTTTTTATATTTATTTATTTATTTATTTATTTATTTATTTATTTATTTATTTATTTATTTATTTATTTATTTATTTATTTATTTATTTGATTTATATACCGCCCTACTCCCGAGGGACTCAGGGCGGTGAACAGCCAAGAAATAAAACACACAGAATTACAAAATTTAAAAACAGTATAAAACCTAATTAAATAAATTTGGCCCAGAACAGATTAAAACAACCCTAAAATTTTGGACAAATTTAAAATTTACACTTAAAAAGGGAGGTTAGGGTTATTAAATCCTTAAATTCCATTGATTCTTATCTACCACCAATTTGCCTTGACCATTAGTAGTTAAGATTCTTGTAGAGAGCGAACATGGTATAAACATGTACACATTTGAGCAACCCTGGTTCCTGGTTTCTTGCACCTGAGACATGAATTCGAATGAATGCATGTTATTACCTATTATTTTTTTAAAAAAGGTAATTCAAGATGCTTACTGGAATGGTAAGACTAAGACTAAGGTCTTCCGGGTGCGCTTCAAGGTGTTGGTGACCACCTTTAAAGCGCTCCATGGCTTAGGGCCGGGGTACTTACGAGACCGCCTTCTGCCACCAATAGCCTCCCACCGGCCAGTACGCTCGCACAGAGTGGGCCTCCTCAGGGTGCCGTCCGCCAGACAATGTCGGCTGGCGACCCCCAGGGGGAGAGCCTTCTCTGTGACGGCGCCCACCCTCTGGAACAACCTTCCCCCAGAGTTACGTACAATAACAAACCTCCAGATTTTTCGTCGGGCCCTGAAAACCTATTTATTTCAACTAGCTGGGCTGGCTTGAGTTTAATTTTAAATTGATTTTAAATTGGGTTGTTTTAATTTACGGCCAAAATATTTAATTATTTTAATACTGTTTTTAAATTTTGTATGCTCTGTTTTTACTTTGGCTGTGCACCGCCCTGAATCCTTTTTGGAGAAGGGCGGTATAGAAATTTAATAAATAAATAAATAAATAAAATAAATAAAGAAGCTGCAAACCGAACAGTCGAGGATATTGCGAAGCACTAGTTCACACACGAAGAGGTAGACGCCTAAATTTAATCTTAAAGGCTGCTGGAGTTCCATTTCACTTTGCAGTGCTTAATGATGAGGTCAGGCATCCCTTTAGGACAGTCATAAAAAGATTGGAACATCTATTCAAGTACCATCTTTATGTCTGAATGGCGCAATCTATGCAGATCGAAGGAGATAAATATTGCTATAGAATTTATGGAGAAATTAGATTAGGAGAAGGCATGGGGATTGAGACATATATTCTGAGGTTTGGGGGCAGTGGGCAGCAGATCTGGGCATTTTGCAGCCCCCCCAGGTCATATCCAGCCCTTTGGCTGTCCCTGTCTGGCCCACGTGAGGTCAATCAGAAATTAGAAATCAAATGTAAATAAGTGTGGCATGTATACAATACATTTGTGTTGCTTTATTTTGAAGGTGACTATTTTTTCAATGTACATACCGTATTTTTCAGAGTATAAAATGCACCGGAGTATAAGACGCACCTTAGTTTTTGGGGAGGAAAATAAGAAAAAACTGATTGGCGGTTGGATTGGCCTCCCAATCAGCTGTTCACAGAGGTGAATTTTAGCAATAGATTCGTTGGTTGTGAGCTCTGTGCTGCTGAACTTCTGAAACTCCATCTCAGAAAAAAACTTTTTTTTTCTGCCTCCGAAAGCCTCCGAAACAGAGCTTCAGAAAAAAAGAGGCTTTTTTTTTCTGAAGCTCTGTTTCGGAGGCTTTTTTTCTGAAGCTTCCTTTCAGAGGCTTTTTTTTTCTGAAGCTTCATTTCTGAGGCTTTTTTCAGCCTCTGAAACCTCCGTTTGAGAGGCTGGGCGGAACTACATTCGGAGTGTAAGACACACCCAGATTTTCACCCTCTTTTTTGGGGGGAAAAGGCGCGTCTTATACTCTGAAAAATACGGTACATTATGTAAATGTGCACCTATTGGTTCAGCCCTACATAGCAGTCACAGTTTCTCATGTGGCCTCTTGGGAAAATAAATTGCTCATCCCTGATCTACAGTAATCTGAACAATTATGTAGGAAAAATAAGTCACATTTACTCCTGGTCCTACTTAGTTTCATGGAACAATCATACATAAGTTTGAGGAGTTTGGATTGAAAAATAAATCCAGTTAATTAGAACAAAAAGTCTATAGACCTTTTGTAGCCCTGCTGGTAGAAGAAAAGTCCATGATAGAATTAAAAAGGACCTGGTAAGCTTTTTAGGTCCCACGTCCCATTGTGTGATTGTGTGCTATAATCCGGTTGCTAATAAATAAAATATCTCCTAAAATTTTGAGCATGCATGAAATCTATTAAGATTTTGTCCCACACAGGAGATTTTGCATGGAATCTCAAAGATTGGGGCCATTTATTTATTTAGAAAATCTGTTTTGAGATTTGCAAGCATGGCCAAGGAAAAAAGACACCCTAGATATACAGGGGGACATATTTCCAATTTCTGAACTGCAGGTAGTCCCTGATTTACGAACACGATTGAGCCCCAAATTTCTGTTGCTAAAGCGAGACATTTATTTTGCCCCATTTTTCTACCTTTCTCTCCACAGTTAAGTGAATCACTGCAGTTGTTAAGTTAGTAACACGGTTGTTAAGTGAATTTAACTTCCCTATTGACTTAGCTTGTCAGAAGGTTGCAAAAGGCAATCACCTGACATCAGGACACTGCAACAGTCATAAATATGAGTCAGTTGCCAAGCGTCTGAAATTTGATCCTGTGACCATGGGGAGGTTGCAAGGGTCATAAGTGTGAAAAAGCGTGAAAAGATCATAAGTCCCAGTGCCGTTGTAATTTTGAACAAGGACTGTTGTAAGTTGAGGACTACTGTATCATTTAGCCCAGGGGTCTGCAATCTTAAACACTCAAAGAGCCATTCAGACCCGTTTCCCACAGAAAAAAAACAACAACTGGGAGCCACAAAACCCTTCCTGTGCCTGACTATTTCTTGAGCGGCCACAAAACTAGCATATGTAGTTGAATTAAATGTTCTGTTTTCTTCTGAAACTTTCCTTTTCTTGGATTTATCCATGGTTGGCCTTCTGAAAAGCTCAATAAACCACATGCCGGCAGGTGTTGCACATTGGCAGTTGTGATGCATATTTTGAGTGACAGGGAGCCGCAACAGAGGGGTGAAAGAGCCACATGTGGCTCCCGAGCCGCAGGTTGCTGACCCTTGATCTAGTCTTAGGTCCAAATCAAAGCCCTTTATGTGTTAAGAAATCCAAGGTTGAACACCTAGTATGCCATGTGTCTAGCAACCCCTTGGAAAATTTATTTCAGTTCAGAAGATCCCTTGAAATCCTGCCAAGGCTGGACTTGAGTATCGATCTGACGGAAAGACCCGGAGTCCTGTTTCCCAATAACTGTAGTGCTGTGTAGCTTTTCAAACCCACAGTCTTGCGAAGGCCATTTGCTTCAATCAAATTGCTTACACCAAGCTGCCACTGCTTGAACGCAGATGTTGAAAGAGCCATGCTGATCTCTTCCATCCTTGGGACACTGACCTCTGACTGAACTACTCTGAATAATCACCTCTCAGGCCATTCACTCTGACGAGCAGCTTACTACTCTGGGAGGGGTGCTGATAAATCCATCTTTCCTCAGAGTTCTCCTGCCTTGTGAAACCTTCCTTTGTGGAGGGGTGTGGCCTCTGTGTGTGCTCAGATTTCACTCTTTTATCGGCGTGTCGTCCAGATAGGTGACTCACTTCTGCAAGCCCAAATGTTGGGACGCTGCTCCAAATAGCTTCTGTTCTCTTCAGAAGGGATTTAAGAACAACAGTAGAGTAAACCTTGGCAACAGAGGTGGTATTCAGCAGGTTCTGACCAGTTCTGGAGAACAGGTAGCGGAAATTTTGAGTAGTTCGGAGAACTGGTAAATACCACCTCTGACTGGCCCATCTATTCTCTGTCTCCTGAGTCCCAGCTGATTGGGAGGAAATGGGGATTTTGCAATAACCTTCCCCTGGAGTGGGGAGGGAATGGAGATTTTACAGTATCCTTCCCCTGGAGTGGGGTGGGAATGGAGATTTTACAGTATCCTTCCCCTGTCATGCCTACCAAGCCACGCCCACCAAGCCACACCACACCCACCAAGCCACGCCCACAGAACCAGTAGTAAAAATATTGGGAATCCCACCACTGCTTGGCAAAGAAAGTATCTAGAACTCAAAAATTTAAACAGGTGCTTTGCTCACCCCTGTATCTAAGAAAAGTAGGTAATATTGCATTCTGAGTGTATAGCTTTCCTCAGTTTTATATAATTAAACAATTAAGGGGTTGTTTCACTTACTACATTTAATCCATAATGTATGTGTTCGATTTTTTGTTTGTTTGTTTGGTCTTCTCTGGTTTATCAGATCAAATCTTTATTCTGGTCCAAGACCAGCATAAGGAGGGTGGAGTCTAGCTGATCATGTTGTGGGTGATAGACCATGATTCATGGCTTACTATGTGTTGTATGATTTAAGTTATTCAAGAAGCCACGTTTATTTATTTATTTATTTATTTATTTTATTAAATTTTTATACCGCCCTTCTCCTGCTGGACTCAGGGCGGTGCACAGCCAAGAATAAAAAACATCCCAATACAAAATTAAAAATTTTAAAAGAATTAAACAAAATTTGGCCCAAAATTTAAAACCTCCCGACTAAAATCCATTTACAATTAAAAATATCTTTAACGTTGAAGAATGATCAGATTCCCGTCCAATCATTATACAGATGAACAGATTTATTCTGTCACAAGCTTTTTGCAGATTAGAGTACCCTTCACAAGATGTATTTTCTGCCCAATGAAAGTCCCCAAACTGCTTTTTCAAAAGGCAACCGGACTTTCTGTGTTTGTTTGTTTTTTCTCTTGGAGACTGAGAATCACCGTAGACATCTGCCCAGTGAAAGGGATTCGGGTCTCAATTGTTTATGCTATTAACAGGAGGGTCTGTAACAGTAGTAGGTTTCAAAAATTTTTACTACCGGTTCTATGGGTGTGGCTTGGTAGGCATGGCATGGCATGGCTTAGTGGGTGTGGCTTGGTGGGCATGGCAGGGGAAGGATACTGTAAAATCTCCATTCCCTCCCCAATCCAGGGGAAGGTTACTGCAAAATCCCCATTTCCTCCCAATCAGCTGGGACTTGGGAGGCAGAGAATAGATGGGAGCGGGGCCAGTCAGAATTTTTACTACCAGTTCTCCGAACTATTCAAAATTTCCGCCACCGGTTCTCCAGAACTGGTCAGAACCTGCTGAAACCCACCTCTGGTCTGTAAATGGAAAGAAAGTAGTGGGGTTCAAATCTACAAGATTGTGGGCTCAATATTATAATGGAAATTCAGCCTCTTTTTCAATGTCCCTGGCTGTTGACGGAAGGGGGGGAAAAATACAGTGTCAAAAAATTCCTTCTTTCTGCTGCTTGCAGCCTGAGAAAACTGTTCCTTTTGGAAAGGCAATTAGCTGAGAAATAGAACTCACTGATCCTGTTTCAAGTTCAACCTTGGAACAAACAAAAATTTCTCTGTGTAAATGCACATATATAACTACACAGCCGCCCCCAAAGTAACAGTACTGGTACTATTTGAACTTCACACGTCCTTTGGAAAGCCCAAAATAGAAGTTACGCTAAATATAAGACTCATCATTATTAGAGGTGAGTTTTGAAAAGTTTGTGCAGAGGCCGTTCAAACTGAATTAAGTGGACACGGTGTGATGTTCTTTCTAGATGAAAGGAAGTACAATCCGGCCCCTGCTATTGAATGCCAGTGGGTGGTGGCCCCTGCTTTTTCTCAGAACATTGGAGAAGAAAAAAAAAAACACCAAGATTTTGCTTACCAAATGCCCACTAAAAAAAAAAAAAAAACCAGCTTCAAAAAGCTTGATTCCTATCAGCCCAGAAAGAATAGTGTGTTCCATCTGCCAAGATGCCCTGATACCATAAAAATAAAAAATGGGGAGGATATGCTAGTTATTTATTATTATTATTTCTTATTTATTGGACTTCTATATCGCCCTTCTCCCGAAGGACTCAGGGCAGTGTACAGCCATATTAAAACACATATAAATTTACAAAATTTAAAAACAATTTAAAATCAAATATATAAAAAATTTGGCCCACAAATTAAAAAACTAACACCCATTATAAAATTTATATTAGGCCAGCCCGGCTTGTTGGAACAGAAGGGTCTTTAGGGCGCGGCGAAAGGTACACAGGTCGGGGATCGTACAAACCTCTAGGGGGAGCTCATTCCAGAGGGCTGGTGCCCCCACAGAGAAGGCTCTCCCCCTGGGTGTTGCCAGTTGGCATTGTTTGGCCGACAGCACCCTCTCTGTGGGAGCGTATTGGCCCCCAATACTCTCCCACAAAGCGTATAGTTGCATCAGAGAATGTAGGGGTGGTTGCTTGTACCCATGTATGTATTATCTGACTATGCTAAAGCCTTTGATTGTGTGGATCACAACAAATTGTGGCAAGTTCTTAAAGAGATGGGAGTACCAGACCATCTTATTTGTCTCTTGAGAAACCTATATGCGGGTCAAGAAGCAACAGTGAGAACTGGACACGGAACCACTGATTGGTTCAAATTTGGGAAAGGAATCCAGCAAGGCTGTATATTGTCATCCTGCCTATTTAATTTATATGCAGAGCACATCATGAGAAAGTTGGGGCTAGATGAATCAAAGTTGGAATATGGATTGCTGGGAGAAATATCAACAACCTCAGATATGCAGATGATACCGCTCCAATAGCAGAAAGCGAAGAGGAACTAAAGAGCCTCTTGTTGCGGGTGAAGGAGGAGAGTGCAAAAGTTGGCTTGAAACTAAACATTAAGAAAACTAAGATCGTGGCATCCGGCCCTCTCAATTCCTGGCAAATAGATGGGGAAGAAATGGAGGTAGTGACAGATTTTATTTTCCTGGGCTCCAAGATCACCGCAGATGGGGACTGGAGCCAAGAAATTAAAAGATGCTTGCTCCCGGGGAGGAAAGCTATGGCAAATCTAGACAGCATTCTAAAAAGCAGAGACTTCACCCTGCCAACAAAAGTGTGTATAGTTAAGGCTATGGTTTTCCCAGTTGCAATGTCTGGCTGTGAAAGTTGGACCATAAGAAAGGCTGAGCGCCAAAGAATTGAGGCCTTTGAACTCTGGTGCTGGAGAAGACTCCTGCAAGTCCCTTGGACTGCAAGGCAATCAAACCGGTCAGTCCTAGAAGAGATCAACCCTGACTGCTTTTTAGAAGGCCAGATCCTGAAGATGAAACTCAAATACTTTGGCCACCTAATGAAAAGGAAGGACTCACTAGAGAAGAGCCTAATGCTGGGAAAGACTGAGGGCAAAAGAAGAAGGGGGCGACAGAGAAGGAGGTGGCTGGCTGGAGTCACTGAAGCAGTTGGCATGTGCTTAAATGGACTCCAGAGGATGGTAGAGGACAGGAAGGCCTGGAGGAACGTTGTCCATGGGGTCACGATGGGTCGGACACGACTTCGCAACTAACAACAAAAATGTCATTATCTGTTTATCTTGCACATTTAATAACAGTAATAAAAGAAAGAATCCGGCGACAATACTTTTTAATATCAAGCAAGCACACCTGCCTACCTGTCTGTTTTCCCAGCCCCACTCACTGCCTCTTGTTAAAATTCCACACATGTAAATACCACTAAATATAGGAGGTCAATTTAGATCAGGGGTCTCCAACCTTAGCAATTTTAAAGCTGGCAGACTTCAACTCCCAGAATTCCCCAGCCAGCAAAGTTGGCTGGGGAATTCTGGGAGTTGAGATCCTCCAAGCTTAAAGTTGCCACGGTTAGAGACCCTTGGTTTAGATGCTTTGACAGACCACCACTTATAGATGACATCCCCTATGCTATGAATACGATACTATATTAAGAATATCTAAGTTATTGGCTGTTGCCATGTTTTCTGACAATGCAGTCAAAAATTAACGTTCCAATTGAAGGATCTGCTTCTGTAAGTTGGCTTCTAAAAGTGAAGTCTAGCAAATTTACCAAAGTTACAAGCTCACCCAAACAAATAACAAGTAAATTCTCCTGTTCCTCAACAATACCAGGGTTAGTTGTCCATGGAGCAAGAAAGCGGATATACTTTATCGCTTTTAGGTGATCCTTAATCATTCAGGCAAGCAGGAATTCAGCTGTTCACAATCCTAGAGATTAGAAATTTGTGTGCATCAATGCATCACAAGGGAGGATCTGTGCTGTAAATCATTTCTGTGCAATCTCCAAGTCAGTTTGACCCAGGTGAACAGCATTGTTCAAGCAGCATAATAAGATATAAAAGTATAGGAAATAGCATGAGGCTGTAATACAGTACATATACTTCCATAGAAGCTACACATTTTTTAAAAAAGGCTCTTGAATGCAGGAATAAACAGCAGAGTTTCCAACAACTCTTAACAATTGGTCGTATGACACATTCTTTGGGGTGGCACTGACTTAGATTTTATCCTGTCTGTGTGCTGTATAAGTGAATTGTTGTTTTATCTATTCTAAGCCAACTGCAGTGCACGTGAAGATATTTAATTTAACAGTAACAGAGTTGGAAGGAACCTTGGAGGTCATCTAATCCAACCCCCTGCTCACACAGGAGACCTGTACTAGAGATTTGAACCGCTGAACTGCCAATCTTTCTGATTGACAAGCTCAGTGTCTTAACCACTGAGCCACCTAGTCAGGATAAGATAAGAGAACTGTTTTAACCTGTAGCTTTTTATGTTTATATCTGTCTTACCCTTTGTAGGCTTATTTACGTAAGCAGAAAATCAGAAAGCAATGACAGTAAAGAATAAGCTCTTAAGCAAAAAATAATTTAAAAAATTAAAGATTCTTTTAGTCATTAGAAGATACTATAAATATAAGTGAGGATGCTTATTTCTCTTACATAACCAATATGATATTTTAAAGTAGCTAGAGCCATTTATATGTACTGATTATATATTGAGAGAGGCTAGATTGAAAAATGAACTTTTATGATGCGGCTGATGCCACGGGTCTGATAAGTGAAAATGCAAAAGGATCTGGGAAACTGTGACAATGAAAGTATCGAGAAAAATGGAACTAAGATAAAATATAAAAAGCAAACTAACGACAACAGATACAATCAGCCTCAAAACGAAGATACTGAAGTGATGGGCAGCTTCTGCCTTTTAGAATTGATAGTCAATTGACTGCACTTTTAGTCAAAAGTGCAGTCAAGATTGCTGGCAATGGCTTCCTCTGTAACCCTCTATGGAAGCAAAAGTTGGGCTTTGAAGAAGCAAAACAGAAGCTTTTGAACTTTTGGGCTGAAGAAGAATCAGCCAAGAACACAAATGGATCCTTTAACAATCCAATCTAGGCTTTTACTTTTTTTTCCCACCCCAGACCACCCCAACGATGCCCTTAATGTGATGTCTCGCTGCCTGGAGGCCGTGCAGGTCTGGATGGGGAGAAATAGGCTCAGACTCAACCCCTCCAAGACTGAGTGGCTGTGGCTTCCGGCGTCCCGATATAGTCAGCTGGTGCCATCGCTGACTATTGGGGGTGAATCTCTGCCCCCCCACAGAGAGAGCTCGCAATCTGGGCATCCTCCTGGATGCACGGCTGTCTTTAGAAGAGCATATGACGGCCGTGGCCAGGGGGGCTTTTTATCAGGTTCGCCTGATTCGCCAGTTGCAGCCCTTTCTGGACCGGGATGCCTTGCGCACGGTCACTCACGCCCTTGTCACCTCCCGGCTGGACTATTGTAATGCTCTCTACATGGGGCTCCCCTTGAAGAGCACTCGGAGGCTCCAGCTGGTCCAGAATGCGGCCGCGTGGGTGATTATGGGCGCAACCCGTTGTGCCCACGTGACACCCCTCCTGCGCGAGCTGCACTGGCTCCCATTGGTCTTCCGGGTGCGATTCAAGGTGTTCGTTACCACCTTTAAAGCACTCCATGGCATAGGACCCGGGTACCTTCGAGACCGACTTCTGCCACCAACAGCCTCCCACCGGCCAGTTCGCTCCCACAGAGAGGGTCTCCTCAGGGTGCCATCAGCCAAGTTATGTCGGCTGGCGATACCCAGGGGGAGGGCCTTCTCTGTGGGAGCCCCAGCCCTGTGGAATGAACTACCCCCGGAAATGTGCAAGATCTCCGACCTCCATGTATTTCGCTGTGCCCTCAAGACCCTGCTGTTCTGCCAAGCCGGGCTATCAAAGTAATGATTTTTAAATTGGGTTTTAAATTTTGGAGTTTTAAATCTGAGCCGAAATTATGTAATAATTTTAATTATTTTTTAACTGATGTTTGTCTTTGTGTTTTTAATCGGCTGTACACCACCCTGAGTCCTTCGGAAGAAGGGCAGTATAGAAATAAATTTGTTTATCTATCTATCTATCTATCTATCTATCTATCTATCTATCTATCTATCTATCTATCTATCTATCTATCTATCTCAAAGCACCAATGGCCAGGCTCAAATTTACATGTTTTGGACACATTGTGTGATAACCCAGCTCCCTAAATACATAATGCGGCGGAAGAGAAGAGGACTATTAAACAGCAAGGTAGATGGACTTAATTTCAGAAACAGTGGGGCTTTGTGGGGAGATCTCAAGGGTCAGATTAGGAACAAATCACCTGGAGAAGGTCTGACTGTTGAAACTGAACTTGATGGCACATCATGAGTCAGGGCCATTTAGAATGGAGGGTGCCACACTCCTCACAATTAAACAGTGTTTTATGAGTGGTGGAGTCAGAATGGACATCAATTTTTTCAGTAAATGAGGTTGCACTCCCAACATCCATGACAAGTTTGCCAAGCATCCGAATGATCACATGAGCGACGGGGATGTTGCAATGGTCATGTGAAAAAACAGTCATAACTCCCCTTTTTCAGTTCCCATTGCAACTTCAAACAGTCACTAAACAAATGGCTGTAAGTCAAGGAATAGTTGTATTTCTTTCTGATGTTAGAGCACTGATAACAGACTTGAAAAGACAGTGTCAAGAACCAACCCTCAATCTTAGTATAAGGCAAATAACTGATAATAACTGATAATGTGACCTTGAGGAAGAAGAGTGTATTAAGAGCTTCCAAAAGTGTATTTCCTTGAATCCCTACATGAAAAGACCTATTCAAGGATTGTTTTAAATTGCTATTGAATGAAGAACTCGTTTGATTTCTTAGCAGACCGAAAGATCTATAAAGATAAGGGCTTGATTAGCGCGGTTAATGAATCCCACAAAATGGTCTTATTGTTCAAGTTCGGACTATTAAAAATGATCTTGCTATGGAAAATAGAGGAACTGGTTCCAGCTCAGTGGAAATAGGCAAATGAAAATGTTTAAACATTAATTTTATAGGTATATTTATAAAATATAGTAAAGAATAAAAAGAGTACAACTGAAATTTATGGGAGCTTGAGACATTCCAACATCTTGCTCTATTTTAGTGTTGTTATGTTAGGACCTCAACATGTTCCATTATTTGTTCCATTCTTACTCTAATGTAATAATGAGCTTTTTTAAAACTTCTGTTCTGTTTTCCTCCGATGGATTCTTCCCTTTCTCCATTTTACACACAAAGAGGTGTGAAGGTGAAACTGCTACTTTTCATGTTTACACTAGATAGATAATCCTAAACACTTCAACTCATGCTCGGATTCAAGCGGTCCCAGTTTCCATATCTAGTATCTCCAGTTAACCTGAATTATGGTTGTGGGGGCTAGAGAAAGTAGCTGCTTTTAAAAAGCCACTGGCTATCCAGGCAAATAATACTGACTCAACTGTGTGGGACTATATTTCCAATTCATCCATTACTCATCACATTGTTCTGACCTAGGCTTCCTGAGACATTGAAAAGCACATGGGGGTAAAAAGGTCTTTATGGAGTTTAAAGACAAGTTTAACTAGCCTTGACTAGTTCTTAAATCAGTCCAAGTTTTAGTTTAATACAGAACTTTCTTTCTTCTAAAGCTACTCATTTCTCCCTTTTCCTAATGCAGTGTTTCTCAACCTTGGCACCTTTTGAGATGAGTTTAGTTTAGTTTAGTTTATTATATTTGTATACCGCCCTTCTCCCGAGGGACTCAGGGCGGTGAACAGCCATGGTAAAAACAATGTACAACAAAAATTAAAAGCTTATTAAAATAATTCAATCATTCGGCCAAATTTAAAACATCCAACTAAAATCATTTTAAAACCCCTATCAAAACCCAATTTAAAAAACCTTTATCCTGTCAGCCCAGCTTGCTGGAATAATAGGGTCTTCAGAGCGCGACCGAAGGCACGGAGGTTGGGGATCCTTCGTATGTCCGGGGGCAGTTCATTCCATAGGGCCAGGGCCCCCACAGAAGGCTCTCCCCCTACATTGTTTGGCTGATGGCACCCTGAGGAGGCCTTCTCTGTGGGAGCGTATTGGTCGGTGGGAGGCAATCGGTGGCAGAATGCGGTCCTGTAGATAACCAGGTCCTAAGCCATGGAGCGCTTTAAAGGTGGTAACCAACACCTTGAGTGCACTTCATCTCCCAGAATTCCCCAGCCAGCACACGCGCTCACAGTTTCCTACTCTGCTGGTTGATTTTTGAAGGCTTTACGTTGTATTATTTCATTAATTTTTTTTCGACCTTCTCCCAAGGAGCTCAGACTGGAATAAATGTTTCCCCCCCTCCTTTTTTCCCCTAACACCAGCATACTGTAACCTGTTCCTTTCAGTGGCGCTGGGTCTCACAACCCCAGCATAGCTATTATTGGCTTGGAATTTGGAGGGTACCCAGATACTTTGACCCTCACTGTGAGAAAACCCAGGCTGAAGTCCCCAGAGCTAAGCTTCTGTTGATTAAGCCAGAGTTGGCTATCTTCTCATTATTGAGCTTAGTCATGAACCACCACTTTTCATTCATCATGCCCGGATGGATTCACATGACGGACTAAGCCGAAACCAAATAACCCATACGATAGTCCAGGGGTCAGTAACCTGCGGCTCTGGAGCCGCATGCAGCTCTTTGGGCCCTCTGCTGTGGCTTCCTGTCAGTGAACCCACCACTGGCTGGCCCTCCCCTCCCCTTCCAGTCACTCCTTGCCTGGCCTGAGAAGGTAAGGGCGATGGCGGGGGATGGAGAAGCGGCAGGGCAGAGACAGAGAGATACAGAGAGAGCGGGAAATAGAGAGACATAGAGCGATACAGAGAGAGAGGTGGGGAGAGAAGGGGTAGGAGGGAGAGAGAGATATGTCAAAAGGATTTTGTGGTTCCCAGTGTTTTTTAACAACTGGTTCTCTGCCCTAATGATTGGCTGGGTAGGCCTGGCTAGGGGGTTCATATGACTGGTGGAAGTGAGTGACATCGGGTTGGCCACGCCCACCCAGGTTTTGTGGCTCCCGGTGTTTTCTTTTCTGTGGGAAACTGGCCCAAATGGCTCTTTGAGTATTTAAGGTTGCAGACCCCTGCAATAGTCCAACACAGTCTGTGAAGATTGACAAGTGTACTCAAATTCTCCTCCTTTTTGTTTTCATTTGAGAAGAAGTAGAATCACTCGGATGTTGGCACCCTGAGCATAGCTTGGATTCTCTTTCAGCATCACAGGTTTGTCCTCGACTTTACAACAGTTCGTTTAGTGACCATTCGGAGTTGCAACGGCACTGAAAAAAGCGACTTACGACCGTTTTCACATTTATGACCTTTACAGCGTCCCCATGATCACGTGATCAAATCTCAGCTGCTTGGCAACTGGTTCCTATTTATGACGGTTGCGATTGTCCCGGGATTATGCGATCACCTTTTGCAACCTTCTGACAAACGAAGTCAGTGGGGAAACCAGATTTGTGTTACTGCACGGATTCACTTAAAAATTGTGGCCCCCCAAAAATGTCTTAAAATGGGGCAAAATGCCCTTAACACATGTTTCACTTAGCAATAGAAATTTTGGGCTCAATTGTGGTCGTAAGTCGAGGACAACCATGTATTGGCTGTTTGAACGCAATCTTGGTGCAAACTTAGGTTGCCTAGCCAGCCTTCAGCTGTCTGTTTCTGAAATATTTTGGTCTGGTGGCTTAAAAAAAAAAAAAAGGAGAGAAACAGATGTCATTTGGTACACAAGGATGAAGGGTATTACGTAACAGACAGGATGCTCTTCCATTCTATTCCACCAGCTACATCCCTCTTCCCACATGCACGCAACCCACCACTCCCTGCAGAGAAACAAAGTTGTGTTCTGCAGATCCAATTTTTGTTTGTTTTTCTGCCTTGACAGATGGAAGGAGTTAAGCTGGCACAACAAAGCATGGCACCACGTAGAAATAGCTTGATTCATCCACGGCATGAATCATCCCGAGTTTTCAGCCCCCATTATAAGACAAAAATTAATCTGGAAAGGCTGGCAGCGAAACTACGATCTTGGTAGCCATGGAGGTAAACACTGGAGTTGGGTTTTGCCAGCCGTCATTCAAAGCTGTCTCACATATATACACCCTCCCTCTGGCATTGCCCAGCCTTGCAACTGAATACACAGAAGAAACGACACTCACAAAGGGACATTTGCCATTTTTCTTACAAGTCCCAATTTTTCCTGTATGCCTATCCTGAGTTTTGGGGATACATTAAGGATGTGGGATACATGAAAAATTGGACTTATAAAAAAGTCCAATTTTTCCTGTATGCCTATCCTGAGTTTTGGGGATATATTAAGGATGTAAAAACTCTCCCTCCCTCTCCTCTCTCTCTCCCTCTCTCTCCCTTTCCTCTCTCTCCTCTACCTCTCTCCCTCCCTCTCCTCTCTCCCCCTCTTCTCTCTGCCCCTCCCTCTCCTCTCTTTCTCTCTCCCTTTCCTCCCTCTCCCCTCCCTCTCCTCTCCCTCCCTCCCTCTCCTCCCTCCCTCCCTCTCCTCTCTCCCCCTCTTCTCTCTGCCCCTCCCTATCCTCTCTCTCTCTCTCTCCCTTTCCTCCTTCTCCCCTCCCTCTCCTCTCTCCCTCCCTCTCTTCCCTCCCTCCCTCTCCTCTCTCTCTCCCCCTCTTCTCTCTGCCCCTCCCTCTTCTCTCTCTCCCTCTCCCTCTCCTCTCCTCTCTCTCTCTCTCGCTCTTCACAAAAAACATCTCTACTAGATTGCTGTACATAGAGATATGTAATACGTTGTAGATCACTAGCCTACGCTCTATACTGTTTTATTTTTTTTTATATTGAAGTTTGTTATAGTGTGAAATACAAATAGAAACAGAGATCATATATACCGTATTATTAATGATGTATTAATAAGCTGAAACTTCATGGCAAGGTGCATGAAACATCAGCTTATATGGGAAATGCTCTTTTGACATTCCACAACCATGAAACATATGTGGGATATTTGTCCACCTACCCATATTAGCAGCAGCAATAAAGTTGGATAGGAATATGTTGTACTTTTGAAAGTCAGCCCAGAAAAATAACATGATAATACTAGCCAGCTATTATGGTAATGGACATTCTCCCTCTCTCTCTCTCCCTCCCTCCCTCTCTCGCTTTCTCCCCTCCCTCCCCCCTCTCTCTTTTCATCCAAATACAGTAGTCCTTGATTTACAACCATAATTGAGCTCAAAACTGTTAAGCAAGGCAGTTCTTAAGGGAGTTTTCTCTGATTTTATGACTTTTTTGGCCACCGTTAAGCAAACCCCTGAAGTTGTTAAGTGAATCTTGCAGTCATTAAGCGAATCTGGCTCTTCTCCCCCCCCCCCCATTGATTTTGCTTGTCAAAGGTTTCAAATAGTGATCACATGATCCTGGGCAATACATCTGCCAAATATATATATATATATATATATCCCAGTTGCCAAGCGCCCACATTTTGATCACATGATCGTGGGGATGGCTGTAAGCTTGAAAACCAGTCGTAAATCACTTTTTTCAGTGCCGTTGTAACTTTGAATAGTCACTAAACAAATGATTGTAAGTCAAGGGCTACGTATATTGGACTTGAGATATGCAGCCTTAATAGTTACACATAGACAGTGCAGAAGAAGTCTCTTCTATTTGTCTATTGCTGCCAAGAATGGAACTTAAAAGTCATGTTTAAGTCTAGTTGAATTCATAGAGGTTATGGATAAACCCACCTAATATTCACGATAACAGTACTGGAGGGCTTTACCAATAGCAATAGCACTTAGACTTAGATACTACTTCATAGTGCTTTACTGCATTCTCTAAGCAATTTACAAAGTCAGCATATTGCCTCCAACAATCTGCAAATGAGCACTTCTGAATATCAGTGGGATAGAATCCACTTGTTCAAGAGAGTTTTAAGGGGGAATGCCTACGTAACCGAAATTGAAAACAATGCTTGCTAAATGATTGCCCAACTGATGCAGAGCTGCTTTTGAATGTATTAAGCCATCGTATTTGTGCAAATGGATGTGTAAATCTATTTTAACGTTCTTGCAAACTGGGAGTTGACGTAGCTGAGTAAGAAAGCTTGAGAGGTGGATCTGGACTATCTGCCTTTTTTCGAAACATGTAGTCCAGCTTTAACACAACAAATATGAAAGTAGGAGACCAGTTGCATTGCCTCACGTTTGGCGTCTATAGGCAAGAGGAGCTACAAATAATTATCAATAGCACGTAGAGGTGGTGAAATCCAAATTTTTTTACTACCGGTTCTATGGGCGTGGCTTGATGGGCATGGTGTGGCTTGGTGGGCATGGCAGGGGAAGGATACTGCAAAATCCCCATTCCCTCCCTACTCCTGGGGGAAGGATATTGCAAAATCTCCATTCCCATCCCACTCTGGGGCCAGCCAGAGGTGGTATTTGCCGGTTCTTCGAGCTACTCAAAATTTCCGCTATCGGTTCTCCAGAACCTGTCAGAACCTGCTGGATTTCATCCCTGCTTAGACTTATATACCACTTCATAGTGCTTATATAACACGCTCTAAGTAGTTTTGGGTAGAGGACAGGAAGGCCTGGAGGAACGTTGTCCATGGGGTCACGATGGGTCGGACACAACTTCGCAACTAACAACAACAACAACAAAGCAGTTTACAGAGTCAGCATATCATCCCCAAAAATCTGGACCCCCATTTTACCAACCTCCGAAGAATGGAAGGTTGAATCAACCTTGAGGCAGTCAGGATCGAACTCCTGGCGGTGGACAGAGTTAGCCTACAATAGGGTACTTTAATCTCTTCTTTAAGGTGATTGGAGGAGGGGGGGGAGAGATGATCTAGCCAAGGGGTGTGAAACTCGATTTCATTGAGGGCCGTATGAGGGTTGTGTTTGACCGTGGGGAGTGCGTGGCTGGGGTGGGCGTGGCCAGCTCGACATCACTCGTGTCGGGCGTGTCAGGTGTGCCTCCTTTCAGTACTCAAGAAAGAAAAACCCCGACTCCATTTTCATAGAGAAAGGTACTTTTACTGAGTGTGAACTGAATGCCACCAAAGAAGAGCAAGGTCTGAGGCAAATCACATATAGAAAGCATCCTTAAAACCCTCCCTCCAATCGTCCAGTCAGGATTATCCAATCCACATCCCCCCCAGGGGTCATGTGGGGTGCAGCTTCCGATGGTGCCATCCTCCTGGTATGCCACGACGGTTGATCTTGAGTGGTTATCAGCGCTCTTCCCAGCTGCAGAGAAAACGCTGAGGAAAACTTTCTCCCCTCTTCTCCACCAGCTCACTTCCCCCCTCCCAGACATTCAAATAGCTCCCCCTCCCCCCGTTACAATGGCAGCCGAGCAAGCAAGCAATAAAAAGGCAGAGGCTGACAGGGGGTGTCTGTGGTGGCCCAAGCATTCTGCCGACTCCCGAGCTCCGTTTTCATCTGCGACGGCCTCCTGTAACCCTCTGCCAATGAAAACAGAATTTGGGAGGGCCGCCTTCAGGCCGTCCTCAACCTTCCCGAGCGCCGTTTACACTGGCAGAGGCACCAGGGTCGGTCCTTCGCTATTTCCAGGGCAACCCGAGGTGAGCTGAGGTGGCGCAGTGGTTAGAGTGCAGTACTGCAGCTACTTCAGCTGACTGCTAGTTCAGCAGATCAGCGGATCAAATCTCACCGGCTTAAGGTTGACTCAGCCTTCCATCCTTCCGAGGTGGGTAAAATGAGGATCCAGATTGTTGGGGACAATATGCTATTTAGTATACTGTCTTTGGTGTAAGCCATCCAGAGTCCTCGGAGAGTGGGCGGCATAGAAATATGACAAACAAACAAACAAACAAACAAACAAACAAATAAATAAATAAATAAATAAATAAATAAATAAATAAACAAACAAACAAACAAACCCCGTGGGCCAGATCTAAGCACCCTGCGAGCCGGATCCAATACCCGGGCCGTGAGTTTGACACCCCTGATTCAGCCTATAGATTTGAGAACTCCTTGTGGTCTCCAGTCCAAGTACTACTAACCAGACCTAACCTTTTCCTATGTCCCAGCAATGATATTTTTTTTTAAAAAAAAAAAGCCTTATTTATTTCTTATTTATTTATGTATGTATTCACATTTCTGAACTGCCCATCTCCCTCAAAGAGAGAGATTTGCATCCGCAGTTAAATGCGTCATTCTCATGCATGCTACCCAGAGTCATTTGTCGAATGAAATCAAATAAATAAATCATGACCGAAACAGATCCATCCAGAAAACGAACAAGCGGGACTGAATGTCATTTCTCCCTTCTCTCATGCTACAGTTGGGATCCAGCCGGATGCAGAAGAAGGACCGGCCCTTGAGCAACTCGATGAGGATGTTGCAGTGACTCAAAGTCAGAGGAAATTTATTTGCCCCATCACACAGGTAGGTCCTACATCTAGGTAGCAGAGAGGAAAGAATGATAGCTAGCAATAGAAGAGAATATTTGTAGCTCAGGTTTGAATTGCGGCAGTGGTGAAATTCAAATTTTTTTACTACTGGTTCTGTGGGCGTGGCTTGGTGGGCATGGTGTGACTTGGTGGGTATGGCTTGGTGGCTGTGGCAGGGGAAGGATACTACAAAATCTCCATTCACACCCCACTCCAGGGGAAGGATATTGCAAAATCCCCATTCCCTCCCCATTCCTGGGGAAGGATATTGCAAAATCTCCATTCCCACCCCACTCTGGGGCCAGCCAGAGGTAGTATTTGTCAGTTCTCTGAACTACTCAAAATTTCTGCTACCGGTTCTCCGAACTACTCAAAATTTCCGCTACCGGTTCTCCAGAACCTGTCAGAACCTGCTGGATCTCACCCCTGAATTGCGGGCAGGGGTGAAATCCAGCAGGTTCTAACAGATTCTGGAGAACCGGTAGCGGAAATTTTGAGTAGTTCGGAGAACTGGCAAATACCACCTCTGGCTGTCCCCAGAGTGGGGTGGGAATGGAGATTTTGCAATATCCTTCCCCCAGGAGGGGAGGGAATGGAGATTTTCCAGTATCCTTCCCCTGGAGTGGGGTGGGAATGGAGATTTTGCAATATCCTTCCCCTGCCACGCCCCCCAAGCCACACCCACAGAACCAATAGGAGAAAAAAATGGTTTTCACTCTTGATTGCAGGATTCCCTGCTGCTCTCTGAGCTTGGTTGTTTTCTTGCAGACGTTTCATCACCCAACTAGGTAACATCATCAGTGCTAGAAGAGAATGGCGGGGGGGCTAAACTTCACTCTCTTCTAGCTTTAATAATAGTACCTAATTGGGTACCAAAATATCTACAAGAAAACAAACCAAGCACCAAGGACCTCACAGTGATAGCTAGAGAAGACAGAGCAGGTTCACAATTGCATTCTGCTCACATTCCGCAATATGAAATCATATGCTGGAGGTTACATGCATATACTATATAGTGCAGTGATGGCTAACCTTTTCCGGACCAAGTGCCCAAAATACTCGCGCGCACCTCCAAAATGCAATGCACGCATTGGCCCCTGTGCATGCAACCTGCCCCCCCCACATACCCTGTGCATGCATGCGCCCCCTGCATATGCGCTCAGCGTGTGCCCCACATGCATCCGCATCCCTGCATGTGCCCCATCCCCCACGCATGCGCGGCAGAGACCCGAAGACCAGCTGGTCTGTGGGAGGTGTGCATGCATGTGCGGCAGAGTTGAGCTGGGGCAATGGCTTGCGTGCCCACAGAGAGGGCATTGTGTGCCACCTCTGGCATGCGTGCCATAGGTTCGCCATCACGGGTATAGTGTGTCTCTTACTTTATTTGATGTTTACCAATAGCTTTTGGCTCAAGCCTGCAATGAAATTGTTCAAGAGGAGTGTTACTTTTTCTGTAGTGAAAGCCTTTTAAGTGTGAAATGGCTGCAGACTGATTTTCTTCTGCAAAAGTCCCACCAGTTTGTGCAATATAATTTGGACACAAAAACTGATGTGGTTAAAAACTAAAGGGATACAATGCCTAATGGACAATTGAATAGAGAAGATTATGGTCTGTTGCCATCCACTTTCTTTGCTTGCTTTTTACCTTATTTATCTAATAAATATATTTCTGGTGGCCCACTAATATTTTGCAAGACAAAAGTGAGCCTACTTGTCATATGCAAACTTGAACATATCCTATTTTTTAAGAATGTGAAAAAGATGCCTTGTTAATGGGGACTCAGGATCTACCACCCTTGCAGGAATCCTATTCTTTTTTAAGCATTTACGTTTTATTTTCCCCTCTTTTCCTTCTCTTCTTTTAACCCTTGATTCAGCAATCCTTTTATTTGTCCTACCCTCCCTTTGAGCAAATACCTGCCTGTATCTCCATGTATGCGAGAAAATCAATTCCAAATTACTTCATTCGCTGGCAGCCTTACATCACAGTAATAATCATAAACAACAGTAGTTGTAGTTGTCAATTAATGGGGTTTAATTTGTGGAGCTGCAACAATAATACAGAAGCCACTGACAGACACTACTGAGTTGTTGATTTGAACAATTGGTTATGCAGCCCAATAATTTTATTGCAGGAAGAAATGAAGAAACCAGTTAGGAATAAAATCTGCGGCCACACCTATGAGGAAGAAGCCATCTTGGAACACATCCGGCGCAGACAACAACATAAGAAGAAAGTCAAGTAAGCAGTCCTGAGTGTTGATGGAAAGTGGAGGGGGGGGGGAAGAGAGAGAGAGAGAAGGGAGAGAGGAGAGAGAAGGGAGAGAGAGAAGAGGGAGAGAGAAAGTGGAGGGAAAGAGAGAGAGAGAAACAGGTAGTGAGAGAGAGAAAGAGAGGAGCAAGAGGAGAGAGAAAGAGAGGAGCGAGAAAGAAAGGAGAGGAGAGAAAGTGGAGGGAAAGAGAGAGAAAGAGAGAGAGAGAAAAGAGAAAGAAAGGAGAGGAGAGAAAGTGGAGGGAAAGAGAGAGAAAGAGAGAGAGAGGAGAGAGAGAGGGGAGGGAAAGAGAGAGAGAAAAAAAATAGGCAGAGAAAGAGGGGGAGGGAAAGAGAGTGCGCGCCTTATTCAACTTGCAGAAGTAAAATGCAGATTGTGTGAGTTTACAAAATTGTTGCTTGGAAGCCAACCCAAGACCAGATGTATAACTTACTATCTCATAAGAAGATATGGGTAGTTTTTGCCATTACATTTCCTCATAAAAAATATTGCACAGAGTGACAACTGAAGGACGCAATTTGATAACACATCCGTAACATGTAGGCCGCTGTTATGGAAATTGGAGTACAGATAGTCCTCAACTTACAACAGTTTGTTTAGTGATAGTCCAACGTTACAACGTCTCTGAAAAAGGTGACGTATGACTCTTTTTCCCATTTACGACCATTGTGAGCAAACTCAGCCTGCAATACTGCATTCTAACCACTGTGCCACCACGGCTCTTAATTTTGGTCTCATTATGTTCGTAAGTCGAGGACTACCTATTGAGAGTTCCTGTGTCTCCTAGTTCTCTTAATAGCTCATACTCCAGCTTTGTCAGACATGTTGGATTGATAATAAGGTGCCATCACATTGCCTCCTAGCAACCACACAGATTAGACTTCTTCAGGGTAATTTGTCTCCATCTTAATTTTCAAGTCTTCCAACGCTGTACCC
The DNA here is from genome assembly GCF_059756535.1 of Pantherophis guttatus. NCBI lineage: Eukaryota > Metazoa > Chordata > Lepidosauria > Squamata > Colubridae > Pantherophis > Pantherophis guttatus. The sequence continues at coordinate 201,272,558 of NC_142065.1, forward strand.
ATTGCTACTGTAATTGAATTTATCCTGCTTCCTGCTGTATAACAGATAACAGATTAACAAAGTTGGAAGGGACCTTGTAGGTCATCTAGTCCAACCCCCCCGCTCAAGCAGGAGACCCTGTACCATTTCTGACAGATGGCTGTCCAGTCTCTTCTTGAAAGCTTCCAGTGATGAAGCTCCCACAATTTCTGAAGGCAACCTGTTCCGTTGGTTGATTGTTCTCACTGTCAGAAAATTTCTTCTTATTTCTAGGTTGAATCTCTCCATCCATTATTCCTTGTCTGGCCTTCAGATGTATTGGAAAATAGCTTGACCCCTTCCTGTCTGTGGCAGGCCCTCAAATATTGGAACTCTGCTATCATGTCTCCCCTGGTCCTTCTCTTCACCAGCCATGCCCAGTTCCTGCAACCGTTCATTGTATGCTTTAGGCTCCAGACCCCTAATCATCTTTGTTGCTCTTCTCTGCACTCTTTCTAGAGTCCCAACATCTTTTTTATAGTGTGTCGTTTACAGCATATAGATTTGTCCTCTTCTCTTTCCTTCCCCTTCCTTCTTTTCCAGAAAGCTGTCTTAATATACCGTATCCAAATAGCCTAATTTGAGCTTGGTTGTTTGGGCCTTCAGTGAGAACTCTGGATTGCCTCTTTTAATTATCCCCAGCTACCACAGTTGCTAATAGGAACTGTTATCTGACACATCTAGAGGAACTAAAATGGGAAAAGCAGATTTCTTCTGAGCTTTCCAGTCCTGGATGTCTGATAACAGTAGTATAAATAATCAGACGCTAATTACTGTATGTCAGTTGGAGAAAGAAACAGCTCTTTGAAGTATTAGTCCTGAGGACATAGTGTTAGCCATAAAGCAAAGCAATTTGGAAAAGGGAACAAGGGATTTAATACAGAAGCATGCCATCCTTTTCCCTAATTTTGCTCTCCATCCCAAAGTATGGCTTCTGTTATCTTGAAACAGCAGCTAAGGCAAGTTGGCAATATTATTTGGTACCTGGGAAGCTTATGACTGTCGCCATTCATTCATTCCTTCACCCACCTGCCTGTCCGTGGCAGGTGCTGCAGCATGTAATTTCTCTCTCAAGGTATAATTAACACCAAGTACAATATTAAGATGAGTCAAGCAAGGATCCAGATGAAATATCTACACTAGAGAGTTATAACAGGCTCTGTTCTGACTGGTTTGCTGGATTGCCTTTGGCAACTTAAGCGCATAAAAGGAACTCTCCTGGATCAAATCATTGGGCTGCCTTGTCCAGCCTTCTGATGTCAATTTACAGGTTAACCAGAAGCTTCCGAGAAGATATGAAGTGATGGCCTTCCCCCCTTGTGGTTCCACAGCAATTGGTTTCTAATCCATGCTACCCCATGTTCAGGAAGTAGCAAATAGCCATCATTTTGATTGTCTATGAATTTGTATTGTCCTTTTTTTTTTTTTTTTTTTACACTATTTGAATTAATGGCCGGTCTAGTAAATGGCAGTAAAAAGCTAAAATACAAGAAGGAACAGTTCTTGCTGAGCTGGCTTCTGCTTGCATCTAAATTTCTAGGAAAAAATAACATTTAACAATATCCAAGTTAAATATTTAGATGTGTAAGCAGCTGGGAAACTTATCATCTAAGCTCTGACCTTGTTTTTAATTTCTGCTCAAGAGACTCCAGACTTTATCCCGCACTGTACAGGAACATCCTTTATCTCCTTCCAATGTTTCCTTTCTCAATTCTTAATTTCAAAAGCGTTTGAGCTATTGTCTGAATTCACAGATGACATTGTCTGATTGCTTAGTCCATAATCGGCTGGGTCCATGCATTGCTCTGTGTCATAACCAGGGCCTACAAAATACACAGCAAGATTCACCTGAGATGGTCAATCAATCAAATCTAACTCTCAGTGTTTCCCAAACTTGGCAACTTTAAGATGTGTGGACTTCAACTTGGATTGTGGATTTAGACTGGAATTAAAGTCTTCAAGCAGTGTCATCTCAACACTTGCCACTATTCTGGGTTTGGGATAAACAGATTCCATTTTAGGCAGCTCAGAAAGTAGATGACTACCCTTAGGACAAAGGTCAGCAACCTGCGGCTCTGGAGCCGCATGTGGCTCTTTCATCCCTCTGCTGTGGCTCCCTGTTGCTGGTTGTCTCCACAATTGATAGGGCTTTCAGTTAGGACAGGTAGAGGAAAAAGGATGCCATGCTAGGAGGAGACTCTGGTGGGGGAACTGGACTTCCGGTCAGCAGAGGAAAAAGGACGCCGCGCTAGGAGGAGACTATGATGGGGGAACAGGACTTCCGGTCAGCTCCAGAATTGAACGGGGGCTTCCGGTTAGGACCTTTGTGGCTCTTTGAGTGTTTAAGGTTGCCGACCCCTGACTTAGGAATGGAGCATCTTCCAAACTTCTTTCTTACCATAGACCAGTGTTTCTGAACCTCAGCAATTTTAAGAAGAGTGGACTTCCAACTCCCAGAATTCCCCAGCCAACTGTGCTGCCTGAAGAATTCTGGGAATTGAAGTCCACACATCTTAAAAGTTGCCAAATTTGTGAAGCACTGCTCTAGATAAAGAATTGGCAAAGCGTCCTTCCACATTAGGAAGCTAGTTTCCTAGATAACTCTCAGCAACGTTTAAACACATGCTCATGGACATATTCAGTATTAAATGTTGGCAGTAATACATTTTCTGTGGTTAAATCTTGGTGTTTAAATCAGGGATTCCTTTTGGGTCCTCTTTGGGGGACCCGCTCCCCACAAACTGTTGTATGCTGCCCAGACTCACTATGTGCATGATGGGTGCTATAAAAATGTGATAAATAAAATAAATAAATAAGACACCCACCCTCCCTGTTGCTGTTTCAGGAGCCGAGAATAATTGCTGAGCAGCAAAAGTACCAGCCTTGACTGTGTCATACAGCTCCTTTTTGACTGGAGGCTTTCTAGGCAATTTAACAAAATTAATTAATCTGGGTAAAAACATGTGCCAGATAAATAATAATTATCTTCACCTCTTTGTAGATTGGGCGAAACAAACCCCAAACTGTGAGACTCTGTGGTTTGCCCAAGGCAAACGCATCACGCTGGAGACACAGCACCGGAGAACTGCCTTTGTCGGTCTGGGGCAAACGCCTTCCCAGACGGGATTTGGGGCTGCCTGCGGAGTGAAGGGCCTCGGAGTGGCTGCGGCTGAGTCCGTCTCTCCTCTCCTGGGCCCCTGTGCTGCAGAGGCTGCGAATCGGGGCCGGAGAACAGGTTTTATCAGAAGGGCTTGCAGTAGTCATATCTGCAGCACAAGCAGTTTGAAAATGGGCCGGGAACATAGATGTGGCAGAGAGGATTAATATCTACATTTTATGGGGAAGAGGGAGATCCTCAGCAGTTGATTTTTAACAGAATAACGCAGTTGGAAGGGACCTTGGAGGTCTTCTAGTCCAACCCCCTGCTTAAGCGGGAAACCCTATACCGTTTCAGACAAATGGTTGTCCATTCCACTCCTTGAATTATGACCACAACTGAGCCCGAAATTTATGTTGCTAATTGAGACAGTTGTTAAGTGAGTTTTGTTTCATTTTATGACCCTTCTTGCCACATGTTCTCTGCAAACATGGTTATGTGATCACATTTTACAATGGCTTTGCCAAAACCCAGCATTTTTTGGTTTGGAGCAAAACCAGCCCATAACCATTAGAATAAAATAGAATAACAGAATTGGAAGGGACCTTGGAGGTCTTCTAGTCCAACCCACTACTCAGGCAGGAAACCCTATACCATTTCAGGCAAATGGTTATCCAATCTCTTCTTAAAAACTTCCAGTGTTGGAACATTCACAACTTCTGGAGGCAAGTTGTTCCACTGATTCATTGTTCTCACTGTCGGGAAATTTCTCCTTAGTTCCACCCAGGTTGCTTTTCTCCTTGATTAGTTTCCACCCATTGCTTCTTGTCCTTCCTTCAGCTGCTTTGGAGAATAGGTTGACCCCCTCTTCTTTATGGCAACCCCTTAGATATTGGAACAATGCTATCATGTCATCTCTAGTCCTTCTTTTCATTAAACTAGGCATACCCAGACAGTTCCTGCAACCGTTCTTCATATATTTTACCCTCCAGCCCCCTAATCATCTTGGTTGCTCTTCTCTGCACTCTTTCTAGAGTCTCAACATCTTTTTTGTTTTTTAATATCGTGGCGATCAAAGCTGGATGCAGTGTTCCAAGTGTTGTGAACTGCTTGAGCAGGCTATATAGAAGTTTAAGAAATCATTATTATTGTCATAATCGGGGGCCGCGGTGGCTCACATGGTAAGACACTGAGCCTGTGCATCAATGAGGTCAGCAGCTCGGCGGTTCGATTCCCTTGAGTGAATAAACCGCATAAGGACAGGAAAGGAGCCTCCCCTGATGCCCCATTCAGGCATCCCGCAGGTAAAGATAACACCGCCCGAAAAAATTCCTTTCACAGAGGCAGCCGGCCACTTTAGTGATCCCTGGCTAACACATGCCATACGCTAAAAAGTTTTTTTTTTTTAATTGTCATTATCATCATCAACTCTCCCCGCTTCCCTTGGACATGTACTTCTACCATTTCAAGACAGATCTGATTCAAAATGCAAACTTTCAGTCCATCACAGTTCTGCCCCTTCTTTGAGAAATTGGGAGAAAGCAAAATAAAGGTAATGCTTGAGTTATCACCACTTGCTGAGCAGCCATTCAATTTGCAATGGCGCCGAGGGAGGGAGGGAACTTAAAAAGCGGCACACAAGGTACACAGTGACAAAGTGGCAGCCATCGTAGCGTCCCCATTGTCACATGATTGTGATCTAGGCACCCAAGCGCCCAGCTTGTGATTGTGACATTTCAGTGAGCTAAAGTCATGTGATCGCCATTTGCAAACTTCCATGCCAGCTTTTCACAAGCGGAGTCAATGGGGAAAACTGGAAGGGAAGGTCGCAAGTTGCTCTTGTAAAATGCTCCTCTTGTTCTCCCAAGGAGCCCCACGGACTACAAGACCCCTGGGATCTTGTACTCTGTTGTACCTCTTCCACCTGCCTGTCAGAGGTGGTATTCAGCCGGTTCGGACCGGTTCAAGTGAGCCAGTACTGGCGACCTGCGGGTGGGCGCAATCCCGTCCTATATCGCTGTGTTTTTGACGCCGCACATATGTTGGCTGGAGAATTCTGGGAGTTGAAGTCCACAAGTCTTAAAGCTGCCAAGTTTGAAGACCTCTGGCCTAGAGCACACAACTGCAATACACTGTGGTTATTTGGGTATATCTTTCAAACTTTTTAAAGGCAGGAGCAGGATAACAGAGGATAAGAATCGTGAAGATGAGAGATTTGGGAACATTTTAGGAATGAGAAGGAAGAGCCAACCATGGCTATAGGAATCAAGCTAGGAAAACCTATCATAAAACTTTTTTTGCTATCCCAGGTATTATCTTAAGGGCTGGAAGCATTACTTCACGTTTTAAAAACCAATTTAAGCTTGCCAATGCCACATGTTGCATTATATCAGACTAGAGATGGTTACAGAACTGGGGAAAAATGGTAGTTTGGGCTTATCTGTATTGAGTGATCAGAGTTGGTGTATTCTTTTTATTATTATTATTATTATTATTATTATTATTATTATTATTATTATTATTATTATTATTATTATTATTTGAGGAGGCAACCCTCTATTTTTTATATATATCTAGAGATTCCCAGTCATCCAGGTCATGGCAACTAGATTTTGTTTTTCCTTGAAAACATTTCCCTTCTCATTCAAGAAGCTTCTTCAGTTCTGACTGAATGGTGGAGGATGGAAAGATTTATATTCCTTGCAGTCATCTGGTGGTTGGGGCCACTTGGAGGTTTCAGTGTCACCTGAATAATGCAAATTGGTGTGGAACCTCCTTGGAACTTTCTTCTATTTTTCATGCTGTTTGGTCTTCTGTAGCATTTCCGTGTCAGCCAAGGAAGCTGTCTTTTCGCCTGTCTTCTCCCCTGTCTCTTCAAACCTCTCAGAGTATCCTCTGAGAATCTGCACAGTTCTTTGAAGGTATCAAACAATATGCAGACTCTACAGTCTCTAATGCTATTACTCATCATTACTACCACCACAGGCAAATGGTGTCTCACTTACGATTGATCTACAGGGAGAAATGTTCCTAAATCTCAGCAACTCATTCCTCCCCAGGCTATCCATTCTCACCTGTTTATATAATTACCTTCTGCAGTCTCTCTCTCTGAACAAAGCTGATTTACCTACCAAAAGGAAGGTTAGCATTAAATCTCAGAAAATCTCTCCAAAATCCAACATATGGCCTGTTATTTTCTTTGCATTTATTCATTGTTCCTGACTTTTTTTTTTAAATGCCCCTTCAAACTGAACTACATTTGGATAAAATTAAGTTAATAGGGAAGGATGTCAGCCCACAAATAATCTTAATTTGTGTGGGTTTATTGTACGTACAATATGTGCCCAAAGAATGCTCCAACTCTGAGCACAGATCTCAAATCATAACCTGCAAGGCAGATTCAGTTTTGCCTTCTAGAACTCTTGAATTTTACAAAATTCAGATTATTCTCACTGTAATTTCAAAGCACTATAACCAATGTGTATTCTGCAGCAGATTGGATGATTCATTACCTAGTTGCCTATATTTATAAACTACTCTTACAACGTAACTTTCCTGAAAATAGAATACCAGGCAACAGTATACAAATAGAGGCACTCCGATTCTAGACTAGGGGAATCGGTTTATATATGTTTTTATTAGTTTATAATGTAGCATGCAAAGAAAATGCAGAAGTAAATAATAGGAAAAATAGGGAAGGGAAAAGGATAAGGGAAAAGTGAGGAAAAGAAAAGGGGAAAAAGAAAGAAAAGGCATTGACTTCCGATTCTTCACAGGTTCTCAGAGTTATGGGTTCCAAGAGCCATCCACCTTTCAGTTTGTTTTTTCATCAGTACCATTAACTGGAGGATGTATTTTTTTTTAAGATGTTACAATTTTTGGACAACCGGAAATCAGAAATTCTTGCTTACCTGTTACTGCTCATCTGAGATTAATGTAGGCAACGTAGCAGAGAAGGAACAGACAACTTTCCACAGTCTAATAATTTCCTATTTGCCAGACTACAAATCCCATTAATCCCTGGGCAGGGCAGACTTCTGACCATGAAGCATGGGATTAATGGCAGTCACAGTTCAAACGTCTGGGTGAAATTATGAGCCCTTTGCAGTTGAATCCAAGGCAACCTTCAAAGAGAAGTTTTGAAGAGTCAAATAAATAATGGAGGAAAGATGCAACTCCATTGAAAGGCTATTCCAGACTGAGAAGCCACCAGTTATTGGCTGCTATCCTGCTCAATTATTAAACTAATACAACATCCAAAACAGATCTCAACATGTGGATAAGATGAATGGAAGCAGCCCTTTGCATTAGCCATTAATGGCCATTAATGGACCACACTAGTCCATTGCTAGTGTCAGGCGTTTCCATCGACAGGCAGACATCAACTGAAACGGAGCTAATTTTGAAGCCAGTGTCTTGTTTCTAGTCCCAAAGGTGCTTTTTCAAGAAGCAACAAGTCCAGTTGACTCTTGAAAAAAAGCACCTTTGGGACAACCATGATTCAGATGACTGAGAATCTCCATTGATGGCTTGTTTCTCGGTTTGAAACATGGATAAATATAACACTTCTTCTGAAGGTCATTTTCCCACTGAAGGAGCTCATCGGAACCACCCCACTGGATTTCAAGATAATAGTGAGAACTTCTGTTTTGCTAATTTGGGTGTGATTTTAACTCAGACCGTTTCCCCTTCTTTACAGATGCCCCCAAGTTGGCTGCAACAACAAGGAAGTCAGGAAAGCAGATCTGGTGTTCGATGAAGTCCTCAAAAGAACGATTGACATTTGGAATAAACGGAGCCAGTCAACACAGTAGAGAGAGTCCCGGGCCCTAGCGGTTGTTACAACCAAGAACACGGGGCATTAGAAGAGTTCAACTGAGCCTAGGTTTCTAATTTTCAGCTGGTTGTGTAAGAGATTGTTGCTGCAAGTATTTCAATAGCAGGCAAAGTTGAAGGTCTGACCTGTTGCTAAAAGCATTTTCTTGGAAGCTGCCAAGTGTAAAATGCCTTGCTTTGTTTACCTTTATGTAGATTTTTTTTAAAAAAACAGTATTCAGCTCCTGCATTTTGTAAATAAAACTATGAAGTCCATCTTCAGTCCCCTTTATTTGGCAAGGAGAATTTCTGCAGAATTTCTCTCTGGGGTTCATATTACAAAGTATACTGTAAAATCTTAAATCGTCATCTTCTGGTAGATGCTTTTCCCCATGGACAAGACATAATAAGCTATCATTTGTGAATTTTTGAATATGTGATGGTAACGTGTCACTTTTTGTCAGTCCACTCCATCTCACAGAGGAAAGAAGCAGCATTGGGTATTTTCACTGCCCTGAATTACTTATAAACTAATAAAAGGTAAAGGTATAGTTTTCCCTTGTCCAGTCAGAAAAACGACTCTAGGGGGCAATGCTCATGTCCATTTCTTAGCCGTGGGAGCCAGCGTTGTCCAAAGACATTTCTGTGGACATGTAGCCAGCATGGCTATACATTGAGGTCACGAAACACTGTTACTTTCCCAACAAAGTGGTACCTATTTATCTACTCACATTTGCATGCTTTCAAACTGCTAGGTGGGCAGGAGCTGCAGCAAGGGACAGGAGCTCACCCCATCACACATCGCTCTGGTCTCAAACCCGGGCTGTCATCTTTCCAGTTGACAAGTTCAGCAGCTTTAACCACTGAGCCAATGCCCTCCCCCCCGTCCCCCCAAAGCAATAAAGCCAGGATACAAATCTAATAACAAAGTAAAATAAATGTATTGATTTAGCCGCAGTAAATCGGATTCATGCTACTGAGCTAAGTCCTATTTGGTGATTTCTAAAACACCATGGCTGTATTTACACAGTGGCCCTAAGCTTAAACTAACCTCATTATGACTTGGTATGATGCATGAAGTAAGGAATGCATTGCCACCACCTGAGTAGAGATAGAAGGGTGTTAACAGGTAGTGAAAAAGGGAAATGTTAGCGAAGGAATGTTAGTAGCATTAAGACAAATAAATACTTGATGCTTTCTTCCAAGAACAGAGCAGCTAAATCACCCAGTCTAGTTTCTCATTCTGATAAAACCTTGTGAGACAGCCTCAGAGGGGAGGAAGTTGTTCAAGGAAGCTCGCGGTGGCAATACATGTCTACCTAGAAACAAGTTTTCAGGAGCCGCTACTCTAACCTTCTAGCCCAGGGGTATCAAGCTCGATTTCATTGAGGGCCGCATCAGGGTTGTGTTTGACTTCGGGGGGAGGGCAGGGTGGGCATGACCAGCTTGACGTCACTTGTGTCGGGGTGCTTGTGGTGGCCCGAGCACTCTGCCAGCGAAAATGGGCTCCCGATCTCTGTTTTCAGCTGCGACGGCCTCCTGCAGTCCTCTGCCACTAAAAACGGTGCTGGGGGAGGGGGGTTTCGTGCAGCTGGCAGAGGCACCACAGGCTGGTCCTTCACTGTTTCCAGGGTGCCGCCCCCCGGGCCAGATCTAAGCGCTGCCTTGAGTTTGACACCTCTGTTCTAGCCGGTCAAGAGGTCTAGTTGGTGTCTCAACCCTAGTGGGCTTCTCCTCTCCTGTACAATATCTTACCTAGAAGTAGATTCATAGGTTTGTAACCTCAGACAGCTTTATGGGTCTGCAGAGATACACATTCGTCCTGCTATGGTAGAAGAATTCATCAGCAGTGGACATACTGGTGGGATCAAGATGTCCTTTGGTAAACGGTGAAGAAAGTAGTGAGAATGGAAATGAGAACATTTAACAGCACAAGTTCTATTGATGCTTGAAGAATGTGAGAGTAATCATCTAGGAGATGAGTCTGAGAGAAAGAGAAAGGAAGGCTGACATGTTTTTGATTGCTTCTGTCTAAGACATCGGCTCCTCCAAAGGATTATTACAGGTAGTCATTGACTTACAACAGTTCATTTAGTGACCGTTCGAAGTTACGACGGCACGGATAAACAAGTAACTTATGACCGTTTTTCACACTTAATTACCATTGCAGCATCCCCCATTACATTTGAATGTTTGACAGCTGACTCATATGACGGCTGCAGTGTCCTCGGGTCATGAGATCCCCTTTTGCGACCGTCCGACAACCCAAGTCAATGGGGAAACCAGGCTGACTTAACAACTGTGTCACTAATTTAACAACTGCAGTGATTCCCTTAGCAAATGTGCCAAGAAAAGTCATAAAATGGGGCAAAGCTCCCTTAATAAATTTTTGACTTGGCAACATAAATTTTGGGTTCAATTGTGAGTCAATTGTTGAGGACTACCTATATTGAATACAGACTTATGGGGGGAGTGTGTGTGTGTGTGTGTGTGTGAGAGAGAGAGAGAGAGAGAGAGATCTGTGTGTATCTCTCCCTTCCTCTCCCTATCCCCATCTGTCTGTCTGTCCATCCATCCATCTATCTACTGTATCTATCTATCTATCTATCTATCTATCTATCTATCTATCTATCTATCTATCTATCTATCTCTCTCTCTCTCTCTCTCTAAAAAATAACTATATGTGTATATACGTGTGTATAGACATGTGTATAAACAAATCCCTACAATTTTCTTGGAAAGGTTTTTCAGAAGTGGTTTTCTATTGCCTCATTTCTAAGACTGAGAAAAGCGAACAGCCCTCAGTCACCCGGCTGTCTTCGTACCTCAGGTGGGACTAGAACTCAGTTTCCCAGTTTCTAGCCTGATGCCTTAACCACCGTATATACCAGACTGGCTGCTCTCAGAGCATAGATAGGCTAGTTCTATGAGATCTTTACGCAAGGTCTGAAGAATTTAGTCAGCTTTTCTACAGAGTAGTGATGTTGCTGACCACAACAACCTTTTGAAATCAACACATAGTCAGAGAAGAGGAAATAGCGGTCTTAAAGCTAGAAGGTGAGCTAGTCTTCTTTCCGAAATTCTCCAACTGATCTTGGAAACAAGTTAGAATTAGCGATTGTGTCCGTGTTTCAATGATCGTTTAAAGAGAGCCAAGCTCTGTGTGTAATATACTCGCACAGAGCATACTCAAATGGGAAGAGGGAAATTTTGGATCATATCTGGCTGCCTTATATGAGGAGTGTAATTATTGCACCGGCTTTCCACGAATAACTTACAATAAGAACTGAGTAATATTCTTCTCATGCAGGCAGGACTGAGTTACGTGGCTCTATGCTTAAATTAAATTAAATAGGATTGCCAACATGATCGCCAACATCCAATGACGGATATGGCACAAGAAGAAGAATGCTTAAATAGATATAGGGTAGCTATCTCTAAAGACAATGTGTCTACATTAGAACCACTTGCTTATCCAGATCATTTATAGACTTTGTGGCTGCATTTTCTAAGCTTGATTCATTTTCACTTCAGTTAGGTTTTTGTGTCTTACTCTGTTTTTGCAAACCCATCCCTTGGCTTCAAAATGTAATATATTGTCTGAACTGAGCTGTGGGTCTGGGTTCGCACATCACATAAAGACACAAGACATGGTTTGGATTTGATTTAACATTTCATTTTCATTTCATTTTCATTTTATTTAATTTGTATACCGCCCTACTCCCGAAGGACTCCGGGCGGTGAACAGGCACAGAATAAAACACATAGAATACAAAAATTAAGAGCAAAAGTAAAATCGAATTAAATCAATTTAGCCCAAGACAAATTTAAAACCCCAGGTTAAGAACAAATTAAAATTTACATTAAAATTTACATTAAAAAAAGAATGGGACAGGTTAGGTTAGGCCAGACCAGCCTGGTGAAATAAAAAGGTCTTAAGAGCGCGGCGGAAGGTGCGTAGATCCAGGATCCTCCGTATCTCCGGGGGGAGCTCGTTCCAGATAGTAGGTGCCCCCACAGAGAAGGCTCTCCCCCTGGGGGCCGCCAGCTGACATTGTTTGGCTGACGGCACCCGGAGGAGTCCCTCTCTGTGAGAGTGTACCGGCCGGTGGGAGGCCGTTTGCAGCAGCAGGCGGTCCCATAAATAACCAAGCCCTAAACCATGGAGCGCTCTAGAGGTGGTAACCAAAACCTTGAAGCACACCCGGAAGACCATCGGGAGCCAGTGCAGCTCACGCAGGAGAGATGTTACATGGAAGCGCCACGTCACTCCCATAACCACCTGCGCGGCCGTACTCTACGCCAGTTGGAGCCTCCAGGTGCTCCTCAAGGGGAGCCCCATGTAGAGAGCATTACAGTAGTAATCCTGTAAGAACTGAGACAAATCAGCCATCAACAGGTACATCAAGATAAATACCATCCACATACCATTCAAAAAGGTAAAAATGAAACAAAAAAAACCCAAACACCTTCTCACCAGCAATCAACACCCACATAAGCAAAGATTAACACCAAGATTAATATTAGACCAACAATCAGTAAACAATAATCAAGGAATTACCAACACAATCAAACCGTAACCAACAATCTAATCAAGGAACATTCCCAGCAAGGAACATGAAAGGGCAAGTCAACTGTATATAAACAGTGAGCAGATCCCACTCCCTTCTCGCACTGATGATGTTACCTAGTTGGGTAATGCAATGTCTGCAAGAAAACAACAAAACTCAGAGAGCACCAAGCATCCCTCTGTATGAATTCTGTCATTGCTGTTTGCAAAACCTTGGGTTATAGCTTGGGGTTTTAATCAAAACTTGCTAATGCCAGCCGATTTGGTGAATCATATATGAACAAGTCATAACTTGGTCATGATTTTGTGAATCGGATCATCCCCAAGAGAACAAAAAGGATCAGGGAGGTAGGAAAAATAAATTCAAGTAATCCTTTTTCATACATCATAAAGTGACAACAACAGATGAGCTAGTTCTAGGAAGCAAAGAGAGAAATGGAGAGTGGGTTTAGCCCTACTTCTTCCACTTACTATGGACTTCTTTTAGAAGCATCTTTGTTGCTTCTCTTGAACCTAACAAGGAGACAAATGGGAAGGCTGCTTGAAGAATGCCAGCAAAAGGGTTGCATTTAGAAGAAGACAACCAAGGCTATTTCATCAGTGACCTGTGCACCGGACAGAAACTATTGCCACATACAGTTATTATCTCACCTTTACTTCATCCTTGCTTTCAGTTAAACAACATCTGAAAAAGTTATGAAACCTGAACTTAGAGCAAGAAGCCAAGGCCAGTGGGTGGAGCAATTCAAGCCATTTTGTGTTCTGTTGCGAATTTAGTTGCACAAGAACTCAAAAGAAACTTAACTTCTATTTATATGCTCCTGGAGATGCTTAGCTCCTCAGGATTGCTACTGAAACTTGAACATCAATCACTTAAGACATCTATCCATCCATCTATTCAGTTCCTACACTAGAAGTTAAATGTCTATGGAGATTCTCAGTCATCCAAGTCATTGTTGTCACAAAGGTGCTTTTTCAAGAGGCAACTGGACTATCTGATTTTTCTTTGAAGATGTTTCGCTTCTCATCCGAGAAGCTTCTTGAGCTCTGGCTGGTTGGTGGTTGAAGTTGAAGTTCAACTCTTGAGTTGTTGCAGATAGTCCTTGACTTATGACTGTAAGGGAGCCTGGAATTTCTGGCAAAAGTTATGATGGTTGCAAATTGAAGCACTCACATGACCGGACATGATTTTATAACTTTTTCTGTCATGGTTGTTAAGCCACAGTTGTTAAACAAATCAAAAGTATTCCTTTAGGCATTTTTTGGGCAGAAAAGGCCAGAAACTGGTATGAATTGCAGTCATGTGATTGCAGAACACTGCAACTGGCCATAAAAGTCAGCTAAAATGTGGTCATGTGATCACAGGGATGTAGGCAGGCATTGGAGCTCTGGAATTGAGTCTTAAATAGCTTTTGGGGAGTCCGTTGTAACTTTGAATAGTTGCTAACTAACTGGTCATAAGTCGAGGACTACTTGTATTACATTTAAACTCCCATGATCATAAGTGATATTACTTTAATAGGACAACATATTGATGGCCTCTTGTACTCTATGCCTTTCCAGCAGACTGGGGGAAGCTAGATTAACCAAAGCAGACTGGTGATATCAGGGGTGAAATGCTCCCGGTTTGGACTGGATCACCCGATCCGGTAGCGATGGAGGCGGTGGTTCAGAGAACTGGTAGCAAAAATCCCTGTACCCCCCCATGCCCAGTTGAACCGCACAATAATCAGAGGCTTTTTTTCTTTTAAAAACCTCTGACGATCCAAGCTGAGTTGCCTGATCGTTACAGGCATTTAAAAGAAAAAAAGTCTCTGCTGATCAGGCAACTCAGCTGGGATCGTCAGAGCCTTTTGAAAGCATTTTTTTACAATCTCTTTGCTGAAGAGGTTGTAGAAAAAATGGTTTTAAAAGTAAAAAAAAAAAAAATTGGCCACACCTACCCAGTCACATTACCCCACCACCAAGCCACGCCCACAGAACTGGTAGTAACAAAGTTTAGATTACACCATTGGTTGATATATTGAGGCTCTAGAACAGGGGTGTCAAACTCACGGCGTCATGGCAGCATCACATGACATGTTGAGACTTTGCCCCCCCTTCATTAAACCGGGTGGGGGCGGGGCCAGCACGCGACGGATCCGGCTCGCAGGCCGTGAGTTTGACATCCCTGCTCTAGGAAGAGTGCAGAGAAGAGCAACAAAGATGATTTAGGGGACTGGAGGCTAAAACCTATAAAGAACGGTTGCTGAAATTGGGTATGTCTAGTTTAATGAAAAGAACGATGAGGAGTGCCATGATAGCAATGTTCCAATATTTCAGGGATAAACCAGGGATGAAATCCAGCAGGTTCTGACAGGTTCTGGAGAACCGGTAGCGGAAATTTTGAGTAGATCAGACAACTGGCAAATACCACCTCTGGCTGGCCCCAGAGTGGGGTGGGAATGAAGATTTTGCAATATCCTTCCCCCAATAGTGGGGAGGGAATGGGGATTTTGCAGTATCTTTCCTCTGCTACGCCCACCAAGCCACACCACGCCCACCAAGCCATGCCCACAGAACTGGTAGTAAAAAAAATTGGATTTCACCACTGGGATAAACCTATTCTAGCACCCGAAGGCAGGAGAAGAAGCAATGGGTGGAAATTAATCAAGGAGAGAAGCAACCTAGAACTAAAGAGAAACTTCCTGACAGTTAGAACAATTAATCGGTGGAACAACTTGCCTCCAGAAGTTGTAAATGCTCCAACGCTGGAAGTTTTTAAGAAGAGATTGGATAATCATTTGTCTGAAATGCTATCGGGTTTCCAGCCTAAGCAGGGGGTTGGACTAGAAGACCTCCAAGGTCCCTTCCAATTTTGTTATTTTATAAGTTACAATACATGCCAGTTGACAAGCATCTGAATTTTGATCACGTGACTGTAGGGGTGCTGTGATGGTTGAAAGTGTGAAAACTGGACGTAAGTCACATCTATGGAGATTCTCAGTCATCCATGCCACAGTTGTCCCAAAGGTGCTTTTTTCAAGAGGCTTCTTGGATGAGAAGCGAAACGTCTTCAAAGAAAAACCAGAAAGTCCAGTTGCCTCTTGAAAAAAAAAACACCTTTGGGATGGACATGTCATTTTTTCAGAGCGATTGTAACTTTGAATGATCACTAAATGAATGGTTGTAAGTCGAGAACTACATGTAATGGAATTGCTCAAAATATATATTTCAAAATTATACTCTGGTAGCAGTTGGAAGTTGTATTGAAGATTGAGGGGCGAGGTTATATGTGGCCCCATGACTGGGTTCACATGACACACTAAACCAGAGCATATACACCTAAGACAAATTCCTTCTGTGTCTAATCGCACCTGGCCAATATTCCTATTCTATTCTATTCTATTCTATTCTATTCTATTCTATTCTATTCTATTCTATTCTATTCTATTCTATTCTATTCTATTCTATTCTATTCTATTCTTTTCTCTACTCTACTCTACTCTACTCTACTCTACTCTACTCTATACTCCACTCCACTCCACTCCACTCCACTCCATTCCATTCCATTCCATTCCATTCCATTCTATTCTATTCTATTCTATTCTATTCTATTCTATTCTACTCTATACTCCACTCCACTCCACTCCACTCCACTCCACTCCACTCCACTCCACTCCATTCCATTCCATTCCATTCTATTCTATTCTATTCTATTCTACTCTATACTCCACTCCACTCCACTCCACTCCACTCCATTCCATTCTATTCTATTCTATTCTATTCTATTCTATTCTATTCTATACTCTACTCTACTCTACTCTACTCCACTCCACTCCACTCCACTCCACGCCATTCCATTCCATTCCATTCCATTCTACTCTATACTCCACTCCACTCCACTTCACTCCACTCCACTCCACTCCACTCCACTCCACTCCATTCCATTCCATTCTATTCTTGACTAACTCAATAGCAGTTTATAATCCTAGTGTTCCAAACAGGGGTTAAAATCACTAACAGAACTAAAGAAATAACATACATTAAATCTACAAATTCATCAGGATCACCGCAACGTATTCTGATGTTCTGCGAGCAGAAAAATCCATATCGTCATAAATCCATGTAATGTGTGGTTGTTTTTTTCTTCAGTCATATTTTCCAAAGGTAAAATCTTAGTGAAAACTCAGTCTTGCTCACTCCCTGAAACAGCTTATGATTTCTGTTCAGTCCCTTGATTCCAGCTTCTAGTCTTCATAAAACTCCAAGTCCAAGAAGTGGTGGAAAATATGTCTGCAAATTGGGGTTGCCCCGAAAGATTTTCTCCGTAAAACCGAGGTGTTTCTTTTTTTTTTTTTTTTTAATTTGATTTATATGCTGCCCTTCTCCGGAGACTCAGGGCGGCTTACAATGCGTTAAGCAATAGCCTTCATCCTTTTGTATATTTATACAAAGTCAGTTTATTGCCCCCATAATCTGGGTCCTCATTTTACCTACCTTAGAAAGGATGGAAGGCTGAGTCAACCTTGAGCCTGGGGAGATTTGAACTTGCAGTAATTGCAGGCAGCAGATGTAAGTGGATGTTAATAACAGTGCTTTAGTCTGCTGAGCCACCAGAGCTCAGATCTCAGATCAAATCTTCTGAATAAGATTTGCCTGGATTTAAAAAAAGAAGGAAGGGACCAAATAGACTAATTCAAGTCTTTTCACTCGTGTGATCTAACTTCTGAGGGAGGAGAAGAGAGAGGGGGGGAAAAAAGCAAGGTTGAATGGGAATATGAAAAGTTTGACTCGCAAATTTCCTATAGCAAAAACAAAGCAGGCTTTCAGGCAACAAAGTCAGGAGACGGGTTTTCATGAGATCTTGGCTGAGGCCCTCTGCTGTGCTGGCACAAATCTCTCCTCCCCAGCCCCACCCCCCCACCCCATTACTTGTAGACATAATGAATGCCCTACAGCCTGCAGAACAGAGGTGCCTCCCTTGGTTCTCCATGAGAGCAGTCCTGTGCCTTTAGGGCACTGCAGCCACTTCCTGTCACTGGATATTCATGCTTCAGCCCACAGGATGGGCGGGGGGGGGGGCGGAGGGAGAGACTGGTGGGACGTTTGGTTTGGTTGGGTTAAGGGTAGAGGAGTGATGGCTAACCTTTTTGCCGTTGCGTGCCAAAAGCGGAGGGAGTGTGGGGAGTCGCGGGCACGTGTGCCCACATCCATAATTCAATGCGCCCTCCCCTTCTGTGCATGCGCACACAACCCCCCCGCGCGACCCCACACTTTTTGCATCTGATGGCCCAGTGGGCCCGGTAGGCCATTTTTCGCCCTTCTTGGAGCTTTCTTGGAGCCTGGGGAGGGCAAAAACAGCCTCCCCCACTCCCCGGAGGCCCTCTGGAGGCCAGAAACAGCCAGTTTCCTGACTTTCACTTCCGGTGGGACCAGAAGGCCCGAAAATCAGATGGCCGGCACGCGCATGCGTGCTGGAGCTGAGCTAGGGCAACGCTTGCGTGCCCACCAATATGGCTCCGTGTGCCACAGTTGGCACGCATGCCATAGGTTTGCCACCATGGGGGTAGAGCATTATAGCAATAGCACTTAGACCCGTGATGGCATATCTATACCACATGTACCACAGGTGGCACACAGAGACCTCTCTGAGGGCATGCGAGCTGTCGACCCAACTCAGCTCCACTGCTCATGCGCGCATCTCAGTGGTGAGATTCAAACATTTTTATAACCGGTTCTGTGGGCGTGGCTTGATGGGTGTGACATGGCATGGCATGGCATGGCTTGGTGGCCGTGGCAGGGGAAGGATACTGTAAAATCTCCATTCCTTCCCCAAACCAGGGGAAGGTTACTGCAAAATCCCCATTTCCTCTCGATCAGCTGGGACTCGGGAGAATAGATGGGGCGGGGCCAGTCAGAGGTGGTATTTACTGGTTCTCCGAACTACTCAAAATTTCCGCTACTGGTTCTCCAGAACTGGTTAGAACCTGCTGAATACCACCTCTGGCATGTGTGTCCCGCCGGTCAGCTGATTTTGGGGTCTCTGCTTCGCATGCACGGGAAGCGGGGCGCATACGGGAGACGCGTGCGCATGTGTGTAGAGCAGGTAGGAGCACAGGAGGGTGCGGGGCACCTCCCACAGCACGTTTTTGGTCCCAGGAGGCTGCAGGGAGGCCCGCTAGGCCCAAAACGGGGTGCGGGGGATGTCGCACATGCATTCACGGGGGAGTCACGCACGCATGCGCAGGGGAGTGCGGGGGAGGTCACGCGCATGCGCAGGTTGTGAGGCGCGCAGTGGGGCATCACACACACATTGAACTGCTGTTGCGCTTGCACGCGTTCAGCACACAATGACAAAAAGGTTAGCCGTCACTAACTTAGACTTATATACCGCTTCACAGTGCTTTTACAGCCCTCGCTAAGCAGTTTACAGAGTCAGTCTATTGCTCCCAACAAACTGGGTCCTCATTATACTGACCTCGGAAGGATGGAAGGCTGAGTCAACCTTGAGCCGGCGAGAATCGAACTGCCGGCAGTGGACAGAATTGGCCTGCAATATTGCATTCTAACCACTGCGCCACAACGGCTCTTATCCCAGAGACGGGACTTGGAAGATGGAATAACCAAAGAGTCAGGGATGCATGTTGTATGAAAGCGATCAAGAGATATCTGGAAGTAAAAATAGGTACAGGTAATCCTCGACTTACAACAGTTCATTTCGTGACCGTTCGAAGTTACAACGACACTGAAAAAAGTGACTTATGACAATTTTTCACTCTCATGACTGTTGCAGCATCCCCATGGTCTCGTGATTTACATTTGAATGCTTGACAACTGGCTCATATTTATGACAGTTGCAGTGTCCCGGGGTCATAGGATCCCCTTTTCCATCAAGCAAAGTCAATGGGGAAGCCAGATTCACTTAACAACAGTGTTACTAATTTAACGACTGCAGTGATTTGCTTAACAAACGTGGCAAGAAAAGTTGTAAAATGGGGCAAAACGCACATAACAAATTTCTCACTTAGCAACATAAATTTTGGGCTCAATTGTGGTCTTAAGTCGAGGACTACCTCAAAAGGTTTCCCCTGTCCAGTTGTCTCATCTCTTGTTTCTTAGCTAAGGGAGCCAGCATTGTCCAAAGACAATTTCTGTGGTCATGTGGCCAGCATGGCTATACACCAAAGGTGCATAGAATGCTGTTACCTTCCCACCAAAGTGGTACCTATTAATCTACTTGCATTTGCATGCTTTCGAACTGCTAAGTAGGCAGGAACTGGAGCGAGAACGGGAGCTTGCCCTGCTGCAAAGTGCTCTTGTCTTGAAACATAAGAGTGAAAAACGGTCATAAGTCACTTTTTTTTAGGGCCCTTGTAACTTCGGTCACTAAGTGAACTGTCGTAAGGATTACTCGTACTGAATCCATTTCTTCCAAAGGCCTCCGGTGTTTGCACGGAGCTGTTGGGGGAAGAAACAATCTCGAAAAATAAAGATGATACCATCTGCTTTCTAATTAATTCTTTTGAAGTTATTTCGGTATAGTAGGAGTCACAAGCATCATACCAACAAAAAAAAAAAAAAATCTCGGGACAAGCCGCAGAAAGATTCCCTGTTGCAATAAAGTGGCTTTTTCGGAAATTGTCCCTAGTCTACACACCCTGCTCATTTGCCCTGTCTTTCAAGCACCCTGGGAAAAATGCCAGCATTGGTTGAAGACAGCTGGAACACCCAAGCGGCTTATAGCATCCACCGCATCCATCTATGATGTGCTGGTGGAAATAATTTCACGCTACTGAAAACTCCTGTATCAGAGGTGACCATTTCTGTCGCTGGGGGAAACTACCATTATCCCATCATTATTATTTACTTTATTCATTAAACATGAAACTCAACTGAACATTCAAAAATACATCACAAATACCAAGGACTGGTGCTAATGGTTGATACGGGTTGCTGCCAGCATCCTAGGTATCAACCAAGTACATTACTATTATTATTATTATTATTATTATTATTATTATTATTATTTATTGGTTAATCTTTAGTGAGATTCACAGCCTTTGAGGCTGGTTAATAGCTCAGCAGCTCGAGTCCTAACCAAGGACCTAGGAACTGTTAAGGTATTGTCGGAGGATGTAAGCTGTTCCGAGTAAGGTGGTTTTATTATTATTATTATTATTATTATTATTATTATTATTATTATTATTATTATTATTAACCACCTCTCCTCCTTAACAGTCTACAATTTTGTCTTGGGAGAAAATGGGCAGTGAAAGCCCCTTTTTCTCAGCCGATCATAATGTTGCAGTAGGGTGACACATGTCAGAAAGCATCTTTTCTTCCCCTGTTCCCAGCATTTCATGTCCAGCGCGCCAAACAATTTCTAATGGCCCCCATTGAATCATGGCTCGAGTTAAGATCTGTTTTTAAAGGCCGTAAGAACATCAAGATCCATCCTAAAACTTGAAACCCATGGCAAAAATGACCTCTATTAGAGGAGTTCTACTCTCTTTTCTACTCTCTCTTTTTCCTTCCTTCCTTCCTTCCTTCCTTCCTTCCTTCCTTCCTTCCTTCCTTCCTTCCCTTCCTCTTCTTCTCTTCCCCAATCCTTTTATCCCCTCCCTCCTTCCATCCCTTCCATCCCTTCCCTCCCTCCCTCCCTCCTGTCCCTCTCTCCCTCCCTCCCCCTCTTTCCCCTCCATCACTTCCTCCCCTCTCTTCCTCCTTTCCCTCCCTCCCTCCATTCCTTCCCTTCCCACCCTCCCTCACTTCCTCCCTCCTTTTCTCACATCCTTTCCTCCCCTCCCTCCTTTCCTCCTCTTCTCTTCCCTCCATCCCTCCCTCCCCTCCCTCCCTTCCTTTCTTCCTTCCTTCCTCCCCTCCCCTTCCCCTCTTTTCCCTATCCTCCCCTCCCTCCCTCTCTCCTCTCTCTCTCACTCTCTGAGAAAGAGAGAGAGCGAGAGAGAGAGAGGGAGGGAGGGAGAATTCTTCCCACCATGAGTCACCCTAGCAGTTTGCTGTCAGTTTTCTTCGCCACCACACAAGCAATGAAGCAACTTGCCTCCCTCGTCAGCGGAAACCCAAATACTTTCTGCCGTCCTGTAGTAGCTCCGCTCCTACTTCCAGTGAATTTTGTGAAATGACTTTGACAGCGTGAAAAAAAAAAAAAAAAAAAAAGACTCGGGATTTTCTGTAAAACGTTTCAGTCGAAAGACCCAGCTGTTGAAAATTGAAAGACCCACGCTGTTTCCTTGGCTGCCTGCCCCCCCCCCCCCGCCCCATGCCAGGCCTCATCAGTCCATCCATGTGATTGAATCTCTGACATTTATGGATGCTGACTCAAGTCGGGGTACTGTGGTTCCTATCCACCACCACCCCACCCCACCCCCGGCGGCACATAAGCGTTCCCTAATGTACAGAATTGACACTTCAGGATGTTCTCAGTCAGTCTTTTGCCTCTGAATTCTTTTCAAACGCTCAAACTTTCCATCAATCAGAGGTTTCTGTCAGTTGCTCTCTCAGCTCTCGGAGTGGGTGGTGGTGTATCAGGTGAGGTGTGAATGCCTCAGACTGCTAGTGTAATACAGATTGCTCTACAGATAATCCTCAATGAACAATCATTTCTTTAAAAAAAAATATTTATACCTTTTTCTTTAACATGTATAAGTATTTAACAAACAGTGTATTGTCTGGGTCATTTTACCTATACATAATAATAGTAATAATAATGATTTAAGGTCCAATAATAATAATATAGTATATATTATACTATAATATATACTATACCATATACTATGGTGGTGCAGCAGACTAAAGTGCTGTTAAGTAGCACCAGCTGCCTGCAATTACTGCAAGTTCCAATCTCACCAGGCTCAAAGTTGACTCAGCCTTCCATCCTTTCAAGGTAGGTAAAATGAGGGCCCGGATTGTCGGGGCAATAAACTGACTTTGTATTAAAAAAAGGAACACCGCTTTGGGGGGGGGGGCGAAAGCCCTACTAAGCAGGTATATACAAAAGTATGAAGGCTATTGCTTAACGCATTGTAAGCCGCCCTGAGTCTCTGGAGAAGGGCGGCATATAAATCGAACCAATAACTAACTAACTAACTAACTAACTAACTAACTAACTAACTAACTAACTAAATAAATAAATAAATAAATAAATACATACATACATACAGCATGCAGGTATACAAAGACGTCATATATCATACATATATATGTTGCAGGAAACAAATAACAGGTTTCTACTAATTCTAGTATTTCAGTATATCCTTATTACTATTTCCTTACATTAATATTCTTTACTTGTATATAATAATATTCTTCCAGCTTCTAATGTCTACCTTTATTATCTAACCATCGATAAAACAAATCCCAAGTTAAAAATTATTCCGTGTCTTCTTTATCCTTTAGCTTTAGCGTTAACCTATCCATTTCCGCACAATCTAATATTTTTTTTGATTATATTTTCATCTGAAGTTTCCTCATTTTTCCAGTGCTGTACAAATACAATTCTCGCTGCTGTCAAAACATGTAGAATTAAATATACATTCCCTATTGTACATTACATATACATTACCTAACATACAACCATTTCTTTAGTGACCGCTCGAAGTTACAACAGCCCTGAAAAAAAATGACATATGACCGTTTTCCACATTTACAATTCTTGCAGCATCCCCATGGGATCAATGGCCAACTGGCATGTATTTATGATCGTTGCACTGTCCCAGAGTCATTTGCAATCTTCCCAGCTGACCATTTATGCTTAATAACTGCATAGTTCACTTAACTGCAGTGATTCGCTTAACCATTGTGTCAAAAAAGCGTTGTAAAATGGAGCACAACGTGCTTAACAACTGCCTTGCTTAACAATGGAAATTTTGGGTTCAATCGTCATAAGCAGTGGTGGGATTCAAAATTTTTTACTGCTGGTTCTGTGGGCGTGGCTTGGTG
The DNA here is from genome assembly GCF_059756535.1 of Pantherophis guttatus. Classification (NCBI taxonomy): domain Eukaryota; kingdom Metazoa; phylum Chordata; class Lepidosauria; order Squamata; family Colubridae; genus Pantherophis; species Pantherophis guttatus. The sequence continues at coordinate 201,295,999 of NC_142065.1, forward strand.
GGTGTGGCATGGCATGGCATGGCTTGGTGGACGTGGCAGGGGAAGGATACTGTAAAATCTCCATTCCCTCCCCACTCCAGGGGAAGGTTACTGGAAAATCCCCATTTCCTCCTGATCAGCTGGGCCTCGGGGGAGGCAGAGAATAGATGGGGGCGGGGCCAGTCAGAGGTGATATTTACCGGTTCTCCGAACTACTCAAAATTTCCGCTACCAGTTCTCCAGAACTGGTCAGAACCTGCTGAATACCACCTCTGGTCATAAATCAAGAATTAACTATAGTGGCATAAGAACCCAAGAAAAGCAAGAATATTTCATTCCCACAGTGGCCAATCAGATGACTCCCAAGAAATCCATACATTAAGCATGAACCTGGTTGAACCTTCCTGTCTGTGTACCACATGAACTAAGCATTCATTCATATACTACTTTGGAATACTGAAGTTCCATCTAGTTATCAAGATTATTAAAATAGTCATCTTCTCACTCTTGGAGAACTTCTAAACTTTTTCATTGGTTCCTCAAATGTCTATGGAGATTCTGAGTCATCCAAGTCATGGTTGTCCCAAAGGTGCTTTTTCAAAAGGCAACTGGATTTCCTTTGTTTGTTTTTTTCCCACGAAGATGTTTCGCTTCTCATCCAAGAAGCTTCTTGAAAAAGTACCTTCAGGATTGTTCCTCAAAGGAGTTCCACCTCAAAGAGGGACATCTAACCTCCACCCTCCATGCTGAACCAATATTCTCATGGAAACATTTGCCGTCTTTTATTTCTTTAGTACAGTGTGTCTCAATCTTGGCAAGTTTAAGATGAGTGGACTTCAAGTCCCAAAATGCCCCAGCCTGCTGAGGCATTCTGGGAGTTGAAGTCCACCCATCTTAAACTCGTCAAGGTTGAGAAACATGGCTCTAGTACCACAGAAAGGAGAAAGTAGGTGAGTATTTAGAACAAGGTGGGCAGTTAATTTTCCCAAGGCACCACATGAGAAACTGGGATTTTTGTGGCGGGCCAAACCAATAGGACCAACACATTGCTGTGTAGGTAAATAGGCACGCACATACACATACACGTGAACTGGAAAAAAAAATAGCAGTCACCTTCAAAATAAAAGCAATGCAATTGTATTGTGTGTATGGCGTACACTTATTTACATTTGATTTCTAATTTCCGACTAACCCTCATACGGGCCAACTCAACCAAATTCTCACAATACATTGAAAGGTGAACGACTCTCTTGTGCGGGCCCCCCCACCTCCATTTTTCTGGCAACACAAACTTTGCACTTTCCATTTTTTAAAAAAATTAACCCAAACTAGACAAGCTAAATTTGAATAACCTCCTATCCAGTGGTGAAATTCAAATTATTTTACTACCGAATCTGTGGGCAAGGCTTGGTAGACGTGGTGTGGCTTGGTGGGCGTGGCAGGGGAAGAATACTGCATAATTTCCATTTCCACCTCACTTCAGGGGAAGGATATTGCAAAATCCCCATTCCCTCCCTACTCCTGGGGGAAGGATATTGTAAAATCTCCATTCCCTCCCCACTCCTGGGGGAAGGATATTGTAAAATCCCCATTCCCACCCCACTCTGGGACCAGCCAGAGGTGGTATTTGCCGGTTCTCCAAACTACTCAAAATGTCCGCTACTGGTTTTCCAGAACCTGTCAGAACCTGCTGGATTTCACCCCTGCTCCCATCCATTCCCAAGGGCTGAAAATGCTGGCTCCGTCTCCAAAGTGTTAACAGGTCCTCTGCAGTCTTTGGATACTAAGACAAATGCTAACAAACTATAATGCAGGGCCTGTTCTGCTTTACCTTAAAAAAAAATACTACCACCCTGGTCACAAACAAGTCCCACAAACAAGGCTGCATCCCAAGCATAGCATAAGCCAGCATCTAGCCAACCACATTTTGACTTGACAACTCTTTGTGGCTGCTTGAAATCTTCAGTCTGTTCCATTTTTCGTCTCAAATTGGCTGGTGGCTCACACGCTCCATGCCGTTTGTCTTTGACCCCGCAATAATCCTGATGATAGCCCTGTGAAATTACACGTTTAATGCTGTTGGGAAGGGAAATTGGCAGAACACGCTCGACAGACAAATGCTCATCCCAGACACAAAATATGACCTTTCCTTTTCTTATTTCAAGTCCAACATTTTCGGCCATGCTAGTAAGTGAGTGGTGTTTTATAAACAGCGGTCTCATTTCTGCCTGGGACCCAAAGAACTATTATCCTGAAGAATGTCTACGTGTCTAGTGCAGTGTTTCTCAACGGTGGCATCTTAAAGATGTGTGGACTTCAACTCCCAGAATTCCCCAGCCAGCATAGCCTGCTTCCTGTCTAACAAGAAGCACCAGCAACTTGGTTTGCTGGCACCCTCCAGGCCAAGGACATGGGATAGGCCTGACTTGGGTGCAGAGGTGGGTTTCAGCAGGCTCTGACCAGTTCTGGAGAACCGATAGCGGACATTTTGTGTAGTTCGGAGAACCGGTAGTAAAAATTCTGACTGGCCCCACCCGCATCTATTCTCTGCCTCCCAAGTGCCAGCTAATCGGGAGGAAATGGGGATTTTGCAGTATCCTTCCCCTGGATTGGGGAGGGAATGGAGATTTTACAGTATCCTTTCCCCTGCCCCGCCCACCAAGCCACACCCACCAAGCCACGCCCACAGAACCAGTAGTAAAAAATAATTTTGAAACCCACCTAATGCATCGTTTGTTACTGCTATAAAAATACTAATAGGAGTTGTGGATTACTCATTGGGTGGTTGTGAGGTCAAGGAAGAGAAAGCATTCAGCCCTGTAATAAAGAGCAGCCATAAAACAATGCCCCAAATGTGACACAATCTTGCCTGCCTCTTTAGATCAGCAAAACCGGCTGAACAAATTGACAACAATTATATAATGAAGAATGTGCCTCTTCTATTAACCCAGCAGCAGCTGTGTCTGGGATGGTTCGTCTATTCTTGAGAGCAGAGCCTGTTCAGAGGCAGAGAATAAAATGGCTTCTTTGAAGGCTTTGTCTTAAACATCAGTCTATTTCAAGTCGAACATGGGAAGTGGATCACCTAAAGCGGGTGTCAGCAACCTGTGGCTCCGGAGGCGCATGCGGCTCTTTGGGCCCTCTGCTCCCTGTCCCATCACTGGCTGGCCCTGCCCCTCCCAGTCACTCCTTACCTGGCCTTGGAAATCCAAGAGATACAGAGAGAGGGGGAGGACAGAGGGAGAGGGCGACAGAGACACATAGATACAGAGCAGTGGTGTGTTTCAAAATGTTTTACTACTGGTTCTTTGGGTGTGGCTTGGTGGGCATGGTTTGGTGGGTGTGGCAGGGGAAGGATACTGTAAAATCTTCATTCCCACCCCACTCCATGGGAAGGGTACTGCAAAATCTCCATTCCCACCCCACTCCAGGGGAATGGTACTGCAAAATCTCCATTTCCACCCCACTCCACGGGAAGGGTACTGCAAAATCTCCATTCCCACCCCACTCCAGGGGAAGGATACTGCAAAATCCCCATTTCCTCCCGATCAGCTGGGACTCGAGAGGCAGAGAATAGATGGGGGCAGGGCCAGTCAGAATTTTTACTACCGGTTCTCCGAACAACTCAAAATTTCCGCTACCGGTTCTCCAGAACTGGCCAGAACCTGCTGGAACCCACCTCTGATATAGATTGCATTAATGTTCTTTGAAGTACACTGAATGTGCTTCAAGCAAATAGCTGGATTTTGTTAATAAGTATTCTGCTACTTGAGTCTTCTCCAACTTGATGGCCTATAAAAAATACTTCGACTCCCGGAATTCTTTATCAGTCCAAAACTAAGAATTCTGAGACTGGTGAAGTCTTAACGTATCTCGAAACTGACCTACAGGATCCCAATTTACAGTTTAGAAAAGGAAGTCTATAAGCAGTCTGAAGATCAGGAAGAGGGAGGCTTGGTGGTAAACAGGAACTCTTCAACAGAAGGGGTAAGAAAAGAGAGCATTCAGTATACAAGAAAGACAAGATGAGTTGCTGGTGGGAGGAAGGATTTGCAAAACCTTTTTCCTAGGTTTTGGAAGGAAACGGCAGATGGAATCCATGGAATAGCCCCCCTAATCATGTATAGGCCTTAATGGGATTAAAACACAACGATTCCTCTTGCAAAATAGGTTTCATGATGTCCCTCTTAAAATAAATTGAAAGTAGCAAGTGGCATGGAGGTTACTGCTGTGTGGTTGGTGAATGGGTCAATTTGAAAACTCTACAAATACCTGTATTTGGAGCCCAGAATTCTACAAATGGTTGGCCTCAAGGTGTGTATCTCCTTTGAGAATCTCCAAATCAGCGTTGCTCAACCTTGGCAACTTGAAGACTTCAACTCCCAAAATTGTAAGAGTTGAAATCCACAGACTTCCAAGTTCCAAGGTTCAGAAACGCTGCTCCAGATGTCTGGAAGCAGCCGCCTGGCTAAGCAGTGAAATGTTTCAAACCCAACAAAAGTAACTCCAGTTGCCATGACTCCACTTCCAGACAAGTCTACCTGGATGACTGAGAATCTTCATTGATGTACTGCTCCAGATGGTACTAACGGCACCAGCTGAACATGCAATTAAGCCAAGGATCTGGCTGATAAATCACTTACTAGCCAAGCTCCACTGTCACAACTAAGTCAGCCCTGGAGTGTATGTGTGTATGTTGCATGTGTATGAGAAAAAGTAAATAAAAGCACACTAGGTTTTACAACTATCTGTCATCTATCATCTATCTCTGATCTATCTCTATATCTGTCATCTATCTATACCATCTTCCTTCCTTCCTTCCTTCCTTTCCTCCCTCCATCCCTCCATTTCTTTTTTCCTTTTTTTCTCTATCTGTCTGTCTGTCTAGCTGTCTCTCTGTCTCTGATCTACCTATCTACCCACTCACCCACCTACCCATCCATCCACCCATCCACCTATCCATCCATCCATCCATCCATCCATCCATCCATCCATCCATCCATCCATCCATCCATCCATCCATCCATCCATCCATCTATCTATCTATCTATCTATCTATCTATCTATCTATCTATCTATCTAATCTACCTATCTACCCACCCACCCACCCGTCTGTCTGTTTGTCTCTCTCTCTCTCTACCCCATCTATCTATCATCTATCTATCTATCTATCTATCTATCTATCTATCTATCTATCTATCTATCTATCTATCTATCTCATCCATCCGTCTGTCCGTCCATCTATCCCATCCATCCATCCATCCATCCATCCACCCACTCACCCACCCACCCATCCAACTATCTATCTATCTATCTATCTATCTATCTATCTATCTATCTATCTATCTATCTATCTATCTATCTATCTATCTATCTCTATCATCTCTGCCCCACCTGTCATACTCCTGTTGACAATATCTGTGTGGGTAATTTTACACAGAATATCAGCTGCCCTGCAAATTAGCAACTGGTTCATCAGAATAAGAGTTTGTGGTTTAAGTTGGAGGGTTATGAATTTCCCTAACTGATTGTTACAGATTGAAATAGGTTTGTTTTTAAAAATCTGCCTATTCCGCAAATATGTCCATTTTGCTTCACAAACAAGCACTTTCTTGAGAACCTGCAGGAAGTCAGACACCTCCAGCTGACCAGATTGAAACTTTTACACCACACTGTGAAAGAAATCTTTTTTCTTCATCTTGAACCCCTATTTGAAGTGCCATAAATTACAAACAGCTTTAGGTGAATTGAAAAGTCTGTAAACATTCACAGCAAGAGAGAGATATTTTGTGAATCGATTTGCAAGTTTTTATAGCAACCTTTAGCACTCATGACGTCCATTTTGAGAGGTCTTGGCGTTTCCTGATTTCTGTACACCTGCTAAATTTGTATCACACAGTGTGCTACTGGCTGAAAGCAAGTAGGAAAAAGGTGCTTTTTCAAGAGGCAGATGGACTTTCTTGTCATCCTGAACACAGATGATGACAAGCCCAAGGTGAACAGTCTTCTGAACTGAAGGACACTGTCATGCACAAGACTCTGAAATCTCACCAGCTGTTACAAGAAGAAGGTCATTGATTTCTTGCAATGCCTACTGAAGTACAATGCCATCGACAAACAATAATACTACTGTCTTTACCCTGGGGAAGCTACGCTATGCATATAATGGACTCCCCAAAATCTACAAAGAGGGAACTCCACTCAGACCAATTGTCAGCAGCCACTTGCAACATCGGAAAACTTCTAAGCCCCTTATTAGCTCCTCTACTTGGCAACACCACCCATCACATCAACAATTTACAGGACTTTGCCAGGAAGGTTTGAAAACTGGACCTGGATGAGATCATGGTTTCCTTTGATGTGACTTCCCTCTTCACAAGGAAGTCCAGTTGCCTCTTGAAAAGGCACTTTTGGGACAACCATGACCTGGATGACAGAATCTCCATAGACAAGTAGGAATAAGGTGACATCTACTATGGTTTTCCATCAGAGTTGGAATGTTACATGTAGCTTGTTGAAAAACCTATCCAGTTCCATCCAATACAGATCACCCCTTCACTCATTCTGAATTCCTTCTTAATCAGCTTGGTCACCAAGCATTTGCCCCAAGCATGTGTTGGGTAAGAGGTTAGTTGTAAGTTCAACCTAAGAAAGGTTCCTTAGAAGAGATGCAAACTTTGTCAAGGGTTGCCAAACAATCATCTCTCAACCAGAGAGTCCTCAGCTGTGAATTGAGAAAGTGTGAGAAGTCACTTGCGCAATGTTCCCAGGGAGTGCGCATGGCTTACACATCATCTAATTCCATTAGAACTAGACATGCACAAAGTCATAACCCCACACTGATTATCAAATAATTTGGACACAAGATAGAATTTTGTTTATATATTTATTTATTCATTAAATTTAAGACCCTCGAAAGAATGCAGAGAAGAGCAGCAAAGATGATAAAACAACCAAATCATACAATGAACAGTTGAGGGAATTAAATGTGTTGTGTCTATTGACAAGAAGAACTAAGGGTGACATGATATCAATCTTCCAATACTTGAGGGGCTCTTCCAGAGAAGATGCGGGGGGGGGGGGGAATCAAGCTGTTCTCCAAAGCACCCGAGGGCAGGACAAGAAGTAACGGATGGAAGATCATTAAAGAGAAATCCAACCTAGAACCACAGAGAAATTTCCTGAAAGTGAGAACAATAAATCAGTGGATCAGCCTGTTTTCAGAAGTTGTGGGTACTTCATCTCTGCAGGTTTTCAAGAAGAGATTTGGATGGCCATTTGTCCGGAATGGTGTAGACCTGTGATGGTGAACGTATGGCACATAACCCAAAGGTGGTATGCAGTGCCCTCTCTGTGGGCACGCGAGCCGTCGCCCTAGCTCAGCTCTGCCTTGCATGCGCGTATACCTCCCACCAGCCAGCTGGTCTTCAGGTCTCTGCCATGCATGCGTGGGAGCGGGGCACATGTGGAGTGGCCGCGCACGCATGCTGGGGGTGGGGCACATGCGGAGGACACGTGTGCATGTGCGGGGCGCATGCTGGGGGCACTCGGTCCGGAAAAGGTTAGCCATCACTGATGTAGGCTCTTCATGCTGGCTCAGGAATTCTGGGAGTTGAAGTCCACAAGTCATAAAGGGGGCCATAGTTTACAGGGTTGTCTTTTCAATTCTTATTTTATACTGCACAAAATGGAGTATCTTGCAGAATATGATATAGAAAGTTACGAATGGCCTGATGGCAATACGACTGAAGCTCTGTCTTTTTCATAGGTCCATTGCACAGGTGACACAAGTTAAAAAAAAAACAACAGTCATCGATTGCATGTCTGACTGCTAGTTCGATTTTTTAATATGACATCCTGCAGCAAACCCGGCTACATCATTTAGGAAGTTTGGCATCTCGTCCATTTTGTCCTATTGAGGTTTTTCCTTCTGGATTTTTCTATCTATCTATCTATCTATCTATCTATCTATCTATCTATCTATCTATCTCTATATTACTGTATATCTATCTATCTATCTATCTATCTATCTATCTATCTATCTATCTCTATATCTACTGTATATCTATATCTATCTATCTACTGTATATCTATATCTATCTATCTATCTATCTATCTATCTATCTATCTGTCTGTCTGTCTGTCTGTCTGTCTGTCTATCTGTCTATCTATCTATCTATCTCTATATCTACTGTATATCTATATCTATCTATCTATCTATCTATCTCTCTCTACTGTATATATCTATCATCTATCTATCATCTATCTATCTATCTATCTATCTCTATATCTACTGTATATCTATATCTATCTATCTATCTATCTATCTATCTATCTATCTATCTATCTATCTATCTATCTACTGCTTCCTTAGTGCTGACGCCAATGGCATTCATTTTGAACAACTCAAGTATGACACATTGAAAGAGCTGAGGAAGCTTTTACTGAAAGTGTGAGTTGTTGGCTGTCATGCTCCATTAGACAGGTTGCTCAGCGAGTGACACGCTGGATGTCGTGCTGAGCTGGTCTTCATTTCAAGGAAGGGTGCAAGGAACAGTTTCTACCGAGGGCTTATTACAGGAAGTCCTTGATTTACAGCCATTCATTTTGCGACCGTTCAAAGTTACAATGGCACCAAAAAAGTGACTTATGGCATGTTCCCGCGATCAGAACCATTGTGATCATGTGATCAAAATTCAAGGGCTTGACAACACGTGTGTATTTACGATGATTTCAGCAATCTAGAGTTACATGATTGCCAATTGTGACTTTCTCAGCTGGCTTCCAACAAGCAGAGTCAATGGGGAAAGGCGGATTTGTTTAATGACCGGGTGATTCACTTAACATCTGCAGTGATTTGCATAATCACCAGTGCAAACACGATCATAAAATCTGGTGTGGTGTGGTTTACTTAAAAACCACTTTGCTTAGCAATGAAGCTCCCAATTGTGACCACAAATCGAGGACTACCCATATATCGGCTGCCAAACAGGCAAAATGAAAATACAATATTGTAGGTTGTCTTTTTACATTTCTCAAACCTCTGAGCTTCAGACCAACTGCATGAGCTTGCAGACAGCCCTATCTCCAGAAAAATATAAACAAAACCCTTATGTTTGGTGAAGTGGCGAAGAGATCACCAGTTCTAGTTCACTGTGTCAAGTGGAATTGAAGGGAACGAGGCTGAGCTACACAGGTCTATGACAACTTGCCATGACTATCTCACCACAGCCAACTTGCCACAGGTCAAGAATTATAACAACAACAATAATAATAATAAGTCACGATATTTCGTGATTTTTTCCAGTTCTTTTTCTTTGACTCTGGCATTGCTGTACCTGGAGACGGCAGAGTTGAAGAAAAAGAACTGGAAGAAAAATCACGAAATATCGCGACCTGGCCATTGAAACTACACGATTATGGATGAAACATGTAACAGTGATACCCATTTGTCATCGGGGCACTTGGTATCATGTCCAAGAATTTTATAAGATACATCAACAAATTGCAGCTTCCTGCAATAACACCAGCGGAACTGCAAAAAACTGTGCTACTTGAAGCATTGTACATCTTAAGAAGGTACTTGGTTGATACCTAGGATGCTGGCAGCAACCCGTATCAACCATTAGAATAGAACAGGACAGGACAGGACAGGACAGGACAGGACAGGACAGAACAGAACAGGACAGGACAGAATAGAATAGAATAGAATTTTTTATTGGCCAAGTGTGATTGGACACACAAGGAATTTGTCTTGGTGCATACGCTCTCAGTGTACATAAAAGAAAAGATACGTTCATCAAGAATCATAAGGTACAACACTTAATGATAGTCATAGGGTATAAATCCTATTAGCACCAGTCAATGGTATTTGTGATGCATTTTTGAATGCTCAGTTGACTGAGTTTCATGTTCGATAATGGTGATGATAATAGTCAAATAGATTATTCATAGTCAAATAGAATCATTAAAGGAAGCACGCCAAAAGAGGGACCAAACAAAATGTGAACGACAAAAAGTAAATCTTTTTAAATCGTTTGAAATAATTAAATTGAATTGCTGAATTGTCCTCCAGCGAGTTTTTCCTGTGGCAAAGTCAGCTACAGGCAAATTGCCCAGCGGCAAGTTGGCTGAAGCCAGCTGTCCCATTCCGGAGCTACACTTCCCAAAGCACCCGAAGGCCAGACAAGGAATAATGGATGGAAACTGACCAAGGAGAGATTCAACCTGGAAATAAGGAGAAATTTCCTGACAGTGAGAACAATCAACCCATGGAACAGAAGTTGCCTTCGGAAGCTGTGAGAGCTTAATCCCTGGAGGCTTTCAAGAAGAGACTGGACTGCCATCTGTCAGGAATGGTATAGGGTCTCCTGCTTGAGAGGAGGTGGGGTGGACTATATGACCTATAAGGTCCCTTCCAACTCTGTTAATCTGTTACTATCTGTTACTTCCAGTGTCTCGCCCCTGGGGGGAAAAAAGCGGGGCGCATCGATGGGTTTGAGGCCTGGCAACTGGGACCTTCACCCAGGGCTGAAATCCAGCAGGTCCTGACAGGTTCTGGAGAACCGGTAGCGGAAATTTTGAGTAGTTCGGAGAACCAGCAAATACCACCTCTGGTTGGCCCCAGGGAGGGGTGGGAATGGGGATTTTGCAGTATCTTTCCCCTGGAGTGGGGTGGGAATGGAGATTTTGCAGTATCTTTCCCCTGGAGTGCGGTGGGAATGGGGATTTTGCAATATCCTTCCCCTGGAGTGGGGTGGGAATGGGGATTTTGCAGTATCCTTCCCCTGGAGTGGGGTGGGAATGGAGATTTTGCAGTATCCTTCCCCCGGAGTGGGGTGGGAATCGGGATTTTGCAGTATCCTTCCCCTGGAGTGGGGTGGGAATGGAGATTTTGCAGTACCCTTCCCCTGGAGTTGGGTGGGAATGGGGATTTTGCAGTATCCTTCCCCTGGAGTGGGGTGAGAAAGGAGATTTTGCAGTATCCTTCCCCTGGAGTTGGGTGGGAATGGGGATTTTGCAGTATCCTTCCCCTGGAGTGGGGTGGGAATGTGGATTTTGCAATATCCTTCCCCCAGGAGTGGGAAGGGAATGGATATTTTTGCAGTATCCTTCCCCTGGAGTGGGGAGGGAATGGAGATTTTGCAGGATCCTTCCCCTGCCACGCCCACCAAGCCCCGCCCCGCCTACCAAGCTCCGCCCACAGAACCGGTAGTAAAAAAAATTGGATTTCACCCCTGCCTTCATCCCCTACCACCACCTTTGGCTCCCTCCCCACTTCCACGCTCCATCTCGGTCTCTGAGGAGCGCACAGAGAGAGAGAGAGAGAGAGAGAGAGAGAGAGAGAGAGTGCGCGCGCGCCCTCGCCCGCCCGCTTCTCCCCGCTCGCTCCCGCGGCTTCTGAATGGAGCCGAAGCCGCCAATGAGCCGGCGGGCTGGCACCCCGCGGCCCCGCCCACTTCCCTTTGCGTCACGGGGCACTTCGGATGCGCTCCCAGGAGTTTGGCAGAAGCGCCGGCAGACGGTGAGGGCGGCTGGGCGCGCACGGAGCTGCTGTCGGCGGCGGGGGGGGGCTCCAGGAAGGGATGCGCGCCAGCCCGGACGGCATTGCCCAACGCTCGCTCACCGCCCGCGCGGCTCCTTACAGCGCCCTTTAAGGCGGAGCGGGTGGAACCAGCCGGGAGCAGAAAGCACGGCAGCCCGCTCGGCTCCTTCCGTCGGCTGCCCGTCCGGCTTCCTTTGGCGCAGGAGCCCGAGGTCCTGCCTGCCTGCTCGGCCGCCGCCGCCTTCCAGCTCCATGAGCCGCCAGCTGGAACCCCGCAGCCCCGCCGCGCTTCTGCACTCGCCGGCGGCCGCTCCCCGCTGCCGGAGCGCCCCTGCCAAGCGCTTGCTTTTGCACGACGCCGCCGCCGCCGCCGCCGCCGCCGCCAGCGAGGAAGCTCCGGCCGCCGCCAAGTGCGCCCGCCTGGCCGTCGATTACACCGCCGCCGCCGCCGTCCCTCAGGATTGCCTCAGCGCGCCGGGGTCGCCTTGCGCACCGGTTCCGCCCGGCGAAGCTTCGCTTGCCAGCGCCCAGGGCCCCAGCTTGGTGGCCGGCTACCTTTTGCTGCCCTTGCTCGACCGGGAGCACGTTTCGAGGGCGCTCGACATCAACACCGGCCGGGAGCTGCGTTGCAAGGTAAGCCCGGGGCGCGAGCTGGGCAGCCTCTGCAGCCGCCTTCGGGGATTTGCTTGCGGGCGGGCGAGAGAGAGCGACCTTCCCCCGGGGTGGTGGGGAGACCAACAGCGCGCCGCTTCTTCGCCCTGAATGGGACTCGGTTAAAGGCGGCCGTGACGATGAATAATAGCCGGCGTTTTCAAGGGGCAGCCGGATCGGCTGTTGTGCATTGCAAAGCGAAGATCTTGACTTGCAAGGCTGAGCCTTTGGACGACGGTGTGTGTTTGTGTGTGTTTGTGCGAAGGGGGGGGGGGAACAACGTGAAAGGAGCCTGGATAGCTCAGCAGACTAATGCATTGTAGAGTTAAACTACAATGCATTAGTCTGCTGAGCTATCCAGGCTCCTTTCACGTTGCAATTAGTAAGTTCGACTCTCCCCAGGCTCGAGGTTGACTCAGCCTTCCATCCTTTCTAAGGTAGGTAAATTGAGGACCCAGTTTGTGGGGGCAATAAGCTGACTCTGTATAAATATACAAAAGGATGAAGGCTATTGCTTAACGCATTGTAAGCCGCCCTGAGTCTCCGGAGAAGGGCGGCATATAAATCAAATTAAAAATAAAATAAAATGAGAACGCGGTCTGCAAACTGCCTCTCGAACCCCACCAGTTCCCTTCTGCCTTTTGCTTTTAAAGGGAGCTTTAAAAAGCAAAGAAAGAGAGAGGGAGAGGGAGAGAGAGAGAGAAAGAAGCCCAGATCCCCACTGAAGGGGGGCTTCCTTCCGAGGAAACCTCAACATCTGGAAGCCAAGAAGGCATCGATTTGTGCCGGGATCGGAACAAAAAAAATAAAATAAATAAAATAAAAAATTGAAGGTCCCGGGAAAGAAAAGAAAAGGAAAAAATACGTGCAAAAAACGCGATGCCTTTCTGAAAATTCCCAAAATTGGGACCCGATTCGCTTTGCAAGCGCAGACTTTGGCCCAGAAATGGTCCCCCCCCCCCCGGCGATATTTGGGAGGTGGATGTGGATGCACGAAGAAGCGAATCCCTGCAAGAAAAGAAGCGCATCCCGGCTGGATGCGTGCGTTGTGTGTATGTGTGTATTTTTAACTGCATCGGGAAAAGGTCCTGGGAGTAAGGAAGGGTTAAGGTTTCCTCCGTCATCCTCCTCTTGTTTTCCGCTCCCCTCCTTGCAGCCTAGTACGCAAGCAGGACTTGACTGCCGCTAGAGCTGGGGAGAGCTTTCCAAGTTTTCCATGAGGTCTCTCCTCGGCTCTTTAAATAAAACACGCACTGTGCCTCCCCTCGCTTCCTCGCCTTGCCAAGAGAGAGAAAGGCTGAAGCTGCAGCCGTGAAGTTTCCTACTGCCACCTGCCGGCTCTTTCTGCAACAAATGGGGCTGCTCCAAGCGTTAAAAGTCCACGGTGGAACTCTTGGGATTAATAACAGGAGCTGGATTAATAACAGGAACAGAGGTCATCTAGTCCAACCCCCTGCTCATGCAAGAGACCTATCCTAGGGATTCGAACCGCCGACCTGCTGACCTTTCTGATCGACAGGCTCAGCGTCCTTTGCCACTGAGCCACCTCGTGATGCAGGAGAGGGTGTGTGAAGAGTCCTTGGAGGTCATCTAGTCCAACCCCCTGCTCATGCAGGAGATCTATCCTAGGGATTCGAACCGCCGAACTGACGACCTTTCTGATCGACAAGCTCAGCATCTTAGCCACTGAGCCACCTCCTGATGCAGGAGAGGGTGTGTGAAAATCCAAACCGGCTCACCTGCTGCCGTATAATGGACTCCCTCTAGAGCAGGTGTTCCTCCCCCCAAAACTTGACAACTTTCCTCCTCCCTCCCAAACTTGACAACTTTGAAGTCCCAATTCCCAGAATCCCCTAGCCGGCATGCTTAACTTTAAAATAATGTGGACTGGCTGGGGAGTTCTGGGAGTTGAAGTCCACCAGTCTTAAAAGATGCCAAGTATGGAGATTCTTGCTCTACAGTAGAGCAGTGTTTCCCAACCTTGACAACTTTAAAGATAGGTGGACTTCAACTCCCAGAATTCCCCAGCCAGTCTACACATCTTAAAAAGTTACCAAAGTTAGACATGTTGGCTGCGGATTATGGGAGTTGAAGTCCACACTTCTTAAAAGTTGCCAAGGTTGGGAACCACTGCTCTAGAGAGCCTTTTGACCACTGACCTCCACTTTTAACCTCCTCCTGCTTTTCTCCTGCTTTTAGAAACAGCCTAAATATAGTTAGAACCCCGTATGCTCTTCCTTAAAGTGTAGTAGTTACAAGCAGGCGTGCCTCCGGTTAGGCTCTTAAGTTGCCAGATCGACTTCCCTGATACACCTTACAATCTACATTCTAACACAGGGCAGATAATAACAGAGAAAAGAGAAGAAAAGGAACGTAAGTGGGTGGGTAGAATTTTGTTTTGTTTTGTTTTTAAATCCCAGGCAATTCTGGGAGTTGAAGTCCACAAGTCTTAAAAGTTGCCAAGGTTGGAGACCCCTGTTTTAGAGGATTGCCTGTTCTGGCTTGCAAACTCTTTGACCTGTGGTGAGAATTGCTCTTTTCCAAGTCAGGAAAATCTGTCTCATTCTCTTGAAATATTTATCTTTTAACCTCCGCTGGGTTTGCAACCAGGCTGATGTAGCCTAACACGGCTTTAGCATGTATGGGAGACGAAGTTCCGATAGAGAAGAGGACTTTGATGATCCCCACCCACCCAAGAGAGAAAGTAGCAAGGAAGAAGAGGCTCTCTCTCTGTGTGTGTGTGTGTGTGTGTGTGTGTGTGTGTGTGTGTGAAATTGTTTGGAGACCCTTTGCAATATATTTTCTCTCTGGGAGTTTGTGCCAAGTTGGAAGACTCACCATTTCCAGCTTGGCTTAGGATGTGAGTAAGCTCTTCGCAAGTCCCAGAACATGATTGCAGTCTTGCAAAATATCTGTGAATAAAGTATGAGAAGCTTTAATCTTCTTCTTCCTTGCCTAAATGTTTCAGCTCGGTTGCCTTCACCTTTGTTTGACTCACTGGGAGGTGATTGCTTTGGTGGCTTTTAATAGCTCTTCAAACCTCCCCCCCCAAACACACCTCCCCTTCATTTTTCCTTGACCGCTCTGGAGAAGGGAGCATTACTGTACATACGTGCTGGCAAGGAATTGCTGGTCAGTGTTTACAGTGAGTGTGCAAAGGATTCAGGGCTGGGTTTTTTTTGTTTTTTTGGTCTTCCTCGAATGCAAAAAGCAGGAATTGTAGATATTAAAAGTTTTAATGCAAAGGGGTGTGATGTTTAAGCGGTGTCTGGAGAGAGGTATCGCAAACAATACAATACAATCAGAACTACTTTCCCAGATTAGATCAGCGTTTATTTGGTATCATGTTTTCCAGTAGGCTGTTAGTTGGATACTTCTTGTCCTTGTTAGGGAATTAAGACTTTCTTTGCTATCTATGCTAAGTGTTTAACGCCAGATGCTCTACAGGCAGAAGTTCTCTCTAGCTCAGGAAGAGCCTTATGTACCTCCAGGAGGTGGTAATTTTCAAAACCTAGCAGCCCAAGACATCATGCGGATCTTGGGCCATGAGGGATGTCCTAGTTCAACAGTTTGGGAGATGGCCAAGTTGCCACCCTTTCTTTCAGCTACTTGGACTATTGTTATTCCATCATGTTCCCAAAATGAATCCCCCTTCCTCATCTAAATATCTTTGCACAGAAACCAAATGCATCTTAACTTCAGTTGCCTGGTCCAGGAAGTGTATAATTCTTCCAAAAGCTTGATTTGTCTCTCTTTTTCCATGCTGTTCTGTTTGGATCATAGCCGCGTTCTTCAAAGGTGGCAGTTTCTGCGATCTCCTCTTTGGTGGGTGATTTGATGGAGAGTCTTCCTTTATTAGTAAGAACTTAGCTTAATGAATGTAGAGATATCAATAGAAGAGAATATTTGTAACTCAAGGTTTTTGGTGCTCTCTGAGCTTGGCTGTTTCTTGTAAACGTTTCATTATCCCACCAGGTAACATAATCAGTGATAGAAAGGAGTGGGGTTTCTAATAAAATCCTGGTTGTATTTTCTAATTGGGTAATGAAATGTCTGCAAAAAAGCAGCCAAGCTCAGGGAGCACCAAGGACCCCATGACTGCAGATATTTTAATCAGGATCCATCAAGGTAATCTATCATGCTGCTTGTATTCTCCAATAAAACCTTATTTAATCTCTTTTTTTTCCCTTCTTGGTTCTATCTCTAGGTCTTCCCTCTCAAACACTACCAGGACAAAATCAGGCCTTACATCCAGTTACCATCACATCGAAACATCACTGGGATTGTGGAGGTCATCCTCGGAGAAACGAAGGCATATGTCTTTTTCGACAAGGACTTTGGTGACATGCATTCCTACGTTAGGAGCTGCAAGCGTCTGCCGGAGCAGGAAGCCGCTAGACTCTTCAAACAGATTGTGTCTGCAGTCGCTCACTGCCACCAGTCTGCCATTGTGCTGGGGGACCTCAAACTCAGGAAATTTGTGTTCTCTAATGAAGAAAGGTGAGCCGATGGGCCTATGTGATGGTTGGCTTTCAGGCCTCTCTCCAAAGAGGATCCTCAGACCACGTGCTCCCAATTGCCATGTCTAATGCTAAACCCGTAGCCTTTGTGTTTTTGGTTTTCGTCGCTAGGCCGGGTTTGGCCCAGGCGAGGCCAGTTGCTTACCCCTGCTGTGAATCATAGAGCAGTTCTCTGTACCAAATAGGCCTCTATAGAATGAGGAAAAGATGGTGATTCAGTCTGGGGAAACTAATACTTTTTTTTTTTTTTTTGAAGGGAATAATTTATTTATTTATTTATTTTATTAGTCCAATTTATATGCCGCCCTTCTCCGTAGACTCAGGGTGGCTTACAATGCATTATAGCAATAGCCTGCATACTTTTATGTATATACCTGCTTATTAGGGCTTTCAGGCCCCCCAAGCGGTGTTGTTCTATACAAAGCTGGCTTATTGCCCCTACAATCCGGGTCCTCAATTTACCTACCTCGAAAGGATGGAAGGCTGAGTCAACCTTGAGCCTGGTGAGATTTGAACTCGCACTGATTGCAGGCAGCTGGCAGCTAAGTGCTAGCACTTAACAGCACTTAGTCCGCTGCACCACCGAGGCTCCTGTATAATATCTGATAACACCTCCCATAATGTGTAGCAAGCTACAGCCATTTTGATGATAGCCTGCGAAATTATACCCTTAACGCTGTTGGGAAGGGCAGGTAGGCAGAGCCCATTCAAGGGACAATGGGCATCCCAGGTGACCTTCCCTTTTCTTATTTCAAGCCCAACATTTTTGCCATGCTAGTAAGCGAGTGGTGTTATATAAACAGCTGCCTCACTTCTGGCTGGGATCCAAAGAACTATTACCCTGAAGAATGTATAAATGTCTCAACCTTGGCATCTTGAAGATATGTAGACTTCAACTCCCAGAATTCCCCAGTCAGCATACTCTGCCTTGATTTGCTGGCGCCCTCCAGGCCAAGGCCAGGGCAGACCTGGGTGCCATTATTCCCCCTCCTAATGCATCAGTTACTGCTATAAAAATACTAATAGGAGTTGTGGATTACTCATTGGGTGGTTGTGAGGTCAAGGAAGATAAAGCATTCAGCCCTGTAACAAAGAGCAGCCATAAAATAATGCCCCAAATGTGACACAATCTTTCCTGCCTCTTTAGATCAGCAAAACAGGCTGAACAAGTAGACAACAAATTATATACAGGTAGTCCTCGACCTGCGACTAAAAGGGAGCTGAGAATTTCCATTGTACGTTATGAGGTTCATAAAACGAGACACTCACGTAACTAATCCCAAGCCGATGACATTTTTGTGGCTGTCATTAAGTGGATGTCATGGTTGTTAAGTGAACCCGTTGTCCCCAATGTGTGTTTTGTTGCTGGAAATTAGATATAAATTCAAGTTTCTGGCCAAAAAATAATATGACCATGGGATGCTACCAACAGTTGTAATTGCACACCGGTTTACCCAACATGTCACTGCAGGGGGAGGCATTAAAACTTTGAATCCAGGTTATAAGTCATTTGGGGGGGGGGGGAGGTCTGTCATAACTTGGAACGGCCAGTCGTAAGTCAAAGACCACCTGTAATGGAGACTTTGCCTTTTCTATTAACCCAGCAGCTTTGTGTGGGATGATTGATCCATTCTTGGGGAATTCTGGGAGTTGAAGTCCACATAACTTCAAACTGCCAAGATTGACAAACTCTGGTCTAGCGAAATGTTGAAAGTTGAATGATTGCAATGTAGGCATAGCACAAATAATTTTTGAAAGGGGACATATTTTCTCTGTTCCTGACCTCCTTGCAGGGGTGGGTTCTAAAATTTTTTACTACCTGTTCTGTGGGCGTGGCTTATTTTGTGGGTGTGGCTTGATGGTCATGTGACAATTCTTTAGGATTTAGCAGAGGTACTAGTCTACCAGGCTTTTAACTGCTTGCAGAGCTGTACCGGTCTACCCATTTATTTTTGGAGGCATCGGTCTACTCATTGGTTTTGGAGGCACCGGTCTACTCATTCATTTTTGGAGGCACTGGTCTACCCATTTATTTTTGCAGGCACTGGTCTACTCATTTGTTTTTGGAGGCACCGGTCTACCACCAAACTGCCTTTTACCACTGATCAGCTGTAGGGCGGCCCTTTGAAGCCCCCTACAAGAGTTTAAACAGTTTTTCCTTATAGCCCATCAGCTGGGACTCAGGAGGCAGCAATAGATTGGGGGTGGGGCCAAATAAAAGGTAAGAATAACAGGGGGGTGAGTGGGGGGGGGCAGAACCGGTTCGGTGATGTCATATCGTCACCGCTACCGGCTCGGCGGAACTGGGCCGAACCGGGAGGAACCCACCACTGCCTCCTTGGGCTACTTTTTAGACCTTGAACCTCCTGGCGCTGTTTTTAATCAGATTGCTTTCTTACTTCCACATTTTTCTTCCTCCACAAATCCCACTTAAATATCCTTTCCAAAGGTTTCACAAAAAGGTTCCTAGGAGAAGCACGCGTGCTTGTTTATTTAAATTGCAATTCTTTCCGCCTCTTAAGGTCATTTTTGTGCTTTTTTTTTTTTTTTAAATCTACATTCTTATTGGAGCAAATAAATACATAATGCAGGATGGTGTACGAACAAGAAGCCTGTTTGTTCCAGAGTTATGAACTGGCAGTTTGGTGCCAGATCCTGGCTTCTCAGCAGGGGCACACATGACTAGGTTAATCCTTGTCGGATGTTTGAATGTTAAGCTTTTTCACTGAGGCTCGTTTGTACACAACGTGCCATGCGTGCTCTTAAGGATCTTAAGTTGCCATATTTGCAAACAAATATATTCGCTACAGAAACGGGGACGGGATTCTGATTGCTAAGTGAAATACCTTAATTTTCGACTAACAGACTCCAGCTGCAGGCATGAGATTGGAGGCTGTTTAAAATCCAAAATGCTTCCTCTTGATTGAGCTGAAGCTTCCCAATGGTTAATTGGCTTCCATCCAAACAATTTTTTTTTTTTTAAAAAAGAAAGAAACTAGCATAACTGGTCTATGAATGACTTTGTCCCATGCGGTTTGACTTAGATTACAAGGTTAGGTGTGCGGCGGAGTAGACATGAATTAAAGATTGATGTACTTTTAAGTGTCATGCATTTAAATGAATTGTATTTGGGCATTGACGGCAAATGAGAATTAGATAAAGAACCTGTGATGAATGGAAGGGTTGGGAGAATGGAAGCTATACAGAGAGGTTACAGGCTTAGCTGGGAATGCCATCAGTGGCACAATGGGAAGGAATGAGTGTGTTTTCGGCAATTGCGTACAACCTATTTGTGTGCCCTGCTAATCTATTGTTTCAATAAAGTCTTGAGACTTTATTGAAGGTCACAAAACTACCTTGGCTACCTTCAGATTTGGAGGCCTTCAAGCCACCTTGGTTTGATGTAGAAGGAATAGCGTTGGGGTCAACTCAACACTATTCAGCCCAGATTTTCTGTTGCTAAAACGAGACAATTGCTAAGTGGGTTTTGCCCCATTTTACAACCTTTCCTGCCCCAGTTGTTAAGTGAATCACTGCAGTTGTTAAGTTAGTGACGCGGTTGTTAAGTGAATCTGACTTCCCCATGGTCTTCGCTTGTCAGTAAGGTCGCAAAAGGGGATTGCGTGGCCCTGGGGCACTGCAACCGTCATAAATAGGAGTCAGTTGCCGAGCATCTGAAGTTTGATCAGGTGCCTCCAGAAGTTGTGAATGCTCCAACACTGGAAGTTTTTAAGATGATGTTGGATAACCATTTGACTGAAGTGATGTAGGGTTTCCTGCCTAAGCAGGGGGTTGGGCTAGAAGACCTCCAAGGTCCCTTCCCACTCTGTTATTATAAAAGACTTCTAAAAGACTACGGGGATGCTGCAACGGTCATAAGTGTGACAAACTGCCATAATTCATTTTTTCCCCCAGTGCCGTTGTAACTTTGAACGTCTCTAAACAAATGGTTGTAAATTGAGGATTACCTGTGATGCACAGCTCGACACCATCTCCCTCCTACCCCCGGTGTAAGTTTGCATTGTATTTTTAGAGAACGAGTCATGTAGTTTGTGTTAATACAGTTTGTGTTGTTTTAGCAGAGAGCTGGCCCAGTTTATTGGCTATCTTGAAAGAATTGGGTGGTCCTTTCGATCTTGGCCCTATGGCAGGGGTGAAATGCTACTGGTTCACACCGGTTCAGACGAACCGGTGGTGGCGGTGGGTGGTTCGGAGAACCAGTAGCGGTAGTAGCAGAGCAAGACTCCACCCACCTGCCTGGATGTCATTACTTCCTGGTTTTAACCTGTTTTTTACCCTCTGCGCCTGTGCAGAAGGCTTTGCGCATGCATAGAGGGTCCAAAATCGCATGTGACTTGCGCACTTCCGAACCGGTAGGGAAGATAAGTAGATTTCACCCCTGCCCTAAGGGCAGGTGGAGAGAAAACGTTGTGAAGTATCAATGGATGTATTTCACAGGCTTGGGTGCACGCTGCTCCACCCAAGCTCACGACTGTGCCAGCAATGCAAGGTTACTTTTCTTTGCCCTCCTCTGGAGATAAATTGTAGGACCCCTTAAAGAAAGAGTGCTATGGGCAGAGGGGAGGAAGGTAGGAATTTTTGAGATCCTCCCTTTGAAGATAACTGTAGTTGGGTCGTGTGTCAGCTGGCCCAGAATAGGTAGGAAAAAGCAGCCCATTTGAACTTGGTGGGAGTCCTGCTTTTGGCATCCAGAGCAATTTCACGCCCGATTGCGGCAATCCGTGCATTACTTTGAAGTGATGGAGCACGGTTGCTTGTGAATGCTAGGGATTGTGTCGTTAATTCTCCCTGTATGCGCGCGCGCGTTGCGTGCTCTAAAGCCTTTGGTGTTTAATTTCACTGTTTTTGGTTTGGGTGAAGGAGCAGCTGATTGTTCTGTGTTACATTAAGGAACAAATTATTCCCAGCCTAATTCTGAATTCTTGAATCTGGTAGGGGTTGCTCCTCACTATGGACTGGAGGTCCATAGATAACATTCATTTCCCTAAAACGGGTCTGCAACCTTAAATACTCAAAGAGCCATATGGACCTGTTTCCCACAGAAAAGAAAACACCGGGAGCCACAAAACCTGGGTGGGCGTGGCCAACCCGATATCACTCACTTCCACTAGTCATATGACCCCCCCTAGCCACGCCTACCCAGCCAGTCATTAGGGCAGAGAACCAGTTGTTAAAAAACACCGGGAACCACAAAATCCTTTTGACATCTCTCTCTCTCCCCTCCCTCCCTCCCTCCCTCTCTCCCTCCGTATCGCTCTATGTCTCTCTATCTCCCCCTCTCTCTGTATCTGTCTGTCTCTGCCCCAGCCACTTCTCCATCACCCGCCGTCGCCCTTACCTTCTCAGGCCAGGCGAAGAGTGACTGGGAAGGGAGGGGAGGGCCAGCCAGTGGTGGGATCACCAACAGGAAGCCACAGCAGAGGGTCCAAAGAGCCGCATGCGGCTCCAGAGCCGCAGGTTGCTGACACCTGCCCTAAGAGGAGATTACATCGTCGTCTTCTTCTTGCATTTAATTCCTGTGTCTCTTAGTCCCAAACCTTTTGGGTTTTGTTTTTTTTTGGGGGGGGGGGGTTTCAGGTCTCCTGTTGCAAATTAGCACTTCTAAATAACAGTGGGATAGTGGCACATGAATGTGGGCATCCAGAGTGACAATTGGGACAAAGAGATTGCTGAATGGAAGCTTTCATGGTGAGATGGGTAGCTGGGTTTCTGCACCATAGATGAAGCATCTGAGCTGTTCTCCTGCTTTTCAGTGCCATTAGGTGACTTTGTAACTTCCAGCCATCGGGCGCTCAACGAGGGTTTTAACAGGCGTGTGTGAATCAGTTGATCAAAGTCAAGGTTGAAAAGCCTGTAGCGAAACAATGGCTCTTTGGCAACCAGCGGGGCCTGGGGATGAGAGCAATCTATCAGAAAGTACATGTTGACCTAAAAAAATAAATAAAACAACAACAGCAACTGTTTCTCCTTGCAGGGAAACAGTTGTTTGTTGGCTGCCTGTGATAAATTTGAATCACTTGCTGAAACAGCAGATTGCCCCTCCGTGCTGCTAATTTAGAAACTTAGTAATTGCACAGGGCTGATGTTGTGTGCAACGCGTTTGGTAACCCCGGAGGTGAAGCAATATTGGGCAAGAGGTTAGCCTTTAGTAAGCACAGGTGTGAAAACATGAGTCCCACCAGCCAGTTGGAGAGCAGGTAGGGCAATCTGACTCATATTTTCCATGTACAGGACCAGCTAGGAGAGGGGAAAGGGAGGAGGAAGGTCAGGGCAAGGAGGCTGGCCAGCCAA
Source organism: Pantherophis guttatus (assembly GCF_059756535.1). Taxonomy (NCBI): domain Eukaryota; kingdom Metazoa; phylum Chordata; class Lepidosauria; order Squamata; family Colubridae; genus Pantherophis; species Pantherophis guttatus. The sequence goes on from NC_142065.1 coordinate 201,319,006, forward strand.
CGGTGTCAGGAAAAGCGGCACCCCGCCCCACAGAAGCCGGAAAATATTTAATCCACAAATATAAAAAACAGCACTCTAGCAACGCAAGGTTTGGGGAAGAGAATTCTGCATAAAATAAAAGCTGCACGGTTCTTTCTGTACATGTGTTGTGAATTGAGGGGTGGGGATGTTGTATAAACTGAACTAGAGAGTTACGACTATTTCAGGAACAAAAGGGATGTAAGTTTTGGCTGCAATCCCATCAGCGAGTTAAGGCTTGATGTCACCAAGACAAAACTGGCTTTCATCCAAGATCATCGTCGCCCTGTGAATGTGTCTTGCTGCAATGGAGTCTTTCTCCTTTGCACATGTCATTTCCTTCACTCCTTTCTCCTTCGATGACTGACAACCCATTGACAATCCAGCCAGTGAGGTTGGATACTGGCTGTCTTGTGGCCTCATTCATGCCTAGAAGTTTTGCTGTGATTTTTTTTTTCCTTTGAAGAGGTGGCCATTCTGAAGGAAGCAAATGATGGCTAATTTATTCCCTTCACCTGCGTTACAGATAGTTCTCGACTTACAACCACAATTGAGCCCACAGTTTCCATTACTAAACAAGACAGTTGCTAAATGAGTTTTGGCCCCATTTTATTTATTTATTTATTTATTTATTAAATTTTTATACCGCCCCCTCTCCCGAAGGACTCGGGGCGGTGAACAGCCAAGATTAAAAAACATACAATATAAACATTAAAATACATTTAAAACAAAATTAAATCCAATGGCTTTCCCCAATTTAAAACCCCTTACCCATAAAATTCACCAATAAAAATTTTTAAGCCAGCCCGGCTTGCCGAAATAGGAACGTTTTCAGAGCCCGGCGAAAGGTTCGGAGGTCCGGGATCAGTCGTATCCCTGGGGGTAGCTCATTCCAGAGGGCGGGTGCCCCCACAGAGAAGGCTCTTCCTCGGGGGGGGGGGTTCACCAGCCGACATTGCCTGACCGACGGCACCCTGAGGAGACCCTCTCTGTGGGAGCATATTGGCCGGTGGGAGGTTATCGGTGGCAGAAGGTGGTCTCATAAATAACGGGGCCCTAAGCCATGGAGCGCTTTGAAGATGAGAACCAATACCTTGAAGCGCACCCGGAAGACCACCGGAAGCCAATGCAGCTTTCTTGGCACACAGTGGTTAACGCTTCAGTGGTTAAGTTAGTAACACGGTTACTAACCGAATCTGCCTTCCCCATTGACTTCGCTTGACAAGGTTGCAAAAGGTGATTGCATGACCCCAGGACACTGCAACTGTCGTAAATACGAGTCAGTTGCCAAGTGCCTGAATTTTGATCACGTGATCCTGGGGTCATCAGTGCGAAAAACGGTCCTAAGTTTCTTTTTTTCAATGCCGCTGTAACTTTAAACGGTCACTAAACAAATAAGTTGTAAGGCAAGGACCCTGTGTCATTGAATGCATTTTTACTCATTGACCCCTGATGTCCATTGGTTTAACGTTTCAAGTGGCCCAGGTGTGTGAGCCATTGGGGTTCAAAAGCTGTGCTCCTGAGCATTTTGACGGTGGCGTTGGATCAACAATGGCTCACCTGTATAATAAAAGTGCCAATGTCCTTGAGAAGGGAACAGGCTGATGAACTTAGGTGAACTCCATAGCATGTGCCTTATTTTATCATCTTTGCAAATTAACCCTGTGTAGAAACTCTCAGTGGTGTTTGATAATGCAAGCTGCTGTTTCAGAACAGCGGCCGACGTTTGAGAGAAGTGTGGATGGGCCAGTGGTGAAATCCACTTACTTTCGGTACTGGTTTGGGTGCGCTCCTGCGGGGGAGCATGTGCACGCTATGCGCGCACCTCTTCTGCGCATGCACAGATGATTAAAAAACAGGACGTAATGACGTTCCGGCAGGTGGGTGGAACCTCCTGCCGCTGGCACTACCGGTTCAGCGAACCGGATAGAACCGGAGAGGATTTCACCACTGGGATGGGCTCTGTTGCATGTATCTGTGTGAGTGTGGCGTTTACCTCTCTGGCATTCTAACTGAGGTCTTGTCCTCTTCTGTCCTCCAGGATGCAGCTGAGACTCGAAAGCCTGGAAGATACCCACATCATGAAAGGAGAGGACGACGCATTGTCGGACAAACACGGCTGCCCAGCGTACGTCAGTCCAGAAATCTTAAACACAACGGGAACCTATTCCGGGAAGTCGGCTGACGTTTGGAGCTTGGGAGTTATGCTGTACACTCTCCTAGTGGGACGGTATCCCTTTCATGACTCAGATCCTACCGCCCTCTTTTCCAAAATCCGGCGTGGACAGTTCTGCATACCGGACCACGTTTCTCCCAAAGCACGGTGTCTCATCCGCAGCCTCCTTAGGCGAGAACCCTCTGAAAGACTCACCGCGCCGGAAATTTTGCTCCATCCTTGGTTCAACGCCGTTTTGGAATCTGGGTACGCTGACCAGGATGTACGAATCTCTGATCAAGTGGTCCCGGAGCAACTGAAGGAGGACGATGATATGAGCCTCTTCTTTTGCTAGCTCCACCTACTCAACTTTGCCTCGGGGACAAGAGATGTCGCTCTTGCGTGTCAGCGTTTTTGTGTCCGTTTTTGTGTCGGGGTCCATCTTGTAGATGCATCGCTTTCCAAAAGCCTTCTTCCACTCAGGACCATTGAGATCTCAAATGCACTTAACCCACAAGGTGGAAGGCCTCTTTATCTTCTCCCACGTCCACGAAAGTTTGAAATCTTGGCTTGCTAAATCTACGGATTCTCCCTTGGTGTCGGGGAGCGGGGATCTGCCATCCATCCGGCGCAATCATGCTGAACGTTTGAACTAGAATCTGGAGAAAACAGCAAGCTAATGTTGGATTTCATTGGAAAAATCAGATTGCTTTACCTGGAATTTGCAATACGGCTAGTCCTCGACTTACAGCCATCCATTTAGTGACCGTTTACAAAGTTACAACAGCACTGGGGGGAAAAAGCGACTTATGACCAGTTGTCCCACTTACAACCATGACACCATTTCCCCACGATCACGTGATCAAAATTTGGGCACTTGACAACCAGCATATGATGGTTGCGCATCATGTGGGTCACCATTTGTGAACTTCCCAGCCAAACAAAGTAAATTGAGCCGGGGGGGGGGAGCTGGATTGGCTTAACAACCGCCTAATTCACTTAACAACCTCAGTGATTCATTTAACGAGCAGGTTGTAAAATGGGGTGTAAGTCACTTAAACAACCACCTTGCTTAGTTCGCAGTGGAAATTTTGGTTCTCGGTTGTGGTCGTAAATTGAGGACTTCCTGTATAAATGTTGCAGCCTCTTGTTGCTTTCCTTCTTTTCTTCCGCTTAATAGAAAAGAGCTTTTGAGAGCTCCCTGTGCCTATTCATATCCACATGGCCTGTCTTCGCTGCCCAGTTTACTATTACAGCAATGGTAGAAGTGCCAGAGGATTCTCCTGCCTCCCATCCATCATGCAGATGACAGGATCACCAGCTGGCCTTTGATTACAGAATCTTTTTGCTGGTGATGTAAGAGCAAAATGCAGTTGTGGTTCTTACGAAGCCGGGCAGGACTAGGGGATGATCCCAGTGCTAGAACGATGGATTGGCATTTAAAAAAAAAAAGGAAGTGTGGAATAGGAGTCTGACAACGATTTCTAACAATTCTTTTCCCTCGCGTGGCTCTCGTATCCTTCAGGGCAGAGTCCAGCGGTTGTTTTTTGTTGGTTTCTTAGACAAGAGAAAGTCCAACTTGAACATTTTCGACCTTCAAGGCGACAGGCTGGGTATCCAGGTCTTGCAAAACCTGTTGATCTTAGAGGCTCTATAGCCTTTTTGAACAGCTGGATTTTACAGTTTGAAACCCAACTTGGTTAATCCAGATTTAAGGCTGCCGCTTAGCCTTTCAGCAGAGCTTTTGTTGAAGGGACAAATCCGGCAGCTAATCTTTTGTTATTTTGACCCGCAGGAGCCTTGATAATCTAGAATGAAGTGGCCTTGAGTCTGAATAAGATTTGGGGACACTTTGGTGGTGTTTTAGGCCTGCTTTGCCACACTCGGAGAGTTTCCACAGATAACAAAAGCGTGCGTTGTGCTGCCAATCCCAAAGGTGCCAAACTGTATTTAGCTTCCAGTGTTTTGCTACTGAAAGGGTCAGAATCATTAAAACGAATATCTCTGGCTTTAGGAAAAAGACCCCAGCCTCTCTCCATACATAACAACCTCAGTGGACCTCTTAAAATGGCGTCCATACCATCTGAGTGACGGGGCCCTCAGTGCTGTTCTACATTCTTGAATATCCATAGGATTTTAACCCTTAAAGCAGACAGGGGTCTCCAACCCTGGCAACTTTTAAGCCTGGCAGACTTCAACTCCCAGAATTCCCCAACCAGCAAAGCAGCGCTGGCTGGGGGATTCTGGGAGTTGAAGTCCACCCATCTTCAAGCTACCAAGCTTGAGAAACATTGACTTAACACAACCGTGTGACTAACTTAACACGCTGCGGCGATTCACTTCACAACCGTGGCAAGAAAAGTTGTAAAATGGGGGGGGGGACTCAGTGTCTCGCTTAGCAGCAGAAAAATTTGGGGCTCGGCTGTGGTAATCAGGCAAGGGACTGCCTGTATTTGATAGAAAAGGTGAAACCAATTTTCTACTTCTTCCATGACTCAGCAGCCAAACAGTTGTGGATGTGCATGTGACTTGACAATAATGCACTGTTTATGTTGGTGTTTTTAAGTACAAGTGTTAGCCAAGGGAGGATCTGTGTATGCTTACCTAGGTGCCGTTCTCACCCTCTGACATCACCAGCAAAAAGGGCTTCCAGGAAACAGAGGAAAAAGATTTCTATCCAACTCTGGTTTTGGTCCCTGCCCATCCCAAGTATGCCAATCCAAGACCAGGGGCAACTTTAAGTCGGCAACTTTAAGACTTGTGGACTTCAACTCCCAGAATTAGTCTAGTGAAGAGAAGGATCAGGGGAGACATGTTAGCACTGTTTCAATATTTGAGGGGCTGCCACAGAGAGGAAGGGGGGGGGGTCAAGCTATTTCCCAAAGCACCTGAAAGGCCAGATAAAGAATAATGGATGGAAACTGACCAAGGAGAGATTCAACCTAGAAATAAGGAGAAACTTTCTGACAGTGAGAACAATCAACCGATGGAACAGAAGTTGCCTTCGGAAGTTGTGGGAGCTTCATCACTGGAGGCTTTCAAGAAGAGATTGGACTGCCATTTGTCAGAAATGGTGTAGGGTCTCCTGCTTGGGCGGGGGGTTGGACTAGATGGCCTACAAGGTCCCTTCCAACTCTGTTAATCTATTTTGTCTATCTGTCTGAATTCCTCAGTCATCCAGCCGTTTTTGCTGGCTATATCAGAGGGTGAAAACGGCACCTTGGTAAACATGGCCGGCTGAGGAATTCTGGGTCACGAAGTCCACACGTCTTAAAAGTTGCCGAGTTTGGAGACCCCTCTCTGCCCAAGACCACACCCCATCCGTGCACCTCCTGAGAATCCAGTCATTCCAGATACACTTTTCAAAGCTCAGGTCATGGCTTTTGGATGCCAAATGTTAGCGGAAGCCGTCAATTTTAAGCATGCTTTCCCAAGCAGTCATCTGAAAGGGCCTGGTTTGGTTCCCTTGTATCTGTTGGGTGTCGCTCTGTAAGCAGCCTCAACATCCGAATACAAAACACATCAGCCAAGGGTGGGGTGGCCTAACCTGAGAGTCAAAGATAAGCTGTATCTCGTTGTGTAGACTGAAAGGCAGTTGTGTTTTGGCTTTTTGTGCAAGTTGCGTGATGCAATACCCTGGCTCCCTCGAGTTCTCTTCTTGCCCAGTAGCTGAACCAGGAAGCAATACCAGCATGTTTTCCTTTTGACTTGCCAACTCTAATCTATAAAACTCTCCTTCCTTCCATCCTTCTGTCTTCTGCATTTTCGTTGCTTTCTGGCTGTAAGAGGCGGTCCTATTTTAATTTGTGATCCATAATTGATGCATTTTGCATAAGCATTAACTTTCTGAGTCAGATAATGAAGTCCTTGACATCGGGGTCCATTCCAGTTAAGTGTAAAAACAGGCGCTCGTTTTTCTCTGAGTTGTAGCTCCTCCAGACAGGAAAATTGAAAGAAGCTTGTGATAATTGGAAGATAAGTTGGTTTCTTTTTGCTAATCACAGTCCAAAAAAAAAAAAAAAAAAAGCTGAATCTGCTGTGGGCAGGCTTGTGAGTATGTCTGTGCAGAATCCACAAAGAAAGTGTTTTTGATGGGAAAGCACTTAGCTTATTTTTCTAAAACTGTCTTGGGGGGGGTAGGCTAGGAGTAAGAATCAGTAGTAAAACTACAACTCCCAGTATGACTGTTGGGGAGGGATGCTGGGAATTGTAGTTTAGCTCGACGTGAAAGGCCTTAGATGCTGGATAAGAACACACTGCAGACTTACATAGCTTTATCTTTCAAGGTACAATGGGAAATGTAGTTCTGTGAAGCCATTGCTGATAATAAGCCACGTACAATGACCGCAATAGCCATAGTTTCTTATAGACAGAGCTGAAAAAGTGAGGTTTTAAAATCTCATGCGATAACTATTTCAAGGCTTTTGCAAAAAATAATAAATAAATAAAAGGGCTCCCAAGATTCAGTGTGCTTTCTCTCCTGTGTACGTCTCATGCAGTGTTTTGTCACCGAGTTCTATTTTTCTAATTTAATAACTGGTGCGTGTGCCCTAAATAAATCCGAGTTAGCAAAGAGCAGATTAAATGTGAATGATGGCTGGCAATACTAACTTGATAAATCAAGATAATTAGAGGTGAAAAGTTGTTGACCTTAATTGCACTAAGACTCTTGTGATTTGCTTTAATATATTTGTATCTGTGATACAGGTTTTTTTTTTTTTTTTTAAATATCCTTGGACCTGCCTAGAACTCTGTATATTTTGGTAGGTGGAAAGTTAATAACACTGTTGAAACTCTGTAAATATGTACATATTTTGAGGATTATCATGACGAAAGTTGTAAAATTCCTGTACAAAAAAACTTTAATAAATCTGGTTTCATAACAAATTGTTTGCCTCCTTTGAAGCTTTGTGGGATTTCCTCATTTTTGATCCTGCCACAATCTCGCAACACTTGGCACTTAAAATGTCCCAGTGAAAACAAATACAACAGAGTTAAAAAAAACACAACAGCAAATTGCAAAATCAAAACTGGAAGGGAGTAGAGAAAAATGATAACAACAGGTGGTGTAGATGATGTTATTGAAATAACTTCAAAAAAAAAAAAAGCTCCGTTTTTAATAACTTTCTAAAGTTTCTAGGGAGGGGCTGCTCTGGTTTCAAGGAAGTCCTATTCCATCACTGGTGCTACTCCAAAAAAGCAACATCTTCAAGTTTGCAGGATCCAATCTGAATCACCAGATTCAGAGGTTTATTCTTCACAAGCTTTTGGACTCATGCTGGAGCCCATCCTCCAGGAACTTTTCTCTCTCTCCAGAATGTGTCATTCTAGAGCAGGGGTCTCCAACCTTGGCAACTTTTAAGACTTGTGGACTTCAACTCCCAGAATTCCTCAGCCAGCAAAGCTCAGCCAACAAAGCAAAGCTGGCTGAGGAATTCTGGGAGTTGAAGTCCACAAGTCTTAAAGTTGCCAAGGTTGGAGACCCCTGTTCTAGAGAGAGAGAAGTTCCCTGAGGTGGTGCTCCTCCAGCACAAGTGTCATTCTGGAGAGGAGTTCCCTGAGGATGGGCTCCTACATGAGTCCTGAAAGCTTGGAAAAATAAATAAGGATTAGAATAAACCTCTGGTTCTGGATGCGGTGGCTCAGTGGCTAAGACACTGAGCTTGTCGATCAGAAAGGTCGGTGGTTCAAATCCCTAGCGCTGCGTAACCGAGTGAGCTTCCGTTACTTGTCCCAGCTTCTGCCAACCCTAGCAGTTCGAAAGCATGTAAAAATGCAAGTAGAAAAATAGGGACCACCTTGGTGGGAAGGTAACAGCGTTCCGTGCGCCTTCACCGTTTAGTCATGCCAGCCACATGACCACGGAGACGTCTTCGGACAGCACTGGCTCTTTGGCTTAGAAACGGAGATGAGCACTGCCCCCTAGAGTCGAGAACGACTAGCACGTATGTGCGAGGGGAACCTTTACCTTTACTTGGTTCTGGTGACTGACTCCAATTGGATCCTGCAACATTAGCCTGGGACACATATATCTGCCTTCATTAGTGAGAGATATGGGCAGCCCATGCCTTTGAACAGTTGTAATTTGGGCCTACCTCTAGAAAGCTGGACCAACAAGGAGTCCGTCCTTATATGATCTACCAGGCCAGGTGGAATTTAGTTAGAGAAGGCCGTCTCAGAGCTACCCTAGAGTTTTGTAAGTTGGCACAACTTAAATTGGATTCTGGTAACCAAGGCAGGACCGACACTATAAGAATGATATATTCCCATCATTCTGGATTAGTTTTAACTTCCTAAGAGTCTTTAAAAGCAGCCTCATGCAAAGGACATTACAGTAATCTACATGGGCAGTGATGAAAGCATGAGTTGCATTCACAAGGACGTTTTGCACCAAGAAAGGATGCAGATGGGTAAATGCCTCCAACCAGAAAGATGTTCCACACCATTTCCTCCAGTTATAAGCCTGCTGCTGGGTAGCTTGTGCCTGTCCATCCATGGATCAACTAACACCAGAGGAAAACAGATAGAAGTTCCATATTTACTTGGGTTCCATTATAACTTGGTTTTTTTTCTTCCACCCAAACCTTTATAGTCTTCAGGATGAATATCATCTTTCTCTCAACAACTTGGAGTAGTGACGTAGAGTTCTTGCTGAAGAACTGTACATCAGCAACAGTAATTTCTCTCCCACCCCGCTCTCCATCTAATCTTGTTCCAGTCCTGTTAATCCAGGGGTGTCAAACTCTATTTCATAGAGCCGGGAGGTGACAAGGGCGTGAGTGACCGTGCCTTGTGCACGGTCACTCATGCCCTTGTCACCTCCCGGCTGGACTATTGTAATGCTCTCTACATGGGGCTCCCCTTGAAGAGCACTCAGAGGCTCCAACTGGTCCAGAATGCGGCCGCGCGGGTGGTTATGGGCGCAACTTGTTGTGCCCGCGTGACACCCCTCCTGCGCGAGCTGCACTGGCTCCCAGTGGACTTCTGGGTGCGATTCAAGGTGTTGGTAACCACCTTTAAAGCGCTCCATGGCACAGGACCCGAGTACCTTCGAGACCGACTTCTGCCACCAATAGCCTCCCACTGGCCAGTTCGCTCCCACAGAGAGGGTCTCCTCAGGGTGCCATCAGCCAAGTTATGTCGGCTGGCGACACCCAGGGGGAGGGCCTTCTCTGTGGGAGCCCCAGCCCTGTGGAATGAACTGCCCCGGGAAATACGTAAGATCTCCGACCTCCGGGTGTTTCACTGCGCACTGAAGACCCTGTTGTTCCGCCAGGCTGGGCTATCAACATAATAATTTTAAATTGGAGTATTTTAAATTTGTGGGGTTTTAAATTGAGCCAAATTTATTTAATTATTTTAAATTTTTAATTGATGTTTTGTCTTGTGTTTTTAAATAGGCTGTACACCACCCTGAGTCCTTCAGGAGAAGGGCGGTATAGAAATAAAATTATTATTATTATTATTATTATTATTATTATTATTATTATTATTATTATTATTATTATTATTATTATTATTATTATTATTATTATTATTGAGGGCCACATCAGGGTTGTGTTTGAGCTCTGGGGGCCATGGTGGGTGTGGCCAGGTCGACATCACTCGTATCCGGGGCACCTGTGGTGGCCTGAGTGCTGTGCTAGTGAAAACGGGCTCTCGAGATTTGTTTCTGGCTGCAACAGCCACCTGAAACCCTCTGCCAGGGAAAATAGAGCTTGGGGGAGATGGGGTTGCATGCGGTCCTCCCGAGCTCCATTTTCACTGGCAGAAGCACTGCAGACTTGTCGTTCACTGTTTCCAGGGCAGCCCAGCAGGCCAGATCTAAGCACCCCATGGGCCAGTTCTGGCCCTCAGGCCTTGAGTTTGACACCCCTGTGTTAATCCTATGGTCCTCCTCCCGTTTGTGGCTGTCATATGTAAGCTGGAATCCCCCAACTCACAATAACCAGATTAATAGGAATGATGTGGAATGTGGGCCAGAAACACAGGAGGGAGGGGCTCTTTTCCAGGGAGCAAAGTGACAAAGAAACTTGGAATCTTTGGTATGCAGAAAGAGAAGGAAGGTAGGCTCTCCCTAAGCCATTCACAGGATATTTCTAGTAATTATGCAGTGCTTTAGCCTGGCAAGATTTTTGTCATAGGCGAGCAGCAGTAAAGAAACTGCTCTGAAGTAACTCTTTGTGTCGTTCTTGGTTCTTTGAACCGGACACACAGAGGTTTGGACCGGTTCAAGCGAATCGGTAGTGGAAATCAGAGGTGGGCCTGCCCACCTGCCCCGGCGCTATGCCGTCCTATTTAGCCATGTTTTTGAGGCTGGGCACATGCGTGGAAGGTGTGCGTGTGAGCAAAGCGCACGCGAGTAAAGCCGGGCACATGCGAGGAAGGTGCACATGTGGGGCGAACCGGTGGTAAAAATAAGTGAAACCCACCGCTGCAGACACGCAATCGATCTTTAGGACTAGGACTGTTGTCTGCAAGTACGTTTCTGCCTAAGTGTGCCATCTTGCCTATTCCTGGCTCTACAGGTAGTCCTCGACTTACAAAAGATCATTTAGTGACCATTCAAAGTGATGAGAACAGCACTGAAAAAAGGGACTTAGGACCATTTTTCACACTTATGACCGCTGCAGCACCCCCAGGGTCACATGATTTACAATTCGGATGCTTGACAAAGGACTCACAGTTATGACGGTTGCAATGTCCTGGGGGCGGTGGTGGGATTCAGCCAGTTCGAACCACTTCGGGAAAACCGGTTGTTAACTTTTTGAGCAGTTTGGTAAACTGGTTGTTGGAAGAAATCATTAGGGTAGAGAACCGGTTGTTAATTATTAGGGTAGAGAACCACAACTGTCTGGGGGTGGTGGTCATGTGATCCCCTTTTGCGACCTTCTAACAAGCGAAGCCAATGCGGGAAACCAGATTCACTTAACAATAGTGTTACTAATTTAACAGCTGCAAGTGATTCACTTAACACACACGGCAAGAAAATGTACTTGGTTAGTTGGTGAGCAGGAGTTATTTACCCAAAGCTGTCTTTTCAGTCCATTTCCTGTGCTAATGGGACTAAAAGGTAATTACGCCAGCCTTCTCAGCTAGAGAATATGCAAGAATTCTTTTTTCTGTAGGTGGATTGTATAGGCAAATTATAGGAAGGTTACATCTATTATAATTGATGTCCAGCAAACCGTTGTCATCTGGGATGCATTGCACCACCTCAAAATTTGCACCACAGTAACAAATTTTAGATTTCACCACTGAAGTTACCACACACAGCAAGCATAGTTTCCATGAACTTGCTGATTGGTCCCACAGCATCATCTCTCAAATTATTTCCCTAAAGTTATCTTGATGATGTATACATATGCAAACTACCTATGTAGATTGATTTAGATTACCCTCTCAATTCAGGGCACACTATATCTTAGATGGAAAAAGTTTCGTAACATGACATCTTAGAACGGCGAGAACTTTGTGATTTTAAGGTAAACAAATACATGTTCAGCCAAGGAAATTAAAAAAACCATTAAAAATATGAACGTAACTTTTGTTGACCTAGGAGAGGACTTAAAGTCTGGATGCTTTAATGTTCTGGACTTCCCTTGTTTGCAGCTGTTCATGGTCTTGAGGAGAAGGAAGGAGTTTTGAAGAAAATTTAAGCCAAAGTTATGGTAATAGTTAAACCAATATTTAACTCTGCTAAATTCTGCGTAAGCAAGGCTACGTGGATTAAAATTATGAATGCTCATCTATCATATTTCGAAGGTTGTCATGATGGCGTATATTTTCATTTTAATATATTGATATCAGGCTGGAAAAACAAGTGATGAATTCTAATTTACGTTGCCTTTGTAGTTGAATGATAAACTCACACAATGATGCATTGATATATAACTCAAATTGTCATTCATAGTTGTATCCATTTCTTCTCTACAGATACCGTAGGATGGTTTGGGAACTATAGATTGTCCAGCAGTAGTAACAGCTGGAAGGACTGTGGATTGAACCCAAAAAATACACATATCAGGATATAAGATACCGTATTTTTTGGAGTATAACATGCACCTTTTTCCCCCTAAAAGGGGATGAAAATTTAGATGCATCTTATACACTAAAGGTAGCCCCGCCCACCCAATGGCTCCCACCCTTTGGCCTCTGCCTCCCAGCAGTTTACCTCCTTGCAGCAAGAAGAAACAGCTCGTTTCAGCTTCAGCACAGCCTAATTAGCACAAGTTGATTGTATCAGCCTTTCGACTCTCAGCTGTTTTGCTCTCAGCTGTTTTATGTGGGCCTCTGTTGCTTGCTGAAAGGAGGTAAATTGCTGGGAGCAGATTTTTTTTTCTTGTGCTAATGAAGCTATGATGAAAACGAAAATGAAAGTAAAGCAGGCTATTTGCTGCAAGGAGGCAAAATTGCTGGGAGGCAGAGGCAGATTTCTTTTTCTTGTTTTCCTCATCAAAAAAGGTAAGTGCGTCTTATAGTCTGGAGCATCTTATACTCCAAAAAATACGGTAATTCAAGCTATACATTACACACTTATCTGAAACATGATTACCATTTCTGGAGGGAACCTTGAATATTTTTCTTTTTTCTCCAAGACTTAGATGGCAAAAATTTATCTTTACTTCTCATCTCAATGGATGATTCCAACATTTGTTCTATTGCTGTACCAAAATGGTATTTATTTATTTATTTAATTTATTTATTGGTTCGATTTATATGCCGCCCTTCTCCGGAGACTCAGGGCGGCTTAAAATGCGTTAAGCAATAGCCTTCATACTTTTGTATATACCTGCTTAGTGGAGCTTTTGGGCCCTCCCAAGCGGTGTTCTTTTTTATACAAAGTCAGCTTATTACCCCCACAATCCGGGTCCTCATTTTACCTACCTCGAAAGGATGGAAGGCTGAGTCAACCTTGAGCCTGGTGAGATTCGAACTTGCAGTAATTGCAGGCAGCTGGTGCTAGTTAACAGCACTTTAGTCTGCTGCGCCACCAAGGCTTTAGGTTTTCCCCCATAGCCTTTCTTAAGAAAAGGTCACCTGTTCCCAGAATGATGGTTGTAATTTGGTAATGAGATGGCTATAATGGTGGGGAGCTTGAATGTCTTGCTGCTTGAAGCCAAATTATAATTCCAGCGTCCATCCAGCATCTTTCCTAGATTTTCAGACTTTTGTTAAAACTCACGGGGGAACTCTGTCTAGGACATATTTAGATCAGTTACAGAGAATCAAATAAATATAAGTAGAATTGAAACGAAGGGGAACGAAACTCCAACATGTTCCACCACTTCTGCAGAATGAAATGAACTCAAAATGCCTCCTCAAGAAACGTATTAAAGAGAAATCCAACCTAGAATTAAGGAGAAATTTCCCGAAAGTGAGAACAATTAATCAGTGGAACTTCAGAAGTTGTTGGGTTCTCCATCACTGGAGATTTTCGAGAAGAGACTAGACAGCCATTTGTCCGGAATGGTAGAAGGTCTTCTGTTTGGGCAGGGAGTTGGATTAGAAGACCTCCAAGGTCCCTTCCAATTCTGTAATTATGAAATTCTCAAGCATCCCGAGAATGTGGTAGCACCTGCTTTCTCAAGGGAAAAAAAAAAAATGGGGAGAAAGGGAAAGACAGATTTTTGGCACAACATTTGCTTGTTCCATGAATTTCAATGACACCAGTGGCCTTAAGTTCAAATATATCATCTTAACACGATTACAGAGCAGGCTGTAAGTTTAGGGTTTGCCAAACCAGAAAAATATTTGCTCACTGCATGAAATCCAATTATTGCCCTTTAGCTACACGGTTATAATCTTTTTTTTAAGGAAAAGTGGGGAGGGAAGTTGGAGGGTTTTTTTTTTATTATTTCTTCCCCCAATTGCAAAATACAAGCCTTTTAATTTTTTTTTTCTTTTGGGTAACTTGACTCTTTCTTTTATTTACAGTATTGAGGAACAAAACAAGGCCATTCTGCTTCCATATTTGGCATGGAAGCAGCAGGGGTATCAATTACGTTCTATGAAGTGCAAACATTAGCATAACTGCGTGAAGCAATCATGTTCCTAACAACTGCAAGCCATCTACAGAAGACCAAAAATAAATAGAATTCACAGAGCAAGATGTAACACTTCTTCCAGGGTGGTGTTGGTGGTGTTGTAGAGACAAGTGCATTCTTTGCATGCCTTGTGTCTTTGCCCAACAGGGAAGGTATTTCGGATGGCTGGATTTACTCACAGGCTAACTGTGCGTTTCTTCTCGCACTGCAACGGAATAGGTGATAGGAATTGGCCCAAGGCTCATTTTATTTAGATGGCCTGGAATTCTTGGTGCAGCTCTACTGAATTACTGAGTGATTAATTTCCAGCGAGAGAGAACAGGTGAACTCAACAGGGAGTTTGATCACTTGCCTTAGACAACTTAATTCGAAATCCCTTTTAGACCCCCCCTTGAATCTGCTTGCAGATTCATCTACTGAAACCAATGGGATTGACTTGGAAGTGTTGACATTTTAGATGTCTCGGAGGCAAATTCAAACCACATAACATTTTGGAGGCTGTTTGGGTTCCTGACGTTTAACGGCAGCAGGAAAAGAAACATTTTAAAGATGGGTTGCACGTTAGCGTTGATATTTGAATCAGTAATGTCCTGCACAATCTCAAAATAACATTTGCGGATGGGCTAAATTTATAGTTGTATGAATCAATGTGGACGTTTGCAGGCAAAGATGTGGAAGTTTACTTTAAATCAGTGCATGAACTTGCGTCCTTCTTCAATTCTAGAACAAGAAGCATTTTCTTGCCCGCCTACTCTCAGCCTTCCTTACCTGCTCATATTTTTCCTTTTGACTTTCTCTTGGTTTCTGAGAACTATTCTTTTTGCCATTCTTCTTCAAGAAGTGCATCAATGCAAGCTTTTGCCATTCCTGTTCAAGTTAGTTAATCTACCGGAGCATCAGTGGTGGGTTCTTCCTGGTTCGGTCCGGTTCGGCCGAACCGGTAGCGGTGACGATATGACGTCACCGAACCGGTTCTCCCCCCCGCCCTCCCACCTCCCCACCCCCACCCCCACATTATTCTTACCTTTTATTTGGTCCCACCCCCAATCTATTGCTGCCTCCTGAGTCCCAGCTGATGACTAGAGGGAAAAAAACTGTTTAAACTCTTGCCTCGGAGCTTCAAAGGGCCCCCCTACAGCTAATCAGTGTTAAGAGCAAACAAATGAGTCGGGTCGTAAGTGCAAGGACTGGTCGTAAGTGCGAGGACCTTCCAGAAATGACTCTGACCACCTAGTCACGCCCACCTAGTCACATGACCTCCAAGCCACACCCACAAAATAAGCCACACCCACAGAACCGGTAGTAAAAAAATTTAGAACCCACCCCTGCGGAGCATCAGTTAAAAGTCCAATAAGTACTCATTAAATAGCTTTATTCTTGGTATTCCTATGCATGAACATGTAGATGATATGTATTTTTCCTTCAGGAAGTTTCTTTGATCTTGCCATGTGGGGAAATTCACTGGAGAAAGCAATTATGTTTGGAAAACGGTAAAGGAAACCAGGCCATCAAACAACACATCAACACATCAAAGCTGGTGAGCATAAAAAAGGAATAGTGCAAGATTGGAAGATGTGGAGCAGTGGTGGGATTCAATTTTTTTTTAATACCGGTTCTGTGGGTGTGGCTTGGTGGGCGTGGCATGGCTTGGTGGGCGTGGCAAGGGAAGGTTACTATAAAATTTCCATTCCCACCCCACTCCAGGGGAAGGATACTGTAAAATCTCCATTCCCTCCCCACTCCAGGGAAAGGTTACTGCAAAATCCTCATTTCCTCCTGATCAGCTGGGACTAGGGAGGCAGAGAATAGATGGGGGCAGGGCCAGTCAGAATTTTTACTACCGGTTCTCCGAACTACTCAAAATTTCTGCTACCGGTTCTCCAGAACTGGTCAGAACCTACTGAATACCACCCCTGGTGTGAAGAGACCTGGCCCATAGACTCGTCAAGAATTGGACACAACTGAATGGATATCATCATCATCATCTCCCTACCCACTGTGACTTCTACAGTATTTCAATTTCTTCAAACTGAAGGGACCTCTAGATGGAGATCTCACAGTCCACCTAATCATAAGGGATCATTGAGGCATTCTGTCTTTCCGTGGTCATTTAATGTGCACAATAACAACTGGTGAAGAAGCACAGGACATTTAGAAATTAAATATGGTGGTGCTTGGACTCCCCTTTCCATACATTGCAAAGCAGAAGCCTTCTCTGAAAACATTGTGCAAGGAATGCCCTTATGAAACCTTTACAAAGTTTACTTCACCTTGATCCCAGCTCCTGCTAACTTAAATCAATACGTCCATGCAAGATTAGTGCCCATGTTTTGCAAATAGTTATCGCTGTCATTGTTTAGGATGCTCTTTCAGTGCCCCAGTCTGGCTAGCATCTCTGAATTTCCTAGATCAGTGTTTCTCAACTTCTGTGACAGGAAGGGTATCTGGCCAGTAAACATTCAGCTCTATTCAGTTGTCCAGACTCCACACCGCAAGGGATTATGGGATCATTAAAAGACGATGATGATGATGAGTGTTTCTCAACTTCAACAAGTTTAAGTTGAGTGGACTTCAACTCCCAGAATTCCCTAGCAGCCAACTTCAACTCCCCAGCTGGAAGTTGAAGTCCCCTCCCCAGCTTAAAGTGGTTGAGGTTGAGAAATGTTGTCCTAGATTTATTCAAGTACAAACCAAGTCCAAGCTAGATACTGAACGTTAATTGGACAGTCAAAAAAACTTATTTGGTATAAATATCAAATAGGCACAGAAAACCGTTTCTTCAAAGCAATTCATAGAAGCAATGAATAGGGCTATCGTATCTGAATTTCAAAACTCTGCATGACCACTAGATGTCCCTCTTGGTTGCCATCTAGTGGTCTGCAGGAGTTTTGCAGCTTCCATCCACAGAGGACACATTATCTTTCCTCGGAATTCCTTCTGTTACTTGCCAACTGAAAATCAGTTAACTGCCGATGATTGATGGCTCCATAATAGTGGCAGATCAGGAAAAGGAACCTTCCTGGTCAGTTTTTAAAGACAACATTCCAATTATACATAGTCATTTTCTAGAGTGGCCTCTTGATTACACATTTCCTACATTTCCTATTAGTTTCCCTTCCTTTTTTCTTTCCCTTTTCTATAGTTGATCGTCCCTTTTGTGCAAGACATTGGATTAATGGCTTTTGTCTTATTACTTTAGACTGTATTCTTTTGTAATATTTAAACAAAGTTCCAATTGATATTGTGGGAAGCCACCCCTCTCCTAGAAGAATGAAATATTTTGAGAAATATTTCAAAAGGCAGGATAAAATATTTCCCCTAAAAGAGAAATAAAAATCTTAAGGGAGACAGAAACTCAGAGCCCCAGATCCCTGCCCCCAGCAAATATTTTGTGCCCATTGAGAAGGACTGGGCTAGCCTATCTACAAAACAAAAGAGCTTCAGCTCCAGGATGATGGGATTAAGATATGACCCTTCAGGAGATAATAGGATTTACCCACTACCATCTAGGAGCAGAGCTCACCACATTGCACAATCTCCTAAGGACATTGCGTCACCCTCCAAACTTCAACTAAACTTAGCTCAGCCCTACAGAGCCAGCTATGACCCCTACAACAGCTAATAGAATACATGTTCTTGCTCAGTAACAGGAAGCCCAAGTTCAAAGCCCAAGAGAAGGTATGAATACTCCTCACTCTCAACTCCATGTGGTCAGCTGCCCAGACTCACCCATGTGCTTCTGCTTCATCAATAAATGGACCCTCTTTCCAATCAGTCTTCAGCCTCCATTTTGTCTCCAGTGTCTTTCTTCCGGCTTGGAATTGGACTGGGATATTTCTTCTAACAATATTTTCATTTTTCTTTTCTTTTTTCCAAGCACCATAATAAGTGATGGGGAGAATGGACTATTGTGTGCTTAAGCTTTTTTTAAGGGAAGAGGAAAATAAGGAAGAGGAACCCAAAGATGTTATTTTTTTTCAAAAGGCAACTGGACTTCCTTTGTTTTTCCTTGAAGACTTTTTGCTTCTCATCCTAAAGAAGCTTTTTAGATGAGAAGCGAAACATCTTTAAGCAAAAACAAAGGAAGTCCAGTTGCCTTTTGAAAAAGCACCTTTGGGACAACCATGAGATGGATGACTGAGAATCTCCATAGACATTTAGGAAAGAGGAAGAAAAGACAAGGATTGATGCATGTGTAGGTTAAAATATGAATCCCATTCTGGAGTTTTTGAGTTAGGGGTGAATCTGATAGTTCCAGATTAGAGGGAAAGTTTATAACCATTTGAACTTTAGAGCAGGGGTCTCCAACCTTGGAAATTTTAAGCCTGGTGGACTTCAACTCCCAGAATTCCCCAGCCAGCTTTGCTTTTTTCTTTATCATGAAGATAATGAAATGAAATGGCTTTGCTGGCTGGGGAATTCTGGGAGTTGAAGTCCGCCAGGCTTAAAGTTTCCAAGGTTGGAGACGCCTGCTTTAGAGGACATCTTCATACCAAAAACTGAACTAAAAGTGCTATAGATCAGCTCATTAGTAGTTCGAATTTCCATTACAAAAAAACCAAAGTCTTAATTTCCAAGAAACAGCATCTCCAGTCATCTGTTACAACTACCACCAAACAATTCTGGCATTTAAGATGATATTCAGCGGGCTTTGTGTAATTTTTTTATTTTTTATTTTTTTTGCCCCATTGCGCAAATTTCAGATTAGGGAAGGATTAAGTAACAACAGTGCGGCTAAACTATTACACATCGCTCCTGGCTATTAGCCAAGGAATTCAAGCCTGTAAAAACTGACATTGCTTCATAAGTCAAATATAGCCCTAGTCCCCATGGTAAATGACCCTTTTGTAACTCAAAGGAAGCAATTGCTCCACAGCAACATGGGCTTTTGCTGGGAAACAGTTTTTCCTCAACCTGTTGCCCTTCAAATATATGAGGTTCTTATCCCCAGAATCCTCAGCGGATGGAATTCTGGGAAATGTAGGCCAAGCACATGTAGAGCAGTAGTGGGTTTCAAATCCCATTGCTACCGGTGTACTCGTCGGCTCACGCGCACCGCTTCTGCACATGCACAGAAACGTCTGGGCGGGTGGGTGGAGCCTCCCACTGTTGCTGCTACTGATTTGCCTGATCCGGGACGAACTGGTAGCAACGCACCACTCAGTGGTGGGTTTCACATTTTTTTAACTACTGGTTCTGTGGATGTGATTTGGTGGGCATGGCATGGCTTGGTGGGCGTGGCATGGGAAGGATACTGTAAAATCTCCATTCCCACCCCAGTCCAGGGGAAGGATACTGTAAAATCTCCATTCCCCCCCCCAAACCAGGGGAAGGTTACTGCAAAATCCCCATTTCCTCCTGATCAGCTGGGACTCAGGAGGCAGAGAATAGATGGGGGCGGGGCCAGTCAGAATTTTTACTACCGTTCTCTACTCAAAATTTCTGCTACCGGTTCTCCAGAACTGGTCAGAATCTGTTGAAAAACCACCTCTGCCACTACTGATGTAGAGGTGCAAAAGAATCCATAAACCCAGATCTGGAAATCATTCCTTTCAATGGGATTGATATGGGGTAAAGTTTCCTTAGGAGCTTTTCTCCTTTCCAGAATTTTCTCCAATCTGAATTTAGTATAATGTATAAGTTCTCCCATGGGGCTCTGCCACTTCTCTCCTGAAAAGAAGGAGAATTTGCTGTTGGGTCTCTACATGCCATGAATCTAAGGCAGTGTTTATAAAATCTGGCACCTTTAAGATATGTGAAACATCTTTGCTGGGTGGCCGTGGCTGTGGTGGCCGTGGCTGTGGTGGGCATGGCCTAGCGAGCTTAATGCACCATGGTGGGGGGGGGGGTTGTCCTTCCCGGGTTCCAAAGGCTTTCCTCGAGCCTCTGGGAGAGCGAAAATGGCCTCCCCACGCCCTGGAAGCCCAGGCTCTGGAGACCAAATGTCTGCTATGCCCATTTTTCGCCCTCCCAGAGCTTCCACATGCGCCCTGCATTACCTGCATCCGAAATGGGCTGCATGGGGACTCCTGGGAGTGGTGGGGTGGGGTGAGGTGGGAGGGGCCAGCCAGGAGTGGGATTTGGGGGTTCTCTGAACTGCACAGAATCTTAGCTAGAGGTTCTTCCAAACCCCTGCGAACCCCCAGCAGCCCACCCCTGGGGTGAACCTATTCTCCAAAGCACCTGAAGGCAGAAGAAGAAGCAATGGATGGAAACTAATCAAGGAGAAAAACATTCTAGAAATAAGGAGAAATTTCCTGACAGAACAATTCATTAGTGGAATGGCTTGCCTTCAGATGTTGCAGGTGCTCCAACACTGGCGGTTTTCAAAAAGAGATTGTCTTCTTTAGTTTAGTTTAGTTTTATTAAATTTTTATACTGCCCTTCTCCCAAGGGGACTCAGGGCGGTGTACAGCCAAGATAAAACCAACAATACAAAAGTTAAAAACAATTTAAAATTATTAAATAGTCTGGCCGACCGTCTAAAATACAGTAACCCATTAAAATAATATTTTAGGCCAGCCCTGCTTGATGGAATAATAGCGTTTTAAGGGCGCGGCGGAAGGTACGGAGGTCAGAAATCCAACGAATCTCCGGGGGCAGCTCGTTCCAGAGGGCAGGTGCCCCCACAGAGAAGGCTCTCCCCCGGGGGTCGCCAGTCGACACTGTCTAACCGACGGTCTGAAACAGTATAGGATCTCCTGCTTGAGCAGGCAGACCTCCTAGAAGACCTCCAAGATCCCTTCCAACTCTGTTATTCTGTTGACTTCAACTCTCGGAATTCTGGCTGGGGAGTTCTGGGAGTTGAAGTCCACACACCTTAAAGTTGCTAAAGTTGAAAAACACTGGTCTGAGGTAACGGCCTAAAAAAAAAAAAAAAAAGGAATCCCTTTATCACAAAGACAGAAGAGTGCCAAATGCTGAGAGGACATAGCTTTCAGCCTTTAAATCAGGGGTCTCCAACCTTGGCAACTTTAAGACTTGTGGACTTCAACTCCCAGAGTTCCTCAGCCAGTGAAGCTTGTGGACTTCAACTCCCAGTGAAGCTGGCTGAGGAATTCTGGGAGTTGAAGTCCACCAGTCTTAAAGTTGGCAAGGTTGGAGACCCCTGATTTAAATCCTCACCGACAACATGGGCTAAAATGTTCTCTTTTTCACTCTATGGGCCACAAAGTATTGATTTTTTTTTTTTTTTTGCAAACAAGGACACAAACCCATGTTGCCCTGTTCCAACTGAGAGAAGGGGACTTTTCATAACGGGGAAAATAAAGACCCCACCCACAATACGAAATGGCCCATTGAGACACAGCCCTGGTCTTATTTTTAGATCAGGGGAATAATTTCAAAATGCAATCTATAGGTTTCAAAAAATGAGTCCAAAGATAAGTGATGACAAAGCTTTGAAAACCAGGATGACTCACAGAGAAACTATAAATGTAATCAACTGTTTAAAGCTTTGCTAGTTCTAAGGCATCTTGGTATTACTTCAGGCTTTTATACGTCACTTTATGGTGAAAGCAGTTTACAGTTACAATCTCACTAGGAAGGAGAGGATGGAGAAAAAAAAAAAAGGCCAGAATATCTTTTAAGTCAATTTTAGACTATATACCTTTTGCCCAAGAACCTCAGTTTTATTTGTTTTATTTATTTGTATTTTTCATCAAGCATGTCTTTTATGACAGATACAAGTGTAAACATAATTATAAATACATGAAATGGATACGAATAAAAGAAAACATTAGGACAGGGACGGTAGGCACGCTGGTGCGCTTATGCACGCCCCTTAAAGACCTCTTAGGAATGGAGTGAGGTCAATAGTAGACAGTCTAAGGTTAAAATTTTGGGGGTTTGGGGATGAAACCACAGAGTCTGGTAGTGCATTCCAGGCATTGACAACTCTGTTGTTACTGAAGTTGTATTTTCTGCAGTCTAGTTTGGATCAGTTTACCATGAGTTTGTATCTATTGTGTGCTCTTGTATTGTTTTGGTTGAAGCTGAAGTAGTCATTGGCTGGTAGGACATTGTAGCAGTAAATATCTGGCAGAACACAAAAGGCAATGCAGCAATTTCTTTCTTTCTGAAAGAACAGTGCCTTTTCAGTAACACCTGTTTTGAAAGCATAAATGTTGAACTTTACCAGTATGTGCATTGGGAGGTGGCAGGTGACGGGGGTGGGGGGGGTGGGGGGAAAGAAAGAGGAAATATGTAGAGTTGGGCAACACTCTGTGCAAAGGTTAAACAAGCTCCGAGCTATTGCTGGAGACAGGTTGCAACGTGGTGAATAGTCTGAGTGCCCAAACAACCTAGGCGGTCACTTGAGGTAACAGCTCTTTCAACTCTGCCACTAAAGCAAAACACGGTGCTGTTGCAGGGCAGTGTTTCAGTGTTCCCTTAACCATAATGCAGATACCAAGGAGCGTAATAAGAATTGTTGATAAGAAAGACAAAAAAAATCTGGATAGTAGTAGACGTGGCAGTACCTGGACACAGCAGAACAGAAGAGAAGGAACTGGAGAAGGCAACAAAATACAAAGACCTGCAAATAGAAATAGAACGACTGCGGCAAAAGAAAGCAAAGATGGTACCAATAGCGATAGATAGACCCGTTGGGTGCAATCCCAAAACATCTGGAGCATTACTTGAACACCATTGGCATCGATATCACCATTAGTCAACCTCAAAAGGCAGCTTTACTTAGAAGAGCCTATATTCTAGAATAACAACTATAACACCATCAAACACAACATCTGTCTATCCCAGGTCTTTGGGAACAACTTAATAAGGGGATAAAAAATGCCAAATCCAGTCTAAACATCTGGCTGACTGTGCAACCAACCAACCAACCATAATCACCCACCACCCCCACAACAGTTCTAATCTTCATGAAGATTTCTTTCAATATTTGGAAAGATCGATTTTCTGAAGCTTGGGAATAAATGTTAAATATTTCAGAAGATCAATTTCTGAAGCTTGGGAATGACAGACCTCAATAGTTGCTAGATTTAGACTACTATGCCTTGATACTGCTGTGTTCACTATAAATGTAGTCTACACACCCTTTGCTATGTGTCTAGAACAGGGGTCAGCATGTGGAGCCGCATGTGGCTCTTTCACCCCTCTGCTGCGGCTCCCTGTCACTCAAAATATACATCACAACCGCCAATGTGCGACACCCGTCAGCACGCAATTTATTGAGCTTTTCATGATAGGCCAACCATGGATAAATCCAAGAAAAGAAAAGTCTCAAAAGAAAACAGAACGTTTAATTCAACTATATTATTTATTTATTTATTTATTTATTTATTTATTTATTTATTTATTTATTTATTCAATTTATATACCGCCCTTCTCCTAGTGGACTCAGGGCAGTGCACAGCCAAAACTAAAATACATAACAATACAAAATTTAAAATTAATTAAAAGAATTATATACTTTGGCCCGAATTAAAACATATATATGCTAGTTTTGTGGCCACTCAAGAAATAGTCAGGCATGGGAAGGGTTTTGTGGCTCCCGGTGTTTTCTTTTCTGTGGGAAATGGGTCCAAATGGCTCTTTTTGTGTTTAAGGTTGCAGACCCCTGGTCTAGAATCACTGTTGAATGAAAAAGGAAAGACTTACTTCCTGTTTTCTTTTGTGGAAAGTTTGGAAGCTAGGAAGACTATAGAAAGGTGATGAGAAGACTGAGCACAACATTTACAATCGTAACAATGGCCACATCTTCACTGAGTATATATCACGCTTCATTCCTGAGAATTACACCGAGTGTTCCTTTATCTTTTAAATAATTTCTGAAACAAATTCTTTTTTGTCAATTGAAAGAGAAAAAATTCACTGTCCGCTTCTGCCTCCTAGTAATCTATTTAAATTCCAGTCTACTTGGCTGAGGTTTACTAAGGCCTTTGAAAGTAGGGTAATCTTTTGCAACTCCGAGACAGTGTCGTGAATGCTAACTTGCTTAGTAACTTGCTTAGCTACAATTAGCAGGCAGATCAGGGAAGCTTCATGAGAGTCAACAGAAACAGCTCTCCAGATGTTTGAACTATGGCTCCCGTGGCAGCCAACAAGCGATGATGATGATGTTATCCATTCAGTTGTGTCCAACTGTTGGTGATTCTATGGGCCAGATCTCTCCACATCTTCCAATCTTGCACTACTTCTCTGAGTTGTTCTGTGCTCTTGCTAGTATCAGCTTTGATGGTGTCCAGCCACTGTGTTCTTTGACAACCTGGTGTCCTTTTAACTCTCCCAAACATAATGCTGGAGATCAATGTAGTCCTCTGTGATTTAACTTGTATTTCTCAGCTTTAGCAACTTCAAGATGTGTGGACATCAAATAAAAAACGATTATGGTCTTTGATCACCTTTGAATAGATATCAATTATCAGGGATTTTGTGTGTTGAAGTCTGGACAACTTAAAATTGCCAAGGTTGAGAAACACTTTTTTATTTTTGTTGCTTTCAGCCCTGTTTTTTAAAAAGATCTCATCATGTAATTTTCACAGCAGCTGGGAGACATCCTGCATCAACTTCTAAAGGGGCACAAATATATTTTATTAGATTTGTAGATAACCTTTTCTGCTCCTGAATTCAACAGAATTCCCCCCTCCATTCTTTTTTTGTGGGAGGAAAAATTCCTACCTCCTCTGAATATTCCTTACACAAAAACCCAGTGAGTTAGAGTAGGCTAAGAAAAAGTAGGTTACAGAATAATAGAATTGGAAGGGACTTGGAGGACTTCTAGACCAGCCTTTTGCTCAGACCCTATACTATTCCAGATAAGTGGCTATCCAAACTCTTCTTAAAGGCCTCAAGTGATGGAGCACCATGACTTCTGAATGCAAACCATTCCACTATTTAATTGTTCTCACTGTTAGTAAGTTTCTCCTTAATTCTAGATTGCTTCTCTCCTTGGTTAGTTTCCATCCATTTTTTTTTCCTTGTTTTGCCTTCTGGTGCTTTGGAAAATAGGTTGACCTCCATCTTCTTTATGGCAGCCCTTCAAATATTGGAACGCTGCTATCATGTCATCCCTAGTCCTTTTCTCTAGACTAGACTTTTCTCTAAGTAGACTCTAGTTTAAAAAGGTGACTGCCATGATCAACTATCAAGCATTAAGAAGTCAGACTAGACTTGATCCCAATTGTCTGATTGTGATCCTAAGGTTTAACCAGCATTATATAAATTCCACATGTATGTATTAAAATAGCCTAGCCGGTGAATCTTCGAAAGCTTTTGAGTTTTCATCATGACTCAGCAGTAATTCCACTCACCACAGATGTCAACAGCTGGAAACATCGTTGTCATTTTTTAAATATTAAGCACTCAGACCCACCATTCTTTCCAGTAAGGTGCTGTTGCTGTTTGACTCAAAGCCACTTTAAGGATGCATCCATAGAATTTTCCAGACAGCCAAACCAGAGGTGGGTTTCAGCAGGTTCTGACCAGTTCTGCAGAACCGGTAGCGGAAATTTTGAGTAGTTCGGAGAACTGGTAGTAAAAATTATGACTGGCCCCGCCCCCATCTATTCTCTGCCTCCCAAGTCCCAGCTGATCAGGAGGAAATGGGGATTTTGCAGTAATCTTCCCCTGGATTGGGGAGGGAATGGAGATTTTACAGTAGCCTTCCCCTGCCACGCACACCAAGCCACGCCAATCAAGCCATGCCATGCCATGCCCACCAAGCCACGCCCACAAAACCAGTAGTAAAAATTCTGACTGGCCCCACCCCCATCTATTCTCTGCCTCCCAATTCCCAGCTGATTGGGAGGAAATGGGGATTTTGCAGTAATCTTCCCCTGGATTGGGGAGGGAATGGAGATTTTGCAGTATCCTTCCCCTACCACGCCCACCAAGCCACGCCCACCAAGCCACTCCACACCCACCAAGGCACACCCACAGAACTGGTAGTAAAAATTTTTGAAACCCATCACTGAGCCAAACAGAATATGTTTGTTATTGTGATGGACTGTCTGCTAAAACAAAGCAAGGCTGTGGGCATACATTTGAAAGAAAACAGAGAAACACGTATTTGTGGAGTTGGTCTCGCAAGAATAAGACTGTTTATTCACAGAAAATATGCACGTGTAACCCTTGTCTCCATTCTAGGTGGTTAGAGAAAGAGTTAGATCTCCTGCATAACTCAGCTAGAAGTTAGAAGTACGGATGGCCTGGAACAAATAGAATGAGTATTAGATAACTCCTGGAGCATTCATTAGTCAAGGCTTAGGAATAGGGATGGCTAGAGACCAATAGAACAAATTGTTAGATTATTATTAAAATGTTTATTAGATGATATTTTTTATATATCCCGCCTTGTCCTGCCTTCTGCTTTAGTGAAATTGTATAAAGCTATCTTAATCCTTTGTTCTGGGTCCTGGCATTTTGCTGGCTGGGACCCTTTTTTTGCTGAAGCGCTTCAATAAAAGGAAACAAAACCTTGTGTCATCTCGTGTCTGGTGTGTTTCATTGGCTTTGGCACCAGGCTCAGACCCGAACTGGGGACAACTGTCTTTCTCAGAGTGGTTTCTGATCTTCAGAGTGGTTCCAGTTTAATCTAGATCCCTTTGTCTTTCTGGTGGTAACCTGTTCATGAGCTAATCTGGTGCAATTTTACTTTGGCGGCCAAACAAGATCAACCAATTAAAGACTCTCTGTTGAGTTGGCTTCCGAACAGTATGGGGAGAAGTTGAAAAGAAGATGTAAAGGAGAAGAAACTGTGTGGATATTATTAGTAAGAAACTAAGCTTTCTTGCCAGCATGGTGTGGCCTTTATTTCATAGTACTTTGGAGGTAGAGAGCCATCATGATAAAGTACAAGATATTCTTGCAACTTGGATTAAGCAAAACCTTGGTTAGGAAGGTAACCATCAAAAGTGGATCTCCACCTTTGGGGAGAAGGAAGGAACGTGCTTGTGTGAAGTTGGGTAATGAGAGGTGTCACTGAGGAAATCAGATATTCTGGCTCCTGTTTATCAGTCATTGTGTTGACACTGTTCTGGCACCTGTATTGAAAAATCCATTTTGGGCATGGGGCAGATGGCAGGGAGGAAGCAGAAGAGCAAGAAACATGGGGAGAACTGCTAGATAGAATCACAATGATTTATTATGGACATATTCCATTGATAAAGACTCATAATTTCACAATTTTCTTCCCAAAGCACTTGATCTGTGCAAATGGTTAGAGGGCAATCAAATCACTGCTTATCTAGCTAAGTGATTTGTCTAGAATGTTTGGGGTCTCCAAACTTGGCAACTTTAAGACTTGTGGACTTCAACACCCAGAATTCCTCAGCCAACCATGCTTAATCGATGTCAGGATTAAGGCTACCAGAATTGGGGTTGTAGAAATCTAGAGAAACATTAGAGGGCAGCAAAGAGTGTCTCTTTGCTGCCCTCTAATGGTCAACTCTACAGAAGGTCTACTAGTCAGAAGCTGTCTAAGAGCACTCTTTTGGATCATTTCTTCTTTTTGCACATGGGTACCTGCTGATCAAAGCTAAATATAAGTTTTTATTGAGTTAATGTTAAACTAGTTCCACACCTTTTGCCAAGAAAACTAGGTGGACATGCCCAGGTAGTCACCATGAGTCAAGCTTTTCTTTGGTCTTTCTTTCCACCGCCTCCTCTTTTCCCTTCTGTTTTATCTCACCCCTTGGTAGGATCCCATTACACAAGTCTAAATTAAACGTTACATTTTATTCCTCAGAATGAAGTCATCAATTATTTGTGTTCCATTCCACCCCACCTCAGACATTGTTTTAGAGCTGGGAGTCCACCGCACGCTTTGGCGTGAAAGAGCAATTGGCCACCAGTTCTTTTCCTGCTGGGCAACTTTTTTGCTGGAAACTTCCAGCTGACCCTGATGCTTAGCCAACCTTTTGGCTGATCTTAACTAAAGCCAAGAAGGATCAGACTTGATTAATGCGTGAATTGAAGATGATTAATAAAACATCCATTTAGGGTAGCGGTTAAGGCACCAGGTTAGAAAACAGGAGACTGATGCTGGTCTCAATTTAGGCCTAAGCAAGCTGGGTTACCTTGAGCCAGTCAATCAATCTCAATCAGAATAGAGCTGGAAGTGAGCTGGAAGTCCAACCCCCTGCTCAAGTTGGATATCCTATACCCGTGATGGCGAACCTATGGCATGCGTGCCACAGGTGGCACGTGAAGCCACATCTGTGGGCACGCCAGCGTTGCCCTAGCTTCAGCGTGCATGCATGCACCAGCCACCTGGTTTTTGGGCCTTCCGGACCCACCGGAAGTCTGGAAGTGGGCCGTTTCCGGACTCCGGAGGGCCTCTGGGGGGTGGAGTAAGGCCGTTTTCACCCTCCCCAGGCTCCAAGAAAGCCTCTGGAGCCTGGGGAGAGCGGAAAACAGGCCTACCGGGCCCATCGGTAACCTTTTTGCCATTGTGTGCCAAAAGCGGGAGGAGCGCGGGGGGGACACGCATGCGCGGAGGGGTTGGGCACGGGTGGCATTGAATTATGGATGTGGGCATGCGCACGTGTGCCCCCCACCCATTCTCCCCCCGCTTTTGGCATGCAACGGCAAAAAGGTTAGCCATCACTGTCCTATACCATTTCAGACAAGTAGCTGTCCAGTCTCTTCTTAAAAGCCTCCAGTAATGGAGCACCCACAATGTCTGAAGGCAACTTGTTCCACTGGTTCATTGTTCTCACTGTTAGGAAGTTTCTCCTTAATTCCAGGTTGTTTCTCTCTTTGATCAGTTTCCATCCAGTGTGCTTCTTGTCTTGCCTTCTGGTGCTTTGGAAAATAAGTTGACTCCCTCTTCTTTGTGGCAGCTCCTCTAATACTGGCATACTGCTATCATGTCCCTCACTATCAGCCCTAGGAAGATGACAGGGTCAAATGCTTTCTAAAAATCTTGCCAAGAAAACCTCAGAGACTTGTCCAGACAGTTGCCGGGAGTCAAAAACTGACTTGAAGTCTGTAGAGTTTCTCAGTCATCCAGGTCATGTTTGTCCCAAAGGTGCTTTTTTCAGGAGGCGACTGGGCTATCTTGTTTTTTCTTTGAAGACGTTTTGCTTCTCATCCGAGAAGCTTCTTCAGCTCTGACAGGATAGTGGGGTATCCTTCCATTCCCCACTATCCTGTCAGAGCTGAAGAAGCTTCTTGGATGAGAAGCGAAACGTCTTCAAAGAAAAAAAACAAGAAAATCCAGTCGCCTCCTGAAAAAGCATCATTGGGACAACTGATTTGAAGGGAGAGAGAAAGAGAGGGAGAGAGGGAGAAAAGGAGAGAGGGAGGGGTGAGAGAGGGCGAGGGCAAGAGGGAGAGAGGGCGAGAGAGATAAAGAGAAAGAGAGAGAGAAAGAAAGAAAGAGAAAGGAAGGAAGGAAGGAAGACAGACAGAAAGAAAGAAAGATAGAAAGAAAGAAAGAAAGAAAGAAAGAAAGAAAGAAAGAAAGAAAGAAAGAAAGAAAGAAAGAAAGAAAATTCTAGGAAATTTTAGGCCAGACTGGAAAGCAAAGAAAAAATCAGGAAGAAACCAATCTGCAGAGGTAATATAACTCAGAAAAAAAAATAAAAATATAAAAAAATGATTAAAAAAACCAAACAATCCACGTGAGTCTGCAATTTAATAGAGAGCGACATGGCAAAGTTCACTCCCTTTGTGTGTAGGGCGAAGCAGATCCAGAGCTGAGAGTCTCAGGTTCTGCCTCTCCCCAGTCTACACAATTAGCTTGTTGGGCCTACACAATCTCCCTCAAGGGTAGCTGAGCGACTCTTTCCCAGCTCGATTCTATTATCCCATGCATGTGTTCTTACAACATTTTTGTGTGTGTTTATGTGTGTCCTTACTTCCTGGTTCTTTGTATAGGGAAACAGATGGTAAGCTTGCTCTTACAGTATCGAATGTTTATTTATACCATAATAAAGATGTTCGCAACAAATCATGTAGACAGATTCTCCAGTTTTTTCTTTGCTCCCTTGGTGAAGACGTTGCTGGTTATGGAAATTGCGCAACTGAGGTCTGGGGAGCCACTTATCCAATGCGGTGTCACCCTTAAGACCAGACAAACCTAAGGAGGGGTGGGCTTCAGATCTTTTAACAAGGGGTTTGCTGCCGCGTTGCTGGGTGGGTGTGGCCCTGGTGGGCATGGCCTAATCATCCGCCTGCACCATGGCGGGGGGGGGGGATTTTTCCCTCTCTCCGGCTCTGGAGGCTTTCCTCCTTTCGATCAACAGGCTCAGCATCTTAGCCACTGAGCCACCATGTCCCTTTTGAAATAAATAAAAATGATTGATTATAATGTTTATCTCATAAAATATTTACAACATTTTATTTTATTATTTTTATTTTATTTTATTTTATTTTGAATTTGTATACCGCCCTTCTCCCTGAGGACTCAGGGCGGTGAACAGCCAAGTAAAAACATCAAATACAAATATTAAAATACAGTTAAAAGATATATATAAATTTGGCCCCCTTAATTAAAAACGATAAACAAAACAATTACAAACACTTAAAAAATTAGGCCAGCCCGGCTTGCTGGAAAAAGAAGGTTTTAAGGGCACGGCGGAAGGCACTGATTTGCCAAATTTCACTTCCACAGGAGTAATGGATCCCAGGTTTTGGATGCATTCTGTACCTTTGTCCGCTTGAAGTACCTTGGGTTCAAAAAGTTTTGCCTTAGGGTGCACAGTTTTGCTCATCAAAGGTTCTCTGCAGGGGTGGGTTCTAAATTTTTTTACGACCGGTTCTGTGGGCGTGGCTTATTTTGTGGGTGTGGCTTGGAGGTCATGTGACTAGGTGGGCATGGCTAGCTGGTCAGAGTCATTTCTGGAAGGTCCTCGCACTTACGACCAGTCCTTGCACTTACGACCCGACTCCTTTATTTGCTTTTAACACTGATCAGCTGTAGGGTGGCCCTTTGAAGCTCCCCGGCAAGAGTTAAAACAGTTTTTTTCCCTCTAGTCATCAGCTGGGACTCAGGAGGCAGCAATAGATTGGGGGTGGGACCAAATAAAAGGTAAGAATAACGTGGGTGGGAGGGCGGGGTGGTGGTGGGAGAACCGGTTTGGTGATGTCATATCGTCACCGCTACCAGCTCGGCCGAACCGGACCGAACTGGGAGGAACCCACCACTGGTTCTCTGCCCAAGAATCAGAGTTTTAGTCGTGTGTAGATGAAAGTGACCATCATCCATCTATGGCTTGGTGAGGTGAGGAAGCTAAGCGGGCATGTGCAACCAAGACCTGAATGGGCAGATGTGGTTTCAAAGTTGGTCCTCAAGATTCGTTGAATGATTGTCTAAATTCATGTTGGAATTGTTTTTTTTTTTTATTGTATCTAGCAAACATCTAGGACAGAGATGGCTAACCTTTTCTGGACTGAGTGCCCCAAGTGCAAGCGTGCAAATGCGTGTGTGCCAAAAACCCCAAAATGCAATGCGTGCATTATTATTTATTATTTATTTATTAATAAAATTTGTATGCCGCCCTTCTCCGAAGACTCAGGGCGGCTCACAATGCATTTAAAATCATTATAAAAAACATTTAAGAATTAAAAACATTAAAAACATTAAAACCCATTCACACCATTCATGGCCGGATCTCGCTGGATCGCAAGAGCGAGATCAACGGCCCCAGGCCTGCCGGAAAAGCCAGGTCTTCACCACTTTTCGGAAGACCAATAGGGTGGGGATGGTCCGGACCTCAGGAGGTAACTGGTTCCAGAGAGCTGGGGCAGCCACAGAGAAGGCCCTCCCCCGCGGGTCTGCCAGCCGGCATTGTTTAGCTGATGGGACCTGGAGGAGACCAACTCTGTGGTCGCTGGGAGCTATGCAGTAGAAATGCGCATGACCCCTATGCATGTGCCCTGCCCTGTGCATGCACACTTGGCCCCCTGCATGTACCCCACCCCCACCACGCATGTGCACACAGCCCCCCACATGTTCCCCGCCACTGCACATTTGCACGTGGCCCCTTGTGGATGTGCCCCACCCCCCACACATGCGTGTCCGCCCCTTGCATGCAGGGCAGAGACCTGAAGACCAACTGGCTGGCGGGAGGCGTGCACGCATGCACAGTGGAGCTGAACTGGGGCAACGGCTCACATTTCATCAGAGAGGGTGCTGTGTGCCACCTCTGGCACGCATGCCATAAGTTCACCATCACGGATCTAGGATTTCATGGATTCCATAACAGCTATGGACTTATTTATCCCAGTTTGTTACCAGCCCAATTCATGACACAGGTCGTAGTCTGGATCTGAACTCTCAGTTGGACTGGAAGTTAGCAAATGCTTAATATCAGACACCTAATCTCATCATCATGGACAGATTTCTACCCTGTTAAAATTTAAAATTTCAGCCTGTAAAAGCCCACACCTATTAAAATATGTCTCTGGATCCAAATGATGGTTTTCTCAGGTGAAAGTTGGAGGGGACTGAAGCATTCACATTATTGCACCTGAATACCTAACTATATAAAAAAATCATAAATAGACAGTGTTCTGCCTTAAGGAATAAACAAATCAATGTTGATTGGGCAATATAAGACAAAGATAAGATAATGAGGAAGCAAGCGTAAAAAAGAGATAGGATATTTGTGAATTAAGCAATCATAGGCAGAGTCATCATGGATCTGAGTAGTCTTCACAAATCACTACAGGTAGTCCTCAACTTACAATTACAGTTGAGCCCAAAATTTTTGTTGCTAAGCAAGACAGTTGTTAAGTGACTTTTGCTTTTTCTTCTGTTCCTCAAGGTTATTCTCACGTCCCATTATGTTAAACAAGCTTAATTCACTCCAGTGGTTTTAAACTCATACTTTGCAACTATAAACTGAGCACCTGAGCTGAGTTTACACAATAAAAAGCTAAAATAGGATTGGCTGGTTTATGGCTTAGGCTATCATGTGAACATAATGTTCCCTTACTCTATTAGCATAACACGGTCTTAACTTACAACAGCTATTTCCAATCTGAAGATTTTAGCATGTATCAGGACTGCAGCTTGCAGAAGTCCATAGTTGGCATGGCCTCTTATTGGTGGTGGAACTCCACATTGCCATCCTAATACACCTGGGCCATGCCAGTTTAAATTTATCATGACATTTCTAAGGCATGAGTGAAAACTGCACAATTGTTCTCCTTTATATCCAGTGAAATTAATGTAGCACAACGTTACAGAAGGTCTCTAAGGATGACGTCTCCAGACGTCATCTTTAGTGAAACGTGCAAACCAGTCTGCATTTCCTGCGTCGGATAAGGAGAGCAAATCTTTCTCCTTCTGTCCTGGCCACTTTTTACAGAGGCACGACTGAGAGCATTTTAACAAACTGCATCACTGTCTGGTTTGGTGGCAGCCGTGCCTCAGATAGAAAGTCCATACAGAGAGTAGTGAGGACAGCCGAGAAGATTATAGGAAACTCACTCCCCTTTATTCAAGAAACTGCTTATAAGCGCTATGTGCTTAGAGCTCAAAATATCGTTAGAGACCCCACACACCCATTTCACGGTCTGTTTCTGTTGCTCCCCTCTGGGGGGACGTTTCGAAGTATTTCTAGCAGGACTACCAGATTCTTAACAGCTTTGTTCCCTATGCCATCCGTCTGGTAAACTCACAAGATTCATTTTTCTTGCCATAAACATGTGTACACCTGAACTAGACTGTGTTGTTTCTTTGTGTCATATAATATATGTGGGTATATACATAATTTTGTATCTATCTATCTATCTATCTATCTATCTATCTATCTATCTATCTATCTATCTATCATCTATCTATCTATCTATCTATCTTGTCATTTTTATGTAGTGTAATATTGGAGGTGGTGACCATTTAAGAGCTGTATGCAACGATGCTGCTAGATGGTGGGGCAACATTGTGGCATGCATACAAAAGGGATAGGACTTTTATTGCAACATAGATCTATTTAAGGTGTCCTTGATGTTTACTGAGCTCTGTTGTTTCCTTACCCAACTAGGTAACATCATCAGTGCTAGAAGAGAGTGGATTTTGCTCTCTGTTTATATACTTGTGGCTTGCTGGCATTAGTGAGAGTGTTCTTGGTGGTCCCTTCTTCGGGCAGATGTTTACTGTTAGCTTGTTTATTTGAATTGGTAGTTCCTTGATGGAAATATTGATGATAGATAATATTGATGGTAGATAGCATCTACTATCATTCAGATTTTGGATACTGCTGTTTGATCTACTGTATCTCCACTCCATTGTCATGCTGATATGTTCCTCCATAATTCAACTCTCTTCTGTTTCACCACCCCTGAATTTAGAACGCATTTCAATGCTTCTTTAAACATTAAACTTCTGTGTAACTTCAGATTTGATACATCCAAAGTATGAAGATGGTGTCACAACATTTGGAGAAGTATGAACCTCAGAGACTCTCCCCAAGATCAGGTCTCCACAATAACAGAATACAGAATAACAGAGCTGGAAGGGACCTTGGAGGTCTTCTAGTCCAACCCCCTGCTCAGGCAGGAAACCCTACACCACTTCAGACAAAAGGTTGTCCAATCTCTTCTTAAAACCTTCCAGTGTTGGAGCATTTACAACTTCCGGAGGCAAATTGTTCCACTGTTTAATTGTTCTAACAATCAGGAAATTCCTCCTTAGTTCTAGGTTGCTTGTCTCCTTGATTCGTTTCCATCCATTGCTTCTTGTCCTGCCTTCAGGTGCTTTGGAGAAGAGCTTGACTCCCTCTTCTTTGTGGCAACCCCTGAGATATCGGAACACTGCTATCATGTCATCCCTAGTCTTTCTTTTCATTAAACTAGACAATATTCAGAGGCATTTCATAAAAGGATTTGCATACATCAAATTCCTGAAGCGTAGTTTTAGAAAGCCTCTTGGGGCTTGTGCAATATGTACTCATCCATCATTCTGAGGGGCTCTTAACTCCTAAAGACTAAAAAGGGATTGGAGAGTTGCACGAGACCTCCCAGGCTTGTGGTAAAGACGATTAAGTTCAAAAGAGAAGGTTTTTGTTTGATCCTGCCTGAATAACAAGTCATCCCTCAAACTGTCACTGGTATATAATTTACTAGTTGCTTTGCCACCATATTTCTCTATAATAGTTCTTTTTTTAAAAAAAAAATATCTGAGGAGGAGTTTCTTTGCAGCTCTTTTGAACTTTCCGCTTTGTAGCGGGGGGAAAAAAGAAAGAAAGGAAGAAAGAAAGAGGAAAGGGAAGAAAGAAAAAAGAGAAAGGAAAGAGAGAAAGAAAGAAAGGAAGGATAAAGGAAGGAAAGAGAAAGAAAGAAAGAAAGAAAGAAAGAAAGAAAGAAAGAAAGAAAGAAAGAAAGAAAGAAAGAAAGAAAGAAAGAAAGAAAGAAAGTGTCCAGCTTTGGCCCACTTTTGAAGACACTGTAATCTTAATCTAATTCCTTCCTATTAATAAAGACAGAAACATGGAATAGCTCTGGATGGGAGTCAGGAGTTTGAAGAAGCAACACAGAGAAGATATGCCAGAGGGTATTATGAACTGGGAAAGGAAATATGTGACTCCTGCAGTTTTTTCTTGAGTGTGTTTTTGTGTCTTTGAGTCAGTTTTTGACTCCTGATAACCACTTGGACAAGTCCCTGTACAGGTAATCTTTGACTTACAATACAATACCGTTCGAAGTTACAATGGCACTGAAAAAAGTGACTTAGAACCATTTTTCACACTTATGACCACTACAGCATCCCCACGATCACCTGATTTACATCATATATTTGACACAACTGGTGTCATATTTATGACGGTTGCAGTGGCTCGGAATCATATGATCCCCTTTTGCAAGCTTCTGACAAGCAAAGTCCATGGAGAATCCCAATTCACTTAATAACCGTGTTACTAACTTAACAGAGGCAGTGATTCTCTTAACAAATGTGGCAAGAAAAGTTGTAAAATGGGACAAAACTCACTTAACAAATTTCTCACTCAACGGCTCAACTGTGGTCCTAAGCCGAGGACTACCTCTAATTTTCTTGGCAAGGTTTTTTTTTGGGAAGTGGTTGGCTTTGCAATATTCTTCCTAGGGTTGAGAGCATTTATAGTCATAGAATTTTTATTGGCCAAGTGTGATTGGACACACAAGGAATTTGTCTTGGTGTATACGCTCTCAGTGTACATAAAAGAAAAGATACGTTCGTCAAGAATCATAAGGTACAACACTTAATGATAGTCATAGGGTACAAATAAGCAATCAGGAAACAATATCAATATAAATCGTAAGGATGCAAGCAACAAAGTTACAGTCATACAGTCATAAGTGGAAGGAGATGGGTGATGGGAATGATGAATAAAATAAATTCATAAATAAATAAAATTTATAAAATAAATAAAATCTGTTTATTTATTTGGAAAATTTATATTAGTCGCCAGAGTATGACTGGCCCCAGGTCACCCATCTGGTTTTATTTATTTGGGTTTTTTTATTATATAATTTATATGGCCACTATCTCACAAGTTATGATTCTAGGTCAGTGTTGGGGAACCTTTTTGGCACTGTGTGCCGAAATGGGAGCATACACATGCCGGAAACCAGAACAGCAGCTGCCCGGTGCACATGCGCTCGCCGGGAAGATGATCTTCCGGTTTCTGGTGCATGCATGTCTTCCGGTTTCTGGCATGCATGAATGTATGAAGACCAGATGGCCAGACTGCACGTGTGCACATGAAGACCAGCTGGCCAGCACGCTGGAACCTGGAAGAGCAACGGGTGACGGCTCGCTTGCCCGAAGAGATGGATCTGTGTGCCACTTCCACCATGTGTGCCATAGGTTCGCCATCACAGTTCTAGGTGGTGTACAATCAAGTGGGCGGTGAATATACCTAGGGCAGTTCTAGAATTTATGGTCTTCTCGCTTCTAGCCTTAACTGTTACACCCAACTGGATCGCTGATTAATATAGACTTATGACATCATTATATTACTGGAAGAATTTTAATGAATGTACCAGGGGTGGGTTCTAATTTTACTACTGGTTCTGTGGGCGTGGCTTATTTTGTGGGCGTGGCTTGGTGGTGGGGGTAATGTGACTGGGTGGGCGTGGCCAACTTTTTTTTTTTAACTTTTAAAAGCATTTTTTCTACAACCTTAAGAGGTTGCAGAAAACAATGCTTTGAAAAGCCTCTGCCGATCAAGCAACTCAGC
This sequence comes from Pantherophis guttatus, assembly GCF_059756535.1. NCBI lineage: Eukaryota > Metazoa > Chordata > Lepidosauria > Squamata > Colubridae > Pantherophis > Pantherophis guttatus. Next base: position 201,356,355 of record NC_142065.1, read on the forward strand.
TGGGATCGTCAGAGGCTTTTCAAAGCATTTTTTTTACCACCTCTTCGGCCGAAGAGGTTGTAGAAAAAATGCTTTTAAAAGTAAAAAAAAAAGCCTTTGATGAGGTGGGCGAGATAAGCAAGCGGCGACCGGGCCGGGGACCAGTTCGGGGGCATAGCCAGCCAATGTTATTACCAGTTCTTGGAACTACTACAAATTTTTACTACCGGTTCTTGCAAACCAGTGCGAACCAGGAGCAAACCACCCCTGGAATGTACTCTGCAAGGATTCATCATAACCCACCCCATGCTTACAAACCAAACCATCATAATCCACCCTGAGCTTCCAAACCTCCCAGTTCTAGATGGATTTTAGATACTTTGTGTATGTAAAGTTGTGTCTGCATCAATGGGATGCCCACTTTTGGCTCTTAAGTTGATGGCTCAGAAAGCTTGGCAGATCCCATCTTTCATACATTGATGTCCTTCTTGGTAGAATTAAAGCACTTTGTTCTTTTTTGAAATGTTTTTGGGCTGTCATTCATACAGTGCTCTTCCGTGACCGTCCTATTAGGGCTGATACAAATTGAAATTCAAAGCCTCTAGATAGGAACAGGTGATCTGCTGAGATGCAGTTTTAGAAGGACATTTGAAAATCCTGGTTTATTCCTTAAGAACCACGTTCGATTTTCACAAGAGATTCTTAGCAAACCAGGGTGGATTAACCTGCCACTGATCAGATAAGCCACTCGGTGTTTGGGTTGTTATTTTAATTTTCAAAACATCCTACGTGCAAAGGGGTAATGTAACATTTGGCTCTCTTGAGCAAGTGGCCGTGTACACAAGTCGCTATTTACTCAAGATATTTCCATCGCACACAATCAGGATTACCTAATGAAGTTTCCAATGAATGTTGCAAATACCCTACCTTGCGACAGGTGTTGCCTTCCGTAGAAACATAAGTCAGATAGGACAAATGTCAACTGATAGGAAGGTGAATGGGGAGAAACAATAAACAGATGAGGAGTGTGGAGGCATTAGGAAGCATAGTTAGTAACCTGCAGGGGCTCCCCTAATAGAAAATTGAAACAAAGACATGGAAGTAACTATGAGAAAACAACAAGATAATTAAGGCAGTGTTTCTCAACCATGACCACTTTAAGACGTGCGGACTTCAACTCCCAGAATTCCCCAGCCAGTACAGCTGGCTGGGGAATTCTGGGAGTTGAAGTCCACCCATCTTAACGTGACCAAGGTTGAGAAATGCTGAGTTAAGGCATTAAGCTAGAAGTCAAGAGACTAGTCCCACCTTAAGCATGAAAGCTGGTTGGGTGATTTTGGACCAATCACCTGGAGTCCACGAGTTCTAGATTCGCCTTAGCCATGAAAATTGGCTGGGTGACTTTGGACCAATCACCATGAGGTCTGTGAGTTCTAGTCCCACTTTAGGCACGAGAGTCACCATTTATTCACTCTCAGCCCAACCCACTTCACAGGGCTTTTGTTGTGGGGCAAACAGGAAGAGAAAGGAGCATTCTGTATGTTCACCACCTTGAGTTACTTATAAAGATGGAGTAAAAAAATCTAATGAATAAATAAGCTAGGGAATAATATTATTGCATAGACTGCTTCTTTAAGGCCAGGATTCTGAAGGTGCTTACTTCATTTTCCATCTTTTTCTCTCTTCTAAATTATTTATTTTTCACATTTTGGAACCACCCACCTGCCTCAAATTATGGCTAATGTGGGGGTGGGGGAAATATATTTTTGGAGGGGGCGCATTTGTTTTGCCAGCAATGCGGGAAATTTCAAGTCATTTCATTTCTTTTCATTTCCTCTCGACTTTCGTTTGGATTCATACTGTAAAATGCCCCAGTCACCTGGTTAGCTTTTCTTTACACAACCGGGTACAATAAAACTTGCCTAAAAAACAGGTTGGTGGCTACACGATTGCAGACACTGGTATTTCAGGGTTTTTCTCAGCCACTGTATTACACAAGCGTAATATTGCATCTCCTGGGCAGCTCTTCTGTGCAATAACCTCCCTTGATCAGGGATAGGCAGTCAGTAACCTTCAGATGTTCTCCTCTTCAGCTTCCATGAACACCAGCCAACATGAGTAATGACTAGGTATTGTGAAGATGTAGTCCTGACCATCGTGTGGGCACCTTCTTGTCTCTACTTTAAGGGGTTATTTATTTCTCCAAGCATTTCTATACTGTCCTACTTTAACAGAGTAAAAGTGATTTGCAATAGAGCAGAAGTCACTAAGGATAAATTACAAAAGTCACCTCTACCCAAAATTAGTTTAGAAAGCACCTCAGGACAGATGTGTTCTGACTATCTTGTGAAGGGTGAGTGCCCCATAGATTCAGGATCAAGATATCCCATATCTCATTGAGATACTTGATTATGAATATATTAACAGTGGCTAGAATTGTGTTTGCTAAAAATTGGAAAACTGAGGTAATACCCAAGCAAGATGAAGTTATTAAAAAAATCATGAAATGTGCTGAAATGAACAAATTGACATTTGAAATTAGCGAACAGGAAGGCAAACAATATTATAAGATATGGGATTTATTTTATCAATGGCTAGATAATGAAATATGGAAATGAAATATGAAATGAATGTTGTAATATAATATATGGAAATGATTTTTAAGGGATGAAAATGCCATTGTTAAATGAATGACAAATGAGAATAATAATGTAAAGATATACATTAAATTGATAATGTAAGAAATTAGAAAATTAGTAAATTATGAATATGAGCTGAAGCACAAAAGATCTGTAACTGACCGACCCACTGTTTGCAATTGTAATGGATGATGGATGTTTTATGTTTTGTTTATAAAAGTTTTTTTTAAAAAAAGATATCCCATATCTTGGGGTCAATTACTACTGAATAGGATCCTCCAGCACCCCAATCCTTTCATGGGGGGGGGGTGATTCTCAGCAGCCTCCCTTGGGCTGAATGCAGAAGACAGGCTGAATCTTGGTGGATGAGACGGTCCTCTAATGTCAACCTCTTGAAGAAGCACCTTTGGGACAACCATGACCAGCCAGGCAAGGAATAATAGATGGAAACTGAACAAGGAGAGATTCAACCTGGAAATAAGGAGAAATTTTCTGACAGCGAGAGCAATCAACCAATGGAACAGAAGTTGCCTTTGGAAGTTGTGGGAGTTTCATCACTGGAGGCTTTCAACAAGAGATTGGACTGCCATCTGTCAGAAATGGTGTAGGGTCTCCTGCTTGGGCAGGAGGGTAAGATAGATGAACTACAAGGTCCCTTCCAACTCTGTTAATCTGTTAATCTGATCTGGATGCCTGAGAATCTCCATAGTAGACATATAATGTTAACGTCAGCATTATTCGCAAGCATTGCACCATCTGAATGAATGTTTAATAATGCTGCTAACTCTCTCTTGGTAACTAGGATGCTTCATTTGGGGACAATTGCAGCTTCTTAGTCATTTTCAAGGGCAGCCCCTTATATGACCTGTTGCAATAGTTTGAGATGAAGACATGCCAGAGTTTTTAAGGGTTTCCTTCTCTAAATGGTTGACCAAAGCTCCCCTGGCCCCATCTTCAACCTGCTCTTTGAACATGAATCTAGGAAGATCTCCACATGGTCAGCTGCTCCTTCAAGAGGAGTATGACTTCATCCAGGACTACCTTTGGAGTCAAGGTTAGGCCAGGTTGTTCGACTATGAACAACATCTTGGTGGAATTTAATTTAAGCTTATTTTGACCCATCAAGTTCCTTTCAACCTTCAAACTCTGGGTTAGAATTAGGATTAAGCCCTTCATAACACCTCAGTTCTGAGGTGAAGATGTATAGTTGAGTATCACTGGCAAGTTGAAGATTCAATCTTCATTTATAGATTCAAATATGGCTGAATCAAGAGGGAGCACCCCACTACTCACTTCAACACATGGGGAAGGTGGCAATGCCCCCACTTCAATCATGGGATTGGCATTGGTATTGATTTGACCATGGCAATGGATAACTATCTTCTCCATCTTCAGATCATATCACCACTGCTCTGTGATGAGCATTTATCCTGTGACAACTTGCCTGATAACACCTGGAACAGATCCACGATCAATATAGAGGCTATAAAGTCCCTGTCCAATGGGAAACCCCATGAAAGTCATGAAAATTGAAGTTGCCCAGCCCCAGACATCTTGGAGACTCCACCACTAGCCCAGATAAGAGCTCCAAAGGATTAGGCAAGGCTCTGTTGGTCAGTGGGTTGATCAACACCTCAACAACTGACTAGCTTGCTTGCAATCTATTGCACATGCAAGCACTTATATCAAGTCTGGGCAGTGTTTCTGATTACAATTAAAGTTGCATGAAAGATCATTACCACATCTTCTCCCTGACTTTGGAGTAATGGCTGCAACACCAATGGGACTTCATGTGGGCAACTTTTACGCGAGGAAAGAAGTTAAGAAACAGTAGCTTGCTAAACATGTATGGTTGTTGTAAGTGTTTAACCAAGGACTCCCATTCTATCCTGTTGACCCAATTCTCCTCCATTCCAGTGGTGGATTTCAATATTTTTTTACTACCGGTTCTGTGGGTGTGGCTTGGTGGGCGTGGTATGGCTTGGTGGACGTGGCAGGGGAAGGATATTGTAAAATCTCCATTCCCTCCCCAATCCAGGGGAAGGTTACTGCAGAATCCCCATTTCCTCCCAATCAGCTGGGATTCGGGAGGCAGAGAATAGATTGGGGAGGAGCCAGTCAGAATTTTTACTACCGGTTCTCCGAACTACTCAAAATTTCCGCCACCGGTTCTCCAGAACTGGTCAGAACCTGCTGAAACCCACCTCTGCTCCATTCCATAGTGCAGTGAAGCTAAAGGTTATACAATGATAGCATGTAAGGCTTGGGAGGATCTTGAAGATCATCTGGCCGAACCTCAACCAATGCAAGAAGCAGCCACTGCAGCATACCCAATAGATGGCCATGTTTGAACTTCTCCAGCAAAAAAGAAAAAAAAAAGAATCTACTACTCAAAGACTAGTTAGATTTATAGTTGAAGAACTTTTTAGGAAATGCAGGACATATTTGAGCTCTGGTGACTCCTGGCACAATGCAAACCTTAAATACACAGTCACATGTTTAGGTATCTGAGTAATTTAACAGAACAGAAAAGAAATGCAGAGTTGAAAGGAGCCTTGGAGGTCTCCAAGTCCAGCCCCTTGCTCAAGCTGGAGAACCTATGCCATTATAGATATGTGGCTGTTCAATCTCTTCTTAAAAGTCTCCAATGATGGAGCACCCACAACTTCAGAAGTCAAGCAGTTCCACCGGTTAATTTTTCTCACTGTTAGGAAGTTTCTCTTTAGTTTTAGAGTTGCTTCTCTCTTTGGTTAGATTCCATCCATTGTCCCTTGTCTTGCCTTCTGATGCTTTGGAAAATAAGTTGACTCCCTCTTCTTTGTGGCAGCCCCTCAAAAATTGGAAGACTGCTATCGTGTCACCCCAGTCCTTCTTTTCTCTAGACTAGACCGGGATGAAATGCTCCTGGTTTGGACCAGATCGCCTGATCCGGTAGCAATGGTGGCAGGTGGTTCGGAGAACCGGTAGCAAAAATCCCTCCCCACCCCCATGCCCAGCTGAGCCGCGCAATCATCAGAGACTTTTTATTTTATTTTTAATTAAAATAGTTTTTATTGAATATAAATATTAAAAAAGACATACGTAACATATACACAACAAACATTTATACAACATATACACAAAAAGAGTGTAATTTCTTCTTAAGCATTTTTTCAGAGTGACGTTCTACAATTCTACTTATGATATATTCCTTCACCTCTCCTTAATCTAATAATATTTTTTATTATATATATATATATATTTAAATCGGTAATATTTCCCCTATATTTTTTGTATATTTCTGATTTTTAACCAATTGTACCAATTATTCCATATTTTATTTTTAAAAGCATTTTTTCTACAACCTCTTCTGCTGAAAAAATGTTTTTAAAAGTTAAAAAGAAAAGCCTCTGCTGATCAGGCAAGTCAGCTGGGATCGTCAGAGGCTTTTAAAAGGAGTTTTTTTACAACCTCTTCGGCTGAAGAGGTTGTAGAAAAAATGGTTTTAAAAGTTAAAAAAAAAAAGTTGGTCACCCCCACTCAGTCATTTTACCCCCCCAAGCCACGCCCACAAAACTGATAGTAACAAATTTTACTTTGGACTAGACATACCCAATTCCTGCACCTGTTGTTCATATGTTGTAGCCTCCAGCTCCCTAATCATCTTTGTTGCTCTTTTCTGCGTTCTTAAAATCTAATACTCCGTTTCCCCGAAAATAAGACCTCCCTGGATAATAAGCCCAATCGGGCTTTTGAGCGCATACACTAAAATAAGCCCTCCGTGGAAATATTTAAACCCATGTGCAGCCGGTCCCTGCCATTTCCTCTGTTTAGGGTTAGGGAGACAGAGCTGGAAATCAGGTAAGATGGCAAGAGGAGCCCCGACTTGATCTACGCACCCCAAAATAATAAGATCTCCCCAAAAATAAGGCCAAGCGCTTATTCCGGGGTTCAAAAAAGTATAGTATAAAGCTATTACATCCAACATTTAGATCCAATATAAAGAAGCTACTGATACGTGGAGAGAAAAATCTGCATTAAAAGAGAGAGAGAGAGAGAGAGAGAGAGAGAGAGAGAGAGAGAGAGAGAGAGATTTTTTCATATTATGAACCAGGTAACCTTTTCTCTGAAAACAGTTGTGTTTTGGGTAAAACATTCATTATTCTGGATTCCTCTGGCACAGCACGGTGAAAACTGCAGGATCAGGAAATGGATAACCTAGCAGAAGGCATGTGAAGAACAAACTACATCTCTAGGTGATTCATTACCCTGTTGTGAAATTGCAAAACAATACCTCTGCCAATCCCAAAGAGGCACAGGTAAAGTCCACATCTAGCTGGTCGTAAACCAGCCCTTCTGAGTTCTTTGATCTCATTTTCCTTGTTATTTTTTTTAAAAAAATAAAAAATAAAAGTTTCCCAGAATGTCCTTTAAAATAATAGTGGCTGTTTCAAAGAATGTTTAGCAATACTGCATTCAGTTTTGGTCGCCACGATGTGCAAAAGATGTTGAGACTCTAGAAAGAGTGCAGAGAACAGCAACAAAGATGATTAGGGGACTGGAGGCTAAAACATGAAGAACTGTTGCAGGAATTGGGTATGTCTAGTTTAATGAAAAGAAGGACTAGGGGAGACATGATAGCAGTCGTCCAATATCTCAGGGATGGCCACAAAGAAGAGGGAGTGAAGCTATTCTCCAAAGCACCTGAGGGCAGGACAAGAAGCAATGGGTGAAACTAATCAAGAAGAGAAGCAACCTAGAACTAAGGAGAAATTTCCTGACAGTTAGAACAATTAATCAGTGGAACAACTTGCCTCCAGAAGTTGTAAATGCTCCAACACCAGAAATTTTTAAGAAGATATTGGATAACCATTTGAAGTGGTGTAGGATTTTCTGCCTGGGCAGAGGGTTGGACTAGAAGACCTCCAAGGTCCCTTCCAATTTATTCTATTCTATTTTATTCTATTCTATTTTACATCTTTCATGTCCTCCTTTTACATTGGAGGAAGTCAAGAGGAATCAAGTTCAATCTGAAGAAGGCACCTGTTTTGGATTTTCCTAGTTTTCTATCTCAGTTCTCTCTCCTTGCACATCAGGGATGGTGACCAGTGATTTTAGAAGGTCCTCAGAACCTTCTTTGATCATTATTGCTTAACAATAGCGGCAATATTCATGATAGGAGTCTGTAGGTGCCTCTCTAGGAGTCTGTAGGAGTCTCTCTAGGAGTCTCTGGAGGCTGGGGACAGGAAAAAATGTCACTTCCTGTCCCACCGGGAGTCGGGAAATGGGCCCTTTCAGCCTCCGTAGGGCCTCCAAGGGGGTGGGAAAGGCTGTTTTCGCCCTTCCCAGATAAATAGAGAGGATCTGGAGCCAGGTAAGAAAGAAAAACGGGCCTTCCCCACCCCCCCAGGCCCTCCAGAGGCAGGAAACAGCCTGTTTCCCTACTTCTGGTGGGCCCAGAAGGCCCGAAAATCAGCTGGCCGGGGCGTGCATGCGCCGCAGAGCTGAGTTGCCGTGCCCACTAATACGGCTCCGCGTGCCATCTGTGGCACACGTGCCATAGGTTCGCCATCACGGCCCTATACCATTTCAGACAAATGCCTGTCCAATGTCTTCTTAAAAATTTCCAGTGACGGAGCGCCCACAACTTCTGAAGGCAACCATTCCACTGATTAATTGTTTTCAGAAAATTTTTACTTATTTCCAGGTTGGTTCTCTACTTGATTAATTTCCATCCATCGCTTCTTGTCCTGCCTTCGGGTACTTTGGAGAATAGGTTTACCCAGGGGTGGGCTTCAAACATTTTAGCAAGGGGTTCTCTGCCTGGTTGCTGGGTGGGTGTGGCCATGCTGGGCATGAACTAGTCAGCTTCCTGCACCACGGGGGGCGGGGGGGCGGGTGTTTTTGCCCTCCCCGGGCTCCAGAGGCTTTCCTCGAGCTGCCGGGAGGGTGAAAACGGCCTCCTCAGACTCTGGAGGCCTGTTTCCCAGACTCCAAATGGAAAAATGGTCATAGGGTCACTTTTTCAGTGCTGTTGTAACTTCGATTGGTCACTAAAGGAATGGTTGTAAGACAAGGACTACTTGTAGAAGGCAAAGGGCTGGTTGTATGCTGAACGGGGCTGGCTTGGTTGGGTTTAGAAGAAAGCAGCCATTGAAACTAGTACTTGCTGGAGTTACTGCTACTTAAAAGGAGGAAGGAGCCCGGGGCCGTCCCATCCTGTATCAAAAAAACCCTGTGCTGTGTGTACTTCAGAAAATCCCCCTGGCTCCTACACCTTCCTACATTGATGAAAACCACAGCTGTTCTCAAGGCAACTCTTGCTAGTAGGACAACGTTGAATTCCATTCTATACTTTCCATAGAAATGTGTGCTTGGTATAAGAATACATTGGGTTTGAGGCAAGATGCCCTACAGTGGGAGAATGGGACAATTTGCCACAGCCAAGTTGCAGCGGACGAACTCACCATGGCCAACTCGCCGCAAGACAACTTGTTGCGGGATAATCAGGGGTGAAATGCTCCTGGTTCGGACCGGATCACCCAATCCGGTAGCGAGGGCGGTGGGTGGTTCGGAGAACCAGTAGCAAAAAATTCTTGCCCCACCCCCTGCCCAGCTGAGCCACGTGATCATCAGAAGCTTTTTTTTTTTTTTTTACTTTTAAAAGCATTTTTTCTAAGCCCTCTTCGGCCGAAGGGATTGTAAATTTTTTTTTTAAAAGTAAAAAAAAAAAGCCTCTGATGATCGCGCAGCTCAGCTGGGATTGTCAGAGGCTTTTAAAAGCATTTTTTAAAACAACCTCTTCGGCTGAAGAGGTTGTAGAAAAAATGCTTTTAAAAGTAAAAAAAAAAAAAAAGTTGGCCATGCCCACCCAGTCACATTACCCCCCACCAAGCCATGCCCACAGAACTGGTAGTAACAAATTTTACATTTCACCACTGGGGATAATTTAAGAATTTATTAAATTATTTAAAATAAATAAACAATTCTTTTGTATCCTTTCTTTAATGATTTTATTCCACCATATCTTGGTGCAGTGGTTAGAGTGCAGTACTGCAGGCCACTTCTGCTGCCTGCCGGCTGCCTGCCTGCAAATCTCACCAGGCTCAAGGTTGATTCAGCCATCCATCCTTCCGAGGTCGGTAAAATGAGGACCCAGATTGTTGGGGGCGATAGGCTGACTCTGTAAACCACTTGGAGAGGGCTGTAAAAGCACTGTAAAGCGGTATATATGTCTAAGTGCTAATGCTATCTTTGATATCAATGTAACTCTTCTCCTGCAGTGACTTGTCCTGTAGCGAGATGGCAGTGGTGAGTTGTCCTGCAGTGAGTTGGCCATGGCAAGTCGGCTGTGGGGCAGTGGTGGGTTCCTCCCGGTTCCGCCCGGTTCCGCCGAGCCAGTAGAAGAGATGATATGATGTCACCGAACTGGTTCTGCCCCCCCACCCTCCGCCCCCCCCCACATTATACTTACCTTTTATTTGGCCCCAACCCCAATCTATTGCTGCCTCCTGAGTCCCAGTTGATCTGCTAGAAGGAAAAAAGCTGTTTAAACTCTTGCCGCAGGGCTTCAAAGGATCAGCTGATCAGTGTTAAAAGCAGTGTGCTGGTAGACTGGTGCCTCCAAAAACAAATGAGTAGACCAGTGCCTGCAAAAATAAATGGGTAGACTGGTACAGTTCTGCAAGCAGTTAAAAGCCTGGTAGATCAATATCTCTGCTAAATCCTAAAGAATTGTCACATGACCATCAAGCCACATGCACAAAATAAGCTACGCCCACAGAACCGGTAGTAAAAATTTTTAGAACCCACCCCTGCTGTGGTGAGTTGGCTGTGACAGGTTGGTCATGGTGAGCTGGCTAACAGAAAATTGTCATAGACCCAGGGGTGAAATGCTACCGGTTTGCTCCGGTTCGGGCAAACCAGTAGTAAAAAAAAGCTACGATCCGATGATCACCTGTGCCGCGCGGTTTAGCTTTGCTAGAAAGCAGGAAATCTTTCCTGCTTTCTAGCAGGATAAGTTCATTGTCTCTGGATGCGAAAGAATCAATTGCACCCAGACACTTGGCAAAATAGCCAAACATACTTTCGATAGAATTCTGGAGACTGGTGTGCACTGCGCACTGCACATGTAGTGTGCATTTGGTGCACATGCTTGTGTACAGCATGTGCTTGGCATGCAACACGCATGTGCGGCCAGCGAACAGGTAGCAAACTGGTTCAGATTTCACCCCTGCATAGACCCCTCCAGTGGTGCTCAGTATCAAAGAAACTGGGATGGAGTGAAAACAGGGAAAAGGTGGGTGAATGGGCGGTAACTGGTTTTGAATGGAGCATTAGGCCGTTGTCTTACTTCTGGGTAGATTCTCAGCCCTCCCCCATTGATTATGGGACTGGCACCACTTTTGATGAGAAAATTCTTTTTACATTAAGAGCAGCACTGAAGTTCCAGCAAGACAGACTAGCTGGGCTCATGCTAGTCTACGCTAAAATTTTCAGTTCAACTGAAAACTTATTCTTTTTATGCTCTTAGTTTAAATATAAAGGCACAATGGCTCAGCAGTTAAGACGCTGAGCTTATCGGCTGGAAAACTGAGATAACCCTGGTTCGAGACCCAAGCGCTGTGCGATGGGGTGAGCTCCCATTACTTACCTCAGCTCCTGCCCACCTAGCAGTTCAAAAGCATGCAAATGTGAATAGATAAATAGGTACCACTTCAGTGGGAAGATAACATCATTCTGTGCATCTTGGGGTATAATTATACTGGCCACATGACCACAGAAGTGTCTTCAGACAACACTGACTTCCTTGGTTAAGAAACAGAGATGAGCAATGCCCCCTAGAGTTGGACTTGACTAGACAGGAGAAATCTTTATCTTTACCTAGTTTATTTATTTATTTTTTTTATTTATTTTATTTTTGATTTATATGCCGTCCTTCTCCGGAGACTCAGGGCGGCTTACAAGGCATTAAGCAATAGCCTTCATACTTTTGTATATTTTATACAAAGTCAGCCTATTGCCCCCACAAACCGGGTCCTCATTTTGCCTACCTTAGAAAGGATGGAAGGCTGAGTCAACCTTGAGCCTGGTGAGAATTGAACTTGCAGTAATTGCAGGCAGCTGGAAGCTAAATACTACCTTTAACAGTAGCATTAGTCTGCTGCGCCACTCAGGCTCTATGAATTTATGAGTTTAAATATGGTCTATGAATTATAAAGAAAAGCATATATTTAATAACAACATTTCTCTGACCAAATCATTTCTAATTCTCAAATCCCAAAGTCAAAACTTCATTTTTCTCCTTTTCCTGTAGGAACTCTAATAGTGGTCTCTAAGCTGCAAGAAATTTAGTCAAATTGTTGTCTCTAATCAAAGCAGCCAATTTCACCAACTCAGACAACTCCATCAAAATCCAGTCTTCCTTTGTCGGTATCTACCTCTTTTCCATCTTTGTGCATATAATAATCTTGCAGCCAATGTCATTTATAAAAACCAAAATCCATGTTTTCTTTATACTTATTTGTCTATCATCCCTAATATATATATATTTTTTCTTTTCAGCTTTCAATTTTACATCCATTTTTCAAATTTTCTGAATTGAAATGCATATCTGATTCCAAAACATCCTTAGCCTTCTTATATGTCCACCAAAGATAATAAAAAGTTGGTAAAGTCATTGAATTAATTCAGAATGGATTAACAAAACAACAGAGTTGGAAGGGACCTTGGAGGTCTTCTAGTCCAACTCTCTGCTCAGGCAGGAAACTCTATATCATTTCAGACAAATGATTGTTCACTCTCTGCTCTAAAACCTCCAGTGTTGGAGCATTCACAACTTCTGGAGGCGAGTCATTCCACTGATTAATTGTTCTCCCTGTCAGGAAATTTCTCCTTAGTTCTAAGTTGCTTCTTTCCTTGATTAGTTTCCACCAGAGGTGGGTTTCAGCAGGTTCTGACCAGTTCTGGAGAACCAGTAGCGGAAATTATGAGTAGTTCGGAGAACCAGTAGTAAAAATTGTGACTTGCCCTGCCTCCATCTATTCTCTGCTTCCCAAGTCTCAGCTGATTGGGGGAAATGGAGATTTTACAGTATCCTTCCCCTGGAGTGGGGTGGGAATGGAGATTTTACAGTATCTTTCCCCTGCCACGCCCACCAAGCCACGCCCACAGAACCGGTAGTAAAAATATTTGAAACCCACCACTGGTTTCTACCCGTTGCTTCTTGTCCTGCCCTCAGGTACTTTGGAGAATAGTTTGACTCCCTCTTCTTTGTGGCAGCCCAGGGGTGAAATCCAGCAGGTTCTGACAGGTTCTGGAGAACCAGTAGCGGAAATTTTGAGCAGTTCGGAGAACCGGTAGCGGAAATTTTGAGTAGTTTGGAGAACCAGCAAATAGCACCTCTGGCTGGCCCCAGAGTGGGGTGGGAATGAAGATTTTGCAATATCCTTCCCCTGCCATGCCCACCAAGACACGCCCACCAAGCCACACCATGCCCACCAAGCCCCGCCCACAGAACCAGTAGTAAAAAAATTTGGATTTCACCACTGTGGCAGCTCCTGAGATATTGGAACACTGCTATCATGTCACTTCAGTCCTTCTTTTCATTAAATTAGACATACCCAGTTCCTGCAACTGTTCTTCATATATTTTAGCCTCCAGTTCCCTAATCATCTTTGTTACTCTTATCTGACCAACCATGTCTGGGCTGATTATTACTTAGATGAGACACAACCAGGGAATCCCTTCTCTATTTAATAATATTTTGTTTTTGGTTTCCAAGCCTTTGAGGGATTGCACATGAGCCTGAGGGTGCAAGCAACACACTATTGTGGTATAGTTGCAACATTTTGGGGCGTTAATCAGACCCAACTTTACAACAGGGTAAAAGCCTGCCAGATGCAGTTTTGCAAAATTAAAAATCTATCTGGGGGTTCTAATTTCCAGTCATTTTGTTACCAAGATCTTCTCAGATTATCTTTGGAGCCAAAAACCAAATTTTATGCTGATGCGGTCAAACCTATGAAAACTTTTAGGGAGTTTCCAGAGCACTATAAGACGTTTACCAGCAGTGACCATTCTTATTATGTAGAAGATAATAGAGGATATAAATCCACAGTACTTATCATTTTTCATCCTTTGCTTAGTGTACACCAGTGTGATCCATAGGCACATTTCATTTCATTTTCATTTCATTTTATTTAATTTGTATACCGCCCTACTCCCGAAGGACTCAGGGCGGTGAACAGGCACAGAATAAAACACATAGAATACAAAAATTAAGAGCAGATGTAAAATCGAGTTAAATCAATTTAGCCCAAGACAAATTTAAAACCCCAGGTTAAGAACAAATTAAAATTTACATTAAAAAAGAATGGGACAGGTTAGGCCAGACCAGCCTGGTGAAATAAAAAGGTCTTAAGAGCGCGGCGGAAGGTGCGTAGATCCGGGATCCTCCGTATCTCCGGGGGGAGCTTGTTCCAGATAGTAGGTGCCCCCACAGAGAAGGCTCTCCCCCTAGGGGCCGCCAGCCAACATTGTTTGGCCGACGGCACCCGGAGGAGTCCCTCTCTGTGAAAGCGTACCGGCCGGTGGGAGGCCGTGAATAGTATTGTCATATTCCTCACTCAGTCATTGCAGCTTTCAGCCATGTCTTGGATAGAACAAGGGCTTATATTTGAATGGTGCTTCCTTATGAATCTTCACCCTTCCACTTCCTTTACTCAAGTGAAGTTCTCTTCCTCCCTCATGTGGTGTGGCCCTTTGTCCTTTAAAGTCCCTTAAGCTTTTAATTCTTATCCAGAACATTGATGTCTTGTCTCTTGTGATACATCTATCCTCAAACCAGTGGTGAACTGTAAAATTTGTTACGACCGGTTCTGTGGGCATGGCTTGGTGGGGTGGGGTGGGTACAGCCGAAGAGGTTGTAAAAAAATGCTTTTAAAAGCCTCTGACGATCCCAGCTGAGTTGCCTGATCATCAGAGGCTTTTTTTTCCCTTTTAAAAACATTTTTTCCTCGGCTGAAGAGGTTGTAGAAAAAATGCTTTTAAAAGCCTCTGACGATCCCAGCTGAGCCACACGATCATCAGAGGCTTTTTTTTTTAACTTTTAAAAGCATTTTTTCGGCCGAAGAGGTTGTAGAAAAAATGCTTTTAAAAATTAAAAAAAAAGCCTCTGATGATTGCACGGCTCAGCTGGGCATTGGGGGGGGGGGGGCAGGGATTTTTGGTACTGGTTCTCCGAACCACCCACTGCCATCGCTACCGGATCGGGCAATCCGGTCTGAACCGGGAGCATTTCACCCCTGCCTCAAACTCAACTTTTCCAGAAAAAATCTTAGTTTTTCTTTCTTAGAGTCCTCCAAGTGTATTCGTCATGTACCCCCCAGCTAGTATGGTTAACATAAGGTTCTTTCTCCTTTGGACTAATAACATTTAATGGTATAGGGAGTCTTTGACTTACGGCCACAATTGAGCCCAACATTTCTGGTGTTACGTGAGACATTTGTGAAGTGGGTTTTGCCCCATTTTACGACCTTTCTTGCCATGGTTGTTAAGTGAATCTCTGCAGTGGATAAGTCAGTAATCCGGTTGTTAAGTAAATCTGGCTTCTCCATTGACTTTGCACGTCAGAAGGTTGCAAAAAGGGGATCCCATGATCTTGGGACACTGCAATGGTCATAAATATGAATCATAAATATGTCAAGCATCTGAATTTTGATCAACTGATCAGGAGGATGCTGCAAAGGTTGTAACAGTGAAAAACGGTCATAAGTCACTTTTTTCAGTGCTGTTGTAACTTTGAACGGTCACTAAACAAACTGTTGTAAGTCGAGGACTATCTGTAATATTCTGTCTTGCTGTTGGATAGTAGGACATTAATGAGTTACTTTTAACTCCTAGCTGGATCTAGCCTCAGGATACCAACATGGTGGCAATGTGGAAGATCATTGATATTAACAGATTAACAGAGTTAATCGAGAATTTATCGAGGACTACCTGTAGTGATTTGGAATAGTGCCGTGGGGTGTCTTCTACTCAGGTTCTAGAAGTGACAATCCAGAGAATCTAGAGGACTTCCAGAACCATAAGCATTGCAAATTGATGGATGTCTTCCAATTCTGAAGACTCTCCTCAATCCTAATGCTCAAAAGGTTATCTATCACATCCCCTCACGGAGTCATAAAAAAAGAAAGAAAGAAAGAAAAAGCAAGATCTCCACCATTCAGCTACCCAAACCCAAAGATGATCCATTCTTCCTTCATCTGGAAATCTGGAACGATGCAAAGATTATTCTCTCTTTCTTTTCCTTTTCCTCGTTTTGTTGAGTTGGCATATTTCACTTCTTACAGAGGAGGTGGCAGCTGTTGTAAACTTTCCTCATCTGCTTGTTGCACAGAAACGATGACCCACTCAAAGAGGGTTTCCCAATTCCCTGCTTTGGTTCCTCTTTCAGGTTTAGGCTATTTCTACACCAAGTTCTCCTGGCAATTTGGAAATGAGTTGACATAAGGGTGACTAAGAGGGAAAGACCCAATAATGTCAGAATTTCAGAATCAGCTCCTGGATTGCGTAAGAACTATTTTTATTGCAGTTCAGGGTGATGGCTGAGATCTTGAAACCACTTTTTTTGGGGGGAAGATTCAAGTAACTCTTTCCCTCAACACTTAAGCTCTTTGCAGGAGTTTCTGTAGATGAGATCACCTGCAAAAGGGAAAAAAAAGAGAGGAGGGTAAAAATTTGGCTGTTTCTCTCCGTTTCTCTCCCTCCCTACACTGAAACTTTTAACAGAATTAACAGAATAACAGAGTTGGAAGGGATCTTGGAGGTCCTAGTCCAACCCCCAGCTCAAGCTGGAAACCCTATACCATTCCAGACAAGGGGCTATCCAGTGCCTTCTTAAAAGTCTCCAGTGATGGAGCACCCACAACTTCTGGAGGCAAGCCGTTCCACTGATTAACTGTTTTTAATTGTTAGGAAATTTCTCCTTAGTTCTAGGTTGCTTCTCTCCTTGATTAATTTCCATCCATTCTTTCTTGTTCTACTCTCAGGTTCTTTGGAGAATAGGATGTTGACTCCCCTCTTCTTTGTGGCTGTCCCTTAGCTATTGGAACACTGCTATCATGTTTTCCCCAGTCCTTCTTTTCACTAGACTAGACATATATCCAATTCCTGCAACTGTTCTTTGTATGTTTTAGCCTCCATCCATCCCCTAATCATCTACCTTTCCAGAGTCTCAGCATCTTTTTTAGAACAGAACAGAACAGAACAGAACAGAATAGAATAGAATAGAATTCTTTATTGGCCAAGTGTGATTGGACACACAAGGAATTTGTCTTTTGTGCATATGCTCTCAGTGTACATAAAAGAAAAGATACGTTCATCAAGAATCATAAGGTACAACACTTAATGATAGTCATAGGGTACAAATAAGCAATCAGGAAACAATATGAATATAAAGTGTAAGGATACAAGTAACAAAATTACAGTCATGCAGTCATAAGTGGAAGGAGATGGGTGGTGGGAACGATGAGAAGATTAATAGTAGTGCAGACTTAGTAAATAGTTTGACAGTGTTGAGGGAATTATTTGTTTAGCAGAGTGTTGGCGTTCAGGAAAAAACTGTCCTTGTGTCTAGTTGTTCTGGTGTGCAGTGCTCTACAGCGTCATCTTGAGGGTAGGAGTTGAAAGTTTATGTAAAGGATGCGAGGGGTCTGTAAATATTTTCACAGTCCTCTTTTTGACTCGTGCAGTATACAGGTCCTCAATGGAAGGCAGGTTGGTAGCCATTGTTTTTTCTGCAGTTCTAATTATCCTCTGAAGTTGTGTCTGTCTTGTTGGGTTGCAGAGCGAGATGACAGACTCAATAATATAGAGGTGCAGATGACTGACTCAATAATTCCTCTGTATAATTCCTCAGTCACCGTGTTTTTATAACATGGTGACTGAAATTGGATGCAGCATTCTAAGTGTGGTCTTACTATAGAATACTATCTAATTTATTTTCACACTATTGTTTATTTAGTACACTAAAGAATGATCATACAATTATTATTTCACGGAGAGTAAAGCCTTTATTTGTGCTACTTTTTCCTAGTTTGACATGGAAGGTCTATCTCCCTTGGCTAGATATGGCTGTTGTTATTCAAAATGACCCTTGACTTACGATGAATTGATCTATCACTAAGTGATGTGGTCATCAGGTGACTGCGCCCCATTTTATGACTTTTTATTGCCATGGACATTAAGTGAATCACACGGCTCTTAAATGAATCCAGCTTCCCTCATTGACTTGTGCTCGTTGGGAGCCAACTGGAAGGTCACTAATGGTGATCATGGACCATGGGATGCTACAGTCGTCCTAAATGTGGACCCATTGCCAAGTACACCCAGATTGTGATCACATGATAGTGAGGAATGCTGCAATGGGCATAAGGTTATAAGCCATGTCACTTTTTGCTGCACTTGGAACTTGGAATGGTTGCCAAATGAAGGATTATAAGGTGGTTATTAAGTGAATCAGGCAAGATTTGAATGACCTTTTCTGCCACAGTTATTGTAATTTGTGGTTGTAAAACAAGTGTGGTTGTAAAACAAGGAGTACTTGTATTCAGCTATGCTTTGTTGGCTGGGTCATGGCTGGGTTCACATGTGACACAAACCATAAATACTTGGGGTCAATTACCACTGAATAGGATCCTCCAGCACCCCAATCCTTTCATAAAGGGGGGATAATTCTCAGCAGCCTCTCATGGGGTGAATGAAGAAGACAGGCTGAATCTCGGTGGATGAGACGGTCCTATAATGTTGTTAACCTCTTGAAGAAACACCTTTGGGACAACCATGACCAGCCAGATAAGGAATAATGGGTGGAAACTGATCAAGGAGAGATTCAACCTGGAAATAAGGAGAAATTTTCTGATAGTGAGAACAATCAACCCGTGGAAAAGAAGTGGTCTTCGGAAGTTGTGGGAGCTTCATCACTGGAAGTTTTCAGGAAGAGATTGGACTGCCATTTGCCAGAAATGGTGTAGGGTCTCCTGCTTGGGTGGGGAGTTGGACTAGATGACCTACAAGGTCCCTTCCAACTCTGTTAATCTATAATCTGTTACTCTTACCTTTCTGGTAGTTATTACTGCTCTGAGCCTTATCTGAACAGGAAAGGCAATATTTCAAAATGTTTAACAGGATAAAGATAAAGACTCTTGTGAGTCAAGCTTGATACCTGGAAATTACATGCAGGCTTAGATACCTAGTACTGCAAGAACATGGAAAAAGCTGCTAAAAAGGCAAACAAGAAAGATAGTCCTTGAGTTACAACCAATCGTTTAGTGACCTTTCGAAGTCACAAGGGCACAGAAAAAGTGGCTTACGACCGTTTTTCACTCTTTTCGCACCGTTGCAGCATCCCCACGGACATGTGATCAAAATTTGGATGCTTGACAACTGGCTCGTATGTGATCTCCTCATGTGTGATCCCCTTTTGCAAATCATCGGACAGGCAAAGTCAACGGGGAAACCAGATTCATTTTACAGCCGTGTTACTAACTGAACAACTGCAGCGATTCACTTAACAGCCGTGGCAAGAAGGGTCTAAAAATGGGGCAAAACTCGCTTGACAACAATCTCCCTTAGCAACGTAAACGTTGGGCTTAATTGTGGTTGTAAGTTAAGGAGCATCTGTATGGATTTCTCCTCTATAACTAGAGGGGGACATTTTAAAGGAGGGGGTGATGAGAGAGAAAAAGCCAGCTGTCACAGAAGGTCCTTTCCCCTGAGTTATATATATCTTGGTCTGTCTACCCCAGAGGTCGGCAACCTTAAACACTCAAAGAGCCACAAAGGTTCTAAGTGGAAACTTCCATTCAGTTCTGGAACCTACTAGAAGTCCTGTTTCCCCACAATAGAGACTCCTCCTAGCGCGGCATACTTTTTCCTCTACCTGTCCTAACCGAAAGCCCTATCAATTGTGGAGCCAACCAGAAAACCCGCCCCTTGCCATAGAGTCTCCTCCTGGCGCACTATGCTTCCGCCCCCTAACCGGAAGCGCCTCTCAAAATTGTGGCGCCGACCGGCGACAGGGAGCCGCAGCAGAGGGATGAAAGAGCCACATGCGGCTCCAGAGCCACAGGTTGCTGACTCCCGATCTACCCTGTTGTCAGAACACAAACACAACCTTGAAGTGCCATTTGGGGCCAGATTACGACACCTCTGGATGCCGTTTAGTAAGCAGTGTGTGACAGCTTGTTCAGAGTCCAGCACATGTTGCGTGAAAGACCTGCTTTCAAAACATGGCTGGCTTTTTTTTTTAAATTATTATTTCTTAATTATGAAGCAAGAAACTTAGCTGAGGTTAAGCAAAGGAACCTTTAGCATCGTGTAGTACATTAGAAGATGGAAGCCGTGACTTCAAAATTAGAATGAAGTAAGATTCCGTGCTTTCAGAAGGATGCAAAAAGAGAGACGGTTGAGGATTATTGTAATGCTTATGGGGAAAAAGAAAGAGAGATTGGAAAACAGTGAGGAAACGATAAGGAAATCACAGAGGCACATGCCTGTACATGTGACTGGGGTATATACTTTGGAGAAGGAAAACAACAGAACTTTACAAAATAATGAATGGTAAGGGAAAAAAAAAACCAGTAGCCTGTTCCTATTTATTCACTTGTGCAATATTGCAACAACACAGCAGTCAGCAGAATAAAGGAGGAAAACAACTTGCAAGCAAAAAGAGAGAGTCAAGGGAAATATCAAATGATAGTATTGATGACTGGAATTGACCACCAGCTAGAACAAGTGGTAATATGCTTTCCTTTTCAGGTAATGATTGGCAGGAAGGCACCAGGCCCATGTTTTGAGGTGGACAGAAAAAAAGAAAAAGAAGAATCAGTACAGCTAAATGAATGAAAAACCACAACAAAAGTACTAGGCTAGAAACCAGGAGACTGTAAGTTCTAGTCCTGCTTTCTGGTTGGGTGACTTTGGGCCAATCAGGAGATTGTAAATTCTAATCCTGTTTTAGGTGTGAAAGCTGGTTGGGTGGGGCTTTGGACCAATCACCAGGAGACTGTAAGTTCTAGTCCTGCCTTAGGCATGATTTATGACCATTTTTCACATTTATAACTGTTGCAGCATCCTCACAGTCATGTGATCAAAATTTGGATGCTTGGCAATTGACTCATACTTATGACAGTTACCGTGTCCCGGGGTCATGCAATCACCTTTTGCGACCATCTGACAAGCAAAATCAATGGGGAAGCCAAATTTACTTAACAATTTGTGTTACTAACTTGACGACTGCAGTGATTCACTTAACAACTGCGGCAAGAAAGGTCGTAAAGTGGGAGAAAACTCATTTAACAACTGCCTCCCTTAGCAACGGAAATTTGGGGCTCAGTTGGGGTAAATTGAGGACTACTTATATTGTAAATCCATGTGGATAAGAAACATGACTTTTTTTTTTTTATCAAGAGTAATGCACCTGGAGTTAATACAAGGAAAATGGTTCTGTTGTAAGCACCTTATACATGAGAGAATAAACAAGAAAATAAATTAGGTGATAGAAACCTGTTGCTGGCAGGAAGGATATATATCCATGGCAGGGGTTAAATCCTCCCGGTTCGGACTGGATCACCCAATCCGGTAGCGATGGTGGCGGGTGGTTCAGAGAACCGGGAGCAAAAATCCCTGCACCCACCCTCCATGCCCTGCTGAGCCGCGTGCGGCTCAGCTGGGATCGTCAGAGGCTTTTAAAAGCATTTTTTTCTGCAACCTCTTCAGATGTAGAAAAAATGCTTTTAAAAGCCTCTGACGATCCCAGCTAAGTTGCCTGATCGTCAGAGGTTTTTAAAAGCATTTTTTTTCTGCAACCTCTCCGGCCGAAGAGGTTGTAGAAAAAATGCTTTTAAAAGTAAAAAAAAAAAAAAGATGGCCACGCCCACCCAGTCACATTACCTCCCCCCAAGCCACGCCCACAGAACCAGTAGTAACAAATTTTACATTTCACCGTGGATTCCACGGTTGTGTTTGCGGTTCTTTCTGAGCCGATTGTATTTGGCAACCATTATCCATATCTTGGTTGTGTTGTAACTTGACTTTGCAATGTGTTTTCCATTCGGCTACCTTTGAAAAAGTGCCCGTCTGGTGCAAAATATGGCAGTTAATGTGCAAGCTTGTGCATGATTAATCAGACCACATGATCTCAATGTTGAAAGATCCACCCCTGCAGCATGTAAGGTGTTAAATGCTTTAAAGCTTAACTGTGTGAGGGGCAGATTCTCTCCTTAGGAAACTGTCCAGTGATAAGATTCTGTCGGAGAAGCCCTTTTTGAAGATGCTCCATGTTTTTTGAGGTCACTCGATCAGGCCTGTGGGAAAGATTCTTCTCTTGCACCATGCCCAATTTAGGAAATGTGGTTCTTCAGGAGATACATTTGGAGTTTGAAAAAAGAAAAACATGATCAAGACACAGCTCTTCAACCTAGATTATTTTTAATCAATGCATTGTATAATTTGCCTTGTCTTGTCTTGATTGTGGTCTTCTGCTTTTTCTCCTAGTCATTAGTCATCCTAAACATTCAACAAATTCATAAGCAAAATAGACTTTCAAATAATCAAACAAATGATGAATGCTACTTTGATGAGTTCATATCTGATCATGTCCCTCACTCAGATCCTCAATAGATTGTTCATCTATAGCAGTGTTTCTCAACCTTGGTAGCTTGAAGATGGGTGGACTTCAACTCCCAGAATCTGGGAGTTGAAGTCCACCCATCTTCAAGCTTCCAAGGTTGAGAAACACTGATCTATAGATATTGTTAATGTCTATGTGTTTATTGATGGCTGATTTGTCCGAGTGCCAGGCTTCCAGAAATTCTCTGGTGTTTTTGGACTCGTCTTGTTCTAGGATGGTCACATTTTTTCCAATTCAAACTATGGTTAAATCTGTCTATATGTTGTGAAACCTCAGAACTGTTTGTCAAGAGGTCAAACTATGTCAGGGCTTAGATTCCAACAGTTGTTTCTCTCAGGCTTTATATATAGAGACATACCAAACTCTGTAGCTTGTGCTTGGTGACCAGCGTTGTGTAATCAAGAGGATCTCTTGCTTGGTGACTTGTGAAATGCTTACAGGTTACCTCGTGCCTTTATTCCTTCCTGTTGAGTTTTGCACCCTTGGCCCTCTTCCTTTAATTTCTTTTGACAATCGAGCATCCATCCCCTATCTCGAAGAGATCAAGAATTTGGGCTACAATTGAGCAAGCCCTCCAATAAAAAGCTTGTGGTATAATCCAGTGGTGACATTTGGACTCGTGAGATATTGTGCAATGCTTTATAGCGTGATTAAAAAAACGACAGTAAAAAACAAAAAAGGTTTTCAGAAACAACTAGGGATGTGAAAGGAAGTGATAAAAAAGACCCAAGTGAAATGGGATCCAAATATCAGAGGTGAGTAATCGATCAATCAGAATAGAACTGGAAGGGACCTTGGAGGTCTTCTAGTCCAACCCCCGATCAAATAAATAAATAATAATAAATAAATAATTTTATTTCTATACCGCCCTTCTCCCGAAGGACTCAGGGCGGTGTACAGCCTATTTAAAAACACAAAAAACACGACAACAATTTAAAATTTAAAATCATTAAATAATTAGGCTCCAATTAAAATCCCAGAAATTTAAAATACCCCAATTTAAAACGTTATGTTAATAGCCCTGCCTGGCGGAACAACAGGGTCTTCAGAGCGCAGCGAAACACCCGGAGGTCGGAGATCTTACGTATTTCCGGGGGCAGTTCATTCCACAGGGTTGGGGCTCCCACAGAGAAGGCCCTCCCCCTGGGTGTCGCCAGCCGACATAACTTGGCTGATGGCACCCGGAGGAGACTCTCTCTGTGGGAGCGGACTGGTTGGTGGGAGGCTATTGGTGGCAGAAGTCGGTCTCGAAGGTACCCGGGTCCTATGCCATGGAGCGCTTTAAAGGTGGTAACCAACACCTTGAATCGCACCCGGAAGACCACTGGGAGCCAGTGCAGCTCGCGCAGGAAGGGTGTCATGTGGGCGCAACGGGTTGCACCCATAACCACCCGCGCGGCCGCATTCTGGACCAGCTGGAGCCTCCGAGTGCTCTTCAAGGGGAGCCCCATGTAGAGTGCATTACAATAGTCCAACCGGGAGGTGACAAGGGCGTGAGTGACCGTGCGCAAGGCGTCCCGATCCAGAAAGGGCTGCAACTGGCGAATCAGGCGAACCTGATAAAAGGCCCCCCTGGCCACGGCCGTCATGTGCTCTTCTAAAGACAGCCGTGCGTCCAGGAGGACACCCAGATTGCGAGCCCTCTCTGTGGGGGGCAAGGATTCACCCCCAATAGTCAGCGATGGCACCTGCTGACTATATCGGGGCGCCGGAAGCCACAGCCACTCGGTCTTGGAGGGGTTGAGTCTGAGCCTGTTCCTCCCCATCCAGGCCCGCACGGCCTCCAGGCAGCGGGACATCACATCAAGGGCATCGTTGGGATGGTCTGGGGTGGAGATGTACAGCTGAGTATCGTCAGCGTACAGATGACACAGATCAAGCAGGAGACCCTGTACCGTTTCAGACAAATGGCTGTCCAGTCTTTTCTTAAAATCCTCCATGATGAAGCACCCACAGCTTCTGAAGGCAACCTGTTCTACTGGTTAGTTGTTCTCTTTGTTAGGAAGTTTCTCCTTAATTTTAGGTTGCTTCCACTGGCGAAATCTAATTTTTTTTTTACTACCAGTTCTCTGGGCGTGGCTTGGTGGGCGTGGCTTGGTGGATGTGGCAGGGAAAGGATACTGCAAAATCTCCATTCCCACCCCACTCCAGGGGAAGGATACTGCAAAATCCCCATTCCCTCCGAACTCCTGGGGGAAGGATATTGCAAAATCTCCATTCCAACCCCACTCTGGGGCCAGCCAGAGGTGGTATTTGCCGGTTCTCCAAACTGCTCAAAATTTATCCGGTTCTCCAGAACCTGTCAGAACCTGCTGGATTTCACCCCTGTTTCCTTCCCTCCTTGATTAGTTTCCATCCATTGTTCCTTGTCTTGCTTTCTTCTGCTTTGGAAAATAAGTTGACCTTCTCTTCTTTGTGTCCATTGTTAGTCCATAGTTAACACATGACTTCTGAATGCCGCCAGGCAGGGGTGGGTTCTAAATTTTTTTACTACCGGTTCTGTGGGCGTGGCTTATTTTGTGGGCGTGGCTTGATGGTCATGTGACAATTCTTTAGGATTTAGCAGAGGTACTGGTCTACCAGGCTTTTAACTGCTTGCAGAGCTGTACCGGTCTACCCATTTATTTTTGCAGGCACCGGTCTACTCATGTATTTTTGCAGGCACTGATCTACTCTTGTATTTTCGCAGGCATTGATCTAGTCATATATTTTTGCAGGCACTGATCTACTCATGTATTTTTGCAGGCACTGGTCTACTCATGTATTTTTGCAGGCACTGGCCTACTCATTTGTTTTCTTTTAACACTGATCAGCTGTAGGGCGGCCCTTTGAAGCCCCACGGCAAGAGTTTAAATAGTTTTTTTCCCTCTAGCCATCAGCTGGGACTCAGGAGGCAGCAATAGATTGGAGGTGGGGCCAAATAAAAGGTAAGAATAACGTGGGTGGGTGGGTGGGGAGGGGCGGGGGGGGAGAACCGGTTCGGTGAAGTCATATCGTCACCGCTATCGCCTTGGGAGAACCAGGCCGAACCGGGAGGAACCCACCACTGCTGTCAGGTCATGGAGTCAGAATTCCTGGGCAACTTGCTTTTGAGTTGAAATAAAGGTGAAGAAGGACTGTAGCTTAGTACATTTTAGGCATCTATTTGAACTCTAAAGAAATCTCATCTTAGAAAAAAAAGTCCAGAAACTTTAGGACTATTCACCTGGTGATGTCATTTCTCTCAGACACAGCTTCTTGCAGCCTTCAGAGGCAAAATAATGTTTTTTTTTAAAAAATGCATTTTTCCAAGCTGGAAAATGTGGGCTCCTCCATCCCATATAATCCTTTTGCAAGCATCTACAGAGGTGATCTACAGAGGTAGAGGGACGCGGTGGCTCAGTGGCTAAGACGCTGAGCTTGTCGATCGAAAGGTTGGCAGTTCAGCGGTTCAAATCCCTAGTGCTGCGTAATGGGGTGAGCTCCCGTTACTTGTCCCAGCTTCTGCCAATCTAGCAGTTCGAAAGCATGTAAAAAATGCAAGTAGAAAAATAGGGACCACCTTTGGTGGGAAGGTAACAGCGTTCCGTGCGCCTTTGGTGTTTAGTCATGCCGGCCACATGACCGCGGAGACGTCTTCAGACAGCACTGGCTCTTCGGCTTTGAAACGGAGATGAGCACCGCCCCCTAGAGTCAGGAACCACTAGCACATATGTGCGAGAGGAACCTTTACCTTTACCTTTTAGGGGTCATAGCTGGCTCTGTAGGTTGTGTCAGCTCCCAAGGTTTGGTTGAAGA
This sequence comes from Pantherophis guttatus, assembly GCF_059756535.1. Lineage (NCBI taxonomy): Eukaryota > Metazoa > Chordata > Lepidosauria > Squamata > Colubridae > Pantherophis > Pantherophis guttatus. The sequence goes on from NC_142065.1 coordinate 201,382,422, forward strand.
TTGGCTGATGCAATTAAGGGGCTTGTTGGGCAATTCCTATTGTGGCTGAGGGCTTTGTTCAGACCTTGCTGCAGGGAATTTGCTTATGAATAGAGCTAGCTATCTCTTTATCTCTTAAGTGCTGACATCTGCTGAGGGCTATTAAGGAAGGTGGGGGTTGCTTTTCAAGAACATGTTTTATCCAGGGAAATATCATATTCTGCCTTTTTAATATTCTCAAAATATTCTTCTAGGAGAGGGATAGGTACTAACTTTCTAACAGTAGCAAAGTAGCTTTTGTAGCTTATACTTTGGTGCCCTCTGAGCTTGGTTGTTTTCTTGCAGATGTTTTCATTACCCAAACTAGGTAACACAATCAGTGCTAGTAAGAAGTGGCATTTACTCTCTGTTTATATCCCTCCCCCACTCCTTACTAGCACTGATGATGTTACCTAGTTGGGTAATGAAATGTCTGCAAGAAAACAACCAAGCTCAGAGAGCACCAGGGACCCTTCATTTCAACCCTGAGCTACAAAAATTCTCCTTTACTGGTTTACATTTTGCCACTGTGATGCCTTTGCTGGCACATGGCAGAGGGTAAGAGTACCTCACTCTACTGTGGCATTGGAGCAGGGGTGAAATCCAGCAGGTTCTGGCAGGTTCTGGAGAACCGGTAGTGGAAATTTTGAGTAGTTTGGAGAACCGGCAAATACCACCTCTGGCTGGCCCCGGAGTGGGGTGGGAATGGAGATTTTGCAATATCCTTCCCCCATGAGTGGGGAGGGATTGGGGATTTTGGAGTATCCTTCCTCTGGAGTGGGGTGGGAATGGAGATTTTACAGTATCCTTCCCCTGCCATGCCCACCAAGCCACGCCCACAGAACCGGTAGTAAAAAAATTTGGATTTCATCCCTGCATTGGAGTGAGTGCTCGTAGCAGGGGATAGATTACAGGGAGTCTTTGACTTTTCTAGGTGCTTAGTAACTGTTTAAAATTTATGACCTGGTTTCAAAAATCTGACAATCTGCCCTCTCCCATGGTCCTACAATAGTATTTTGGGTGCTTGGCAACCGGCCCACATTTACAGCTGTTTGCAGCATCCTATGGTCACATGGTCACGATTTATAGTGGTTTTTTTGTTGGAAAGTGGCATTTACTTCCTGTTTCTGCTAAAAAATACCCATTGGTATAGCGCAGGGGTAGGCAAACTTAGCTCTTTTACACCTTGTCGACTTCAACTCCCAGAATTCCTGAGTCAGCCAAGCTGTCTTAGGAATTCTGGGAGTTGAAGTCCACAGGGTATAAAAGAGCCAAGTTTGCCTACCCCTGGTATAGTGCAATGATGGTTAACCTTTTTGATGCCAAGTGCCCAAAGCGCCCACGCGCGAAAGCACACGTGCGTGCCCAAACCCCCCAAATGCAATGCAAGCGCCCCCTGTGCATACGCCCCGCCCCATGCATGCACGTGCATCCCCCGTGCATGTGAGTGTATCCCCCATGCATGCATCCCGCCCAGGAGTGGGTTCTACTTACCTTTATTACCGGTTCGCAATGGGACTGCGCGTTGGTGTTGGTGGGTGGATCCACCCGCCTGTTTTACTACCGGTTCTTGCAAACCGATCTGAACCAGGGGCAACCCACCACTGATCCCGCCCCCACGCCCTGTTTTGGCTTCCAGGTGGTGCAGGAGGCTTTCCAGGCCCAAAATGGGGTGCAGGGGGCACATGCAGGGACCCCCATGCTCTGTTTTGGGCCTGGAAAGCCTCCCGAACCAATATGGAAGCCAAAACGGGGTGTGGGGCACAGCGCGAAGCCCCCCTAGGCCCTATTTTGGGCCTGGACAGTTTCCTGCACCAACCTGAACCCCCGCATGAACTCCGCCCCTCCACACATGCACATATGCATCCTGCACATGTGCCCCACCTCTGCACATGCGTGGCAGAGACCCGAAGACAAGCTGGCTGGCGGGAGGTATGCTGGCACCTGTGGTGGAGCTGGGCTGGAGTGACGGCTGGCGTGCCACCTGTGGCACACATGCCTTAGATTCACCATCACGGGTATAGTGGGTTCACTTAATGGCCACTGCAGAAAAGTTTGTAAAATTGGGCACGGTCACATGGTGATCCACTTAATGGCTGGCATGACTTACGACTGTAATTCCAGGCTCAATTACAGTTATAAGTCGAGGACTAGCTACATAAGATTTTTTTTAAAAGTTTTATTCCCACATTTTCTGTTGATTTCCTAATTCTGTTCAGTTTTCTTTTGAGGAAGCTGTAGATGTCCGGGAAAGTTCAGCTTAACCAGTGGCTAAAGAACTAAAAAGGATAGCAACAATGCCTCTGGACATAGGGAGACAGCATATTCGAATTACAGGTAGTCCTTGACTTACAACAGTTGATTTAGTGACCGTTCGAAGTTACAATGACACTGAAAAAAGTGACATGACAATTTTTCACACTTACGACCATTGGCAGCATCCCCATGGTTACATGATCAGAATTCAGACGCTTGGCAGCTGACTCGTATTTATGACAATTGCAGCGTCCCGGAGTAATGTGATTCCCTTTTGTGACCTTCTGACAAACTCAATTGGGAAGCCAGATTCACTTAACAACCGTGTTATTAACTTAACAGCTGTGGTGATTCACTTAACAACGGTGGCAAGAAAGGTCATAAGATGAGGCGAAACTCACTTCACAAATGTCTCACTTAACAACAGTTGGGCTCAGTTGTGATTGTAAGGCGAGGACTTTCTATTGTGTCATGGACATATGGGATGAAAAAAATAGTGCCATCAGTGGAGACAGAAATCTGTCTTTTAACGCAACTATAGTATGGTGTAAGGGAAAAATATTACAGTCCAAAAAAAAAAATCACACTATTTCCTCATTCTATGTTACTTCATTATCTATAATACATGAAACGGCAAGGATTTTAAGGACAGCCACTTGTAGAAGTCTTTTTTGGCCAAACAAGCTGATTACTTTTTTTTTTTTTTTAAAGTTTTATTCTGTTTTGTTTTTAATTTGTCATCCATGATTGTTTATTTTCACTACTTGCTTTGGGAATTGTATATTTTCATTCTGAATTTATTTGGAAGTGGTTGATGATCTTCCCCAAAAAATAAATAAACTGAACTGATATCAAGGACAAAAACCTTGCTTGTTTTCACCTTTGTAACTCTGGGAGGTTTTTGTAAATAATGATAGTGCTTAATGGCATTTTCAACAAACTGCAATGAAGCCCAAAATGATGGACATGCCTGATGATGTAACAAGAATGTAAGTTATGACATCTGGGTGATTACATCATCATGTACATCTCATCACTGGCTCTCTTGTGGATGCACATAGGAAAGAACCAGCTGTGGTAATAATCGATAAGTCAGCCAAAAAATAAAACTCCCTATTAAGGTAATATCTTTCTTAGGGTAACTGAAAGAACTCTTAACAATCCGTCAGCTAAAGATGGTCATAAATCCAGAATAACAGTTCTTTGGGTTAATTGTTTAATCATGATTTGCAAGTTATCTTCTTAGAGAGTATCAGTGGTGGGTTCCTCCTGGTTCGGTCCAGTTCGACTGAGCCGATAGCGGTCACGATATGACGTCACCGAACCGGTTCTCCCCCCCGCCCTCCCACCCCCCCACCCCCCCACGTTATTCTTACCTTTTATTTGGTCCCACCCCCAATCTATTGCTGCCTCCTGAGTCCCAACTGATGACTAGAGGGAAAAAAACTGTTTAAACTCTTGCCGCGGGGCTTCAAAGGGCCGCCCTACAGCTGATCAGTGTTAAAAGCAAACAAATGAGTCGGGTCGTAAGTGCGAGGACTGATCGTAAGTGCGAGGACCTTCCAGAAATGACTCTGACCAGCTAGCCACGCCCACCTAGTCACATGACCTCCAAGCCACACCCACAAAATAAGCCACGCCCACAGAACCGGTAGTAAAAATATTTAGAACCCACCCCTGGAGGTATGATAAGAAAACCTTCAGCCCTGGACTTCTGCAGGTTTTCAACATGTGCCAGATGGTGGATACTGCCCTAGAATTGTTGCCTGGCCCCTTTTGTGTATGTGTACGGTGTTGTTAAACAAATGTGGTGGGGCTTTGATTGTATGCCGACTGTCACCTTTTGATTACCCTTGAAGCAGCTGCTGTATCTAGAAATGCCAAATGTCAGGTGTTAGAATGGCGGTAGGTCATACCAGGTTATAGTACGGATCAGTGGTGGGTTTCAATTTTTTTTTACTAGCGATTCTGTGGGTGTGGCTTGGTGGGCGTCGCGTGGCTTGGTGGGCATGGCAGGGGAAGGATACTGAAAAATCCCCATTTCCTCCCGATCAGCTGGGACTCGGGAGGCAGAGAATAGATGGGGGCGGGGCCAGTAAGAATTTTTACTATCGGTTCTCCGAACTACTCAAAAATTCCACTACCAGTTCTCCAGAACTGGTCAGAACCTGTTGTAACCCACCTCTGGTATGGATTTTCTTCAAATTGCTAGTTAGAATAGATAAGCGAATAAATTATTGGACCCTTTTTATATTCTGGAGTGGGGGCTATAGAATGCTTTCATTGTTAAAATGAAACTGTTTTTCTAGCGATACATTTCTTGTCCATCAAATACAGGTAGTCCTCAACTTACAACAGTTCATTTAGTGACCGTTTAAAATTACAACAAACAAAAAAGACTTATGACCATTTTTCACATTCTCACCGTGGCAGCATCCCCATGATCAAAATTCAGACACTTGGCAACTGACTCATATTTATGACGGGTGGCAATGTCCTGGGGCCATATGATCAGCTTTTGCGACCTTCTGACAAGCAAAGTCAAGGGGGGAGGGGAGCCAGATTCACTTAACAACCATGTTACTCGCTGAACAACTGCAGCCATTCTTAACAACTATGGCAAGAAAGATTGTAAAAAGGGGCAAAACTCACAACAAATGTCTCACTTAACAGCAAAAATTTGGGCTCAATTGTGGTCGTAAGTCAAGGACTATCTGTATGCACAATTCTTACAACCCTAAAGCAAAGCCATTATTATTTACTTGAACAGCCTAGAAATAGAATTTAAAATATTGATATGCTGTGTACGATCTATGCCTAGGGCACAAACGGGATTCTCCCACCTTTTTCCTGGTATTTTCTTGGCAGGGAATAGTGGTTAGATATGATGTCCCTTTAAAGAAAAACGTATCTAAGCCTTTCTTCAAACTACAGACAAAATTTTCTGCCATCAGTTGAAAGGCATTGTCTTTTTCCAACATCCATCATTGGGGACTGCAAAAAAAAGAAATTGAGAGCACATGTCACCCTCCTTCTAAGGAGGAAGGGGAGAAATAGCGGGAGTTACTTCTGTTTGTACATAAAGATGGAATAGAACCAGGGTTATTTTTTCATTTCCGTTTTCAGATCATGGACTTTATTTGTTAAAAAAAATAATTGGAACCCTTGGTCAAGAGCCTTGGTGGCGCAGCAGACTAAAGTGCTGTTAAGTAGCACCAGCTGCCTGCAATTACTGCCTTGATAGTACAGTGGTTTAGTGCACCCTGTCATTAACACAGCTGCCTGCAATTTCTGCTGGTTCGAATCTCTCCAAGGCTCAAGGTTGACTCAGCCTTCCATCCTTTCTAAGGTAGGTGAAATGAGGACCCAGTTTGTGGGGGCAATAAGCTGACTTTGTATAAAATATACAAAAGAATGAAGGCTATTGCTTAACGCATTGTAAGCCGCCCTGAGTCTCCGGAGAAGGGCGGCATATAAATCAAATTTAAAAAAAAAAAAAAAAAAAGTTCAAATCTCACCAGGCTCAAGGTTGACTCAGCCTTCCGTCCTTTCGAGGTAGGTAAAATGAGGACCCGGATTGTGGGGGCAATAAGCTGACTTTGTATAAAAAGAACACCGCTTTCGGGGTGGGGGGCGAAAGACCTAATAAGCAGGTATATACAAAAGTATGAAGGCTATTGCTTAACGCATTGTAAGCCTCCCTGAGTCTCCGGAGAAGGGCGGCATATAAATCGATCCAATAAATAAATAAATAAATAAATAAATAAATAAATAAATAAATAAATAAATAAATAAATAAATAAATAAATAAATAAGCAAGCAAGCAAGCAAGCAAGCAAACAAACAAACAATTAACCAATGGAATGGCGTTCCTCCAGAAGTTGTGGCTGCTCCATCACTGAAGGTTTTTAAGAAGAGATTGGACAATCATTTGTCTGAAGTGGTGTAGGGTTTCTTGCCTGAGCAGGGGGTTGGACTAGAAGACCTCCAAGGTCCCTTTGAATTCTGCTACTCTGTTATTCTGTAAGAGGTAAAGCTCTAGGGATGGAAAATGGCTGAGTGTGACTGAACGTCTTTGTTTTACCTTGAAATCTGAAAGAACCCCATGCATTTCTCAGGAACCTTAGAGTTTCTTGGAGCACAGATTAAAAAAAAAAAATCTTGACGGAAAAGTTATTCGTAGCCAGTTCCTTTAGCTGAAAATAAGGATATGAAATTAAGCAGAATATAATGTTCTGATAATGTGAGCCTGAACTATTTGATCATCTTTGCTGGCCTGGTCTTTATTTGGCTGAGGTTGTCCTGTGGTCCCTTTTGTATTTTGGGGGTCAGTTTCGTTTTAAGTGGCCGTCCTACAGGGCAGCCTTCAGTGCCCAAGAAAAGTTTGGGGGATTTTATGGGAGTGAAGTGGGTGCCTTCCAGGTGAGGGTTCTAAATTTTTTTTACTACCGGTTCTGTGGGCATGGCTTATTTTGTGGGCGTGGCATGGTGGGGGGTAATGTAACTGGGTGGGCGTGGCCAACTTTTTTTTTTTTACTTTTAAAAGCATTTTTTTCTACAACCTTAAGAGGTTGCAGAAAACAATGCTTTGAAAAGCCTCTGCCGATCAGGCAACTCAGCTGAGATTGTCAGAGGCTTTTCAAAGCATTTTTCTTCGGCAAAAGAGGTTGTAGAAAAAATGCTTTGAAAAGCCTCTGACGATCCCAGCTGAGCCGCGGGATCATCAGACGCTTTTTTTTTTAACTTTTAAAAGCATTTTTTTTTGGCTGAAGAGGTTGTAGAAAAAATGCTTTTAAAAGTTAAAAAAAAAAAAGCCTCTGATGGGGTGGGTGGGGTAAGTGAGTGGCGACCGGGCCAGGGACTGGTTCGGGGGCATGGCCAGCCAATGTTATTACCGGTTCTCCGAACTACTACAAATTTTTACTACCGGTTCTTGCGAACCGGTGCAAACCGGGAGCAACCCACCACTGGTGCCTTCAAGTAAATCTCCATTTTTGCCTGCTTTGAAATTCTCTGGGGCAAACCAGCGGTGCAGGGACTCTGCCTGCAATCCACTGTCTGCAGTGATGAAAAATAAGGGAGTTATTTCTCTTTTGTTATAAACTGCAGCTTCCTATAGCGACATTTCCATTGGGATCTTGACTACTGTAGCATGGTACAGGGGATTTCGCTATGGATTCTATTTGGGGAGGGCAAAAATGCCCCCCTCCTGCCGTGGTGCATGAGGCCGACTAGGCCACAAACCCCCAGCAAACGGACGGAGAACCCCTTTACATTCTAGAAGTTCCAAAATGAAGTTATAAATATAGGCAGTCCTTGACTTACAGCAGTTGATTTAGTGACCGTTCAAAGTTGCAACGGAGCTGAAAAATTCAACTTACGACCATTTTACACACTTATGACTGTTGCAGCATCCCCATGGCCCCATGATCAAAGTTCAGATGCTTGGCGACTGATTCATATTTATGACGGTTGCAATGTCACGACGACGGTCATGTGATCAGATTTTGTGACCTTTTGACAAGCAAAATCAATGGAGAAGCCAGATTCACTTAAGAACCGTGTTACGAACTTAACAACTGCAGTGATTCACTTAATAACGGTGGCAAGAAAGATCGTATGAAGAACGGTTGGAGGAACTGGGTATGTCTAATTTAATGAAAAGAAGGACTAGGGGAGACATGATAGCAGTCTTCCGATATCTCAGGGGCTGCCACAAAGAAGAGGGAGTCAAGCTATTCTCCAAAGCACCTGAGGGTGGGACAAGAAGCAATGGATGGAAACTAATCAAGGAGAGAAGCAACCTAGAACTAAGGAGAAATTTCCTGACAGTTAGAACAATTAATCAGTGGAACAACTTGCCTCCAGAGGTTGTGAATACTCCAACACTGGAAGTTTCTAAGAAGAGATTGGACAACCATTTGTCTGAAGTGATATAGGATTTCCTGCCTAAGCAGGGGGTTGGACTAGAAGATCTCCAAGGTGCCTTCCAACTCTGTTATTCTATTCTATTCTATTCTATTCTATTCTATTCTATTCTATTCTATTCTATTCTATTCTATTCTATTCTATTCTATTCTATTCTATTCTATTCTATTCTAAATATAAAAAGAGAAGATATTGCAATTCCTGTAGAGGTTAGGGTGTGGGATTAAAGAGTGAGAAGATCAGTTTCAAGTCCAAACTCAGCCATGAAAGGTTACTGGGTGATGTTGGGTTAATTGCTTCATCTCAGCATACTTTCCAGGTTGGCTGGGATACACTGAAGGGAAACACTTCTATAAAAGGGTCTAAGGTCTTAGAAGAAAGGTGGATTATAATACATTGATAGTAATGCCACATTTAGGCATACACATAGATGTAAGCCAAGAAGCCAAGTTACAGACCATCCAGAAGAAATGGGAGAATAGGAGAGGGAATGGGAGAGAAGCAACTTGGAATTAAGGATAAACTTCCTAACAGTGGGAACAATTAACCAGTGGAACATCTTGCCTTCAGAAGTTGTGGATGCTTCATCGCTGGAGGTCATTAAGAAGAGTCTGGAAAGCCGCTTGTCTGAAATGGTATAGGGATTCCTGCTTGGGGGTTGGACTAGAAGACCTCCAAGGTCCCTTCCAGGTCTATTCTGATTGATTGATTGAAATTATGGGCACTGAAGTTCATAAGGTGTGAACATCTGGTTGTTGGTACCCGTATCCAACTATCCCCATCCATATTCAACATTATTGACATCCTGCAAATTCCAGTTCATTGATTATTTTTTTTAAAATGCCATCAACGCTTATCGATCAGAAAAAAAAAAAGCAGAGCCTGCACTTGTGGGAAAAAAATGCTAGGAAGAAGCAGAAGATTCTGGATTACAGCAGAATTTGTCTTGAGGCAACATTCGTCCGTTTCAAAATTTAGCAGTGCCATCTACAGGTTTGCAATAGTCAAATGTTGACACATAGACCCATCCACACAGACTGATCTCCCCCCCACCCCCCCACCCCCCCACCCCCCCACCCCCGTTTAAGTTCCTGATTCATTGCCTTTACCAATTCCTTGCCTTCCAGATATTCTGGACTCCATGTCACATCTAATTCCATTCAGTTGGCCAAGACAGTCCATTGCATCTGAAAGATTTTAGCTTGAGGAAGGCTGGTTTTAATTCAACTTTCCTCCCTTGGGAATAGGAAACGATACACGCTTGGGGGATTATGCAACAAAAGAGACTCTGCTTTTTTTTTTTTAAAAAAAAAGTTTTTTTATTTATAATACAAATTAAAAACAATGGACATAGCGTGACCTCTCCGGTTTAAACATTTTCATCAAATTTTGTCATATAAATAATACATATATTTACATTAATTATCACATTTCAAATACGTATATTCTTTCATCCATATAGATTATTCTGATATCTAATTCAGTCGTATCTATCATAACAAATTAACATAAAAACTTCCAAACATTTTACTCAACAATGGTCCTATATCCCAGCATTTCTCCTCCTTTCCAGCCAATAATAAAATTTGTTCCAGATTTCATAATACTCTGATTCAAGATAAAGAGAAGAGACTCTCCTTTAAAACAGTTCCTTTAGTTTGCTGACTGGTGTTGGTGGAAAAAATGCTTTTTTTTTTTGCTTTTCGGTGAAAAAATGCTTTTAAAAGTTAAAAAAAAAAATCCTCTGATGATTGCGTGGCTCAGCTGGGACCGTCAGATGCTTTTAAAAGCCTCTGATGATCCCAGCTGAGTTGCCTGATGGGCAGAGGCTTTTTATCTTTTAAATGCCTCTGACAATTCAAGCTGAGTTGCTTGATTGGCAGAGGCTTTTAAAAGAAAAAAAGCCTCTGCTGATCAGGCAACTCAGCTGTGATCGTCAGAGGCTTTTAAAAGCATTTTTTTCCTACAACCTCTTCGCCAAAGAGGTTGTAGAAAAAATGGTTTTAAAAGTAAAAAAAAAAAAATTGGCCACGCCTACCCAGTCACATAACCCCCCGCCCACCAAACCACGCCCACAGAACCAGTAGTAACAAATTTTAGATTTCACCACTGTATGATGGTATAGGTAAGTAGCTATTCTACAGGTAGTTTTTGGCTTACAACAATTCGTTCAGTGACCATTCAAAGTTACAACATCACTGAAAAAAAGTGACTTATGACAGTTTTTCACACTTACGACTGTTGCAGCATTCCCCCTGATCATGTGATTCCGAATGTGGATACTTGCCAACTCGCGTTTATTTATGATGGTTGCAGTGGCTCAGAGTCATGTCCTCACCTTTTGCCACCTATTGACAAGCAAAGTCAAGGGACAAACCAGTTTCACCTAACAATCACGTTATTAAGTTAACAACTGCAGTGTTTCACTTAACAACGGTGGCAACAACATTTGCAAAATTGGGTAAAACTCACTTAACAACGGTCTTGCTTAGCGACAGAAATTTTGGGCTCAGTTGTGGTTGTACGTCGAGGACTACCTGTCCTTAAACTGAAAAAAAAAAATTCAACATACAGTACATTTTGAGGATTTGGGGAAGTATTTTTGTTCAGCACTGATGATGTTACCCAATTGGATAATGAAATATCTGCAAGAAAATAACCAAGTTCAAAGAGCATCAAGGACCCCCCCCCCAATTCATCCCTGAACTATATATACTCTCTTCTATTGGTAACCTTATGGATGCCCTTAGTCTTCTCTGTTCCTTCAAGGAGCACTCCAAGTCAAAAGTTGCTCACCTCTGCCATACTTCACAGCGTTCCTCATTGTTCCCTATTTTCTCTCTGTTCTGGAGTTGGCTTGACACAGTGGTGAAATCCAAATTTGTTTACTACCAGTTCTGTGGGCGTGGCTTGGTGGGCATGGCAGGGGAAAGATACTGCAAAATCTCCATTCCCTTCCCACTCCTGGGGGAAGGATACTGCACAATCCCCATTCCAACCCCACTCTGGGGCCAGCCAGAGGTGGTATTTGCCAGTTCTCCGAACTACTCAAATTTTCCGCTACCGGTTCTCCAGAACCTGTCAGAACCTGCTGGATTTCACCCCTGCCCTATGGGTACCAGGAAAGACACTTTTCATTCTCCCAGGCACACTCAACCAGTAAAGCTGTTTATTTTAAACATATTTACTACTTAGAAACTTCTACACCGGCTGTTACTTTTATTACTTTATTACTTACGTTATCGAGTGTTGCAATTGTGTGCAATGGTGGATTTTAACGATTGCTCTGACTTGTTCTATGGAGCTTTTAGAGTAGTAGAAAACTCCCTCTCTCCTCAGGAAAAAACTGGTTTAAAAATTAGCAAAACCTTTAGAGCATGGCTCTCCAAACATGGCAACTTTAAGACTTGTGGACTTCAACTCTCAGAATTCCCCAGCCAGCATGGGGAATTTGGGGAGGTGGCTGAGGAATTCATGGCTGGCTGACGAATACTAGGAGTTGAAGTCCACAAGTCTTAAAGTTGGCAAGTTTGGAGATCAGGGGTTGGGCTGCTGGGGATCCATAGGGGTTTGGGAGAACCTCTAGCTAAGATTCTGTGCAGTTCAGAGAACCCCGAAATCCCACTCCTGGCTGGCCCCAACGCCCCCCTCCCTACCCTTCCAAGGAGTCCCCATGCAGCCCGTTTTGGATGCCGGTAAGTGCAAGGCAAGGACAGAGGCTCGGGGAGGGCAAAAAACGGGCTTATCAGAAGTTCGTGAAGGCCAGAAACAGGCACGTTTCCAGCCTCCAGAGGGCCTCCGGAGCCTGGGAGGCCATTTTCGCCCTCCCGGAGGCTCGTGAAAAGCCTCTGAAGCCCAGGGAGGGCAAAAACACCCCACTGCCATGGTGCAGTAGGCCAACTACCCATGCCCACCATGGCCATGCCCACCCTGCAACCAGGCAGAGAAACCCTTGCACAACTCTAGAGGTTGCTATGTTTTTTCTGCCTGTTCTGCTTTTTGTCCCCATTGTCTTTTTGGGGGACAAAGGATCCCTTCTAAAGCTCTCCAATTCCTTCCTGATTCCAAGGTGTTTGCCAAGAAGGTTATCTTTTCCTTCAATCTCCACCTCTATTTACTTCAACATCATTCAGGATACCATATCCTCTGCTTCTGATTTCTTGTAGCCACAGACTCGTATAACCAGATTGTTCACATCCAGGTTAACTTCCTTCCTTTTTCTGACAAACTCCTGTCCGTTTGTGCCAGCATTAATTTACTTCGTTATTTCTCAACTGTGTTGTAATCTTCTGGTCTACACCGTTATGATTTACTGAGCCAGATACTTTTTGTCTTCTCAATATTTTTTAACTATTAAATAGTCCTCATCGTGATGTTATCTAATTTGGATAATGAAACATCTGCAAGAAAAAAATCCCAAAGGTGCTTTTTTCAAGAGGCAACTGGACTTCTTTATTTTTCTTTGAAGACGTTTCGCTTATCATCCGAGAAGCTTCTTCAGCTCTGACTGGATGGTGGGGAATGGAAGGATTTATACTCCTTGCAGATAGCTGGTCCTTTGCATTCTTCATGTCTGCAAGAAAACAACCAAGCTCAGAGAGAGCACCAAGGATTCCCAGATAGGGATGGACTGCTGGGGGTTTGCAGGGGTTCGGGAGAACCTCTAGCTAAGATTCTGTGCAGTTCGGAGAACCCCCAAATCCCACTCCTGGCTGGCCCCTCCCACCCCCTCCCCTCCCAGGAGTTCCCCACGTGGCCCGTTTTGGATGCAGGTAAGTGCAGGGTGCGCGTGGAGGCTCAGGGGGAGGCCTTTTTTGCCTCCTGGAGGCTCGAGGAAAGCCTCCAGAGCCCAGGGAGGCCAAAAAGCCTCCCCCACGCCATGGTGCAGGAGGCTGACTAGGCCACGCCCACCATGGCCACGCCCACCCAGCAACCAGGCACCAACCCCTTGCTAAAAGTTTTGAAGCCCACCTCTGCTGCCAGATTAAAGTTTTGTTATATACTTTGCATTATATACTCAGTGAGGGTCTGTATGAATGAGGAGACGGCTTGTAACACGAACCGTTTATTAAAAACAAAGGCAACTCCTGAACAGAAAATCTACATTAGAAAGAGTTGACAGATCTTATATACTGAGCTGTCAAAAACAACAACCAATAGTAAGCCTTAATTTTCCCGCCTGAAGGGATGCGGCAATAAACCAATCAGATCGTGTTTCGTCAGCACGCTCTACGCTCCTTCAGCAGCTCCGCGGACACAACACCTTGCATTTAACTGCAGTTAATATTTTCAAATATGCTTTAAAAGAAAGTGCCAGGTTTAGAATTCTTTCCTTGGAGATACCATATCTGCAACTTCAGTAGGCATGAGCAGTACCAGGCTTGTCACATAAGAATCTGCCTCAAATCCTTTTAAGGAGCTCACCTTCACTTGTTCCTCAAATGTGTGAAGGAAGGAAATATGACCGAAACCTCAGGCCTTCCTCAACATTAGTAGAACCTGCTGGCCACATCCTTAGCCTCCCTCCCTATGTTTAAATGTGTGCAACCACTTCTCCATGCAGTGGATGGAGAAGAAATAATGAGGACAATCCTGTCAGAGGGTTGGACTAGAAGATCTTCAAGGTCCCTTCCAACGAGAGGTGGTATTCAGCAGGTTCTGACCAGTTCTGGAGAACCGGTAGCGGAAATTTTGAGTAGTTCAGAGAACCAGTAGCGGAAATTTTGAGTAGTTCAGAGAACCGGTAGCGGAAATTTTGAGTAGTTCAGAGAACCAGTAGCGGAAATTTTGAGTAGTTCGGAGAACTGGTAAATACCACCTCTGACTGGCCCTGCCCCCATCTATTCTCTGCCTCCCGAGTCCCAGCTGATTGGGAGGAAATGGGGATTTTGCAGTAACCTTCTCTTCAGGGGTGGGTTCTACTTACCTTTATTATCGGTTTGTAACAGGGCCACGCACATGCGCTTGCTTTGCTCGCGCAAAAGCTTCCTGATAACGTCGGTGTCGATGGGCGGAGCCTCTGCTGGTTTTACTACTGGTTCTATAGAACTGGTCCGAACTGGAGGCAATCCACCACTGCTTCCCCTGGAGTGGGGTGGGAATGGAGATTTTGGAGTATCCTTCTCCTACTATGCCCACCAAGCCACGCCCACCAAGCCATGCCCACAGAACCAGCGGTAAAAAAATTTGAATCCCACCACTGCTTCCAACTCTGTTATTCTGTTGTATATTCAGTGCAATCTGTCAACCGTTTCTGGGGTGGATTCTTTCTTGTGAATTTGCTATGCAACGATGACATTGCTTCGCTCTGCTCTGTATGAAACTTGATCCCTGGCAGCAGAGCAGATAAATGCAGAGCAGGGGTGAAATGTAAAATTTGTTACTACCGGTTCTGTGGGCGTGGCTTGGTAGTGGGGGTAATGTGACTGGGTGGGCGTGGCCAACTTTTTTTAAAAAAAACTTTTCAAAGCATTTTTTCTAATGCTTTGGAAAACCTCTGCCGATCAGGCAATTCAGCTGGGATCATCAGAGAGGCTTTTAAAAAAATACCTCTCTGAACACATAACCACATCCAGTGTATATATGTGTTCTGTGTTTTGTCTTTAATTAAAAACTTAATAAATTTTTTTTAAAAAAAATAAAAAAAAATACCTCTCTGACGATCCCAGCTGAGTTGTCTGATCGGCAGAGAGGTATTTTTTGAGCCACACAATCATCAGAGGCTTTTTTTTTCTTTTCAAAGCATTTTTTTACCACCTCTTCGGCCAAGGGGTTGCAGAAAAAAATGCTTTGAAAAGCCTCTGATGATCCCAGCTGAGCCGCGTGATCATCAGAGGCTTTTTTTTTTTTACTTTTAAAAGCATTTTTTTCGTCGGAAGAGGTGGTAGAAAAAATGCTTTTAAAAGTAAAAAAAAAAAGTCTCTGATGATCACGTGGCTCAGCTGGGCATGGGGGGGTGGGCGCAGGGATTTTTGCTACCGGTTCTCCGAACCACTCGCCGCCATCGCTACCGGATCGGGTGATCCGGTCCGAACCGGGAGCATTTCACCCCTGATGCAGAGCATAAACCAGAAACATTTTTTTTGTCTTTGTTTTTGTTCAGCCTCTTCGTTTTGGCCTAAAAAACAAAACAAAACAAAACAAAACAGCCCAGATGCCCAAATAAATCATGAATGAAAAACCTGCTGCAGAGAAAGAGAGAGAGAGTCCTAGCTGGACTGTTGTGAAAGGCTCTGATACAGCATCTAGAAAAACAGGTGGCTGTGCTATTTCGGTGTTGCGTTTGTCAATATTCATATTGATTAATCACACGGTTGCCTTGTTTTGGCTGCTCTTAATGCAAAATGTGCTCCCTGTTCTCGATTAGGCCGTTTTCTTTCCACTTCATAGTCAGCGAGCTCTGCTGATTTCCGTTGAGTCACCCAGTGTAATTAATATTATGTTATTTACCCATGTTTTGTCATTTGGGTAGCAAGATGATTCATCTCTCAAAGAAACAGCCAGATCCGAGCGAGAGTTTCTAGCATTTTGCTTCCTTTTTTTTTTCTTCACATGGAATATGAACCGAGGGCGACCTTTGAAAGAAACTGAGTCACGCAGATATAATATTTACCTCGATTGTTGCAAGGATGAGATTATCTTCAAATATCTCCTGCAAATATAAATAACTGGAGTGGGGGGGGGGCAGGGGGGGAAATAGGAGGGAATCAGGCAAGTTCCTTTCGGTGGGTTCACAATCTTGTAGCTAATTATATTCCGAGAGGGTGCGAGAGCTAAGAAAGGCTCTCATGCAAATGCTTCCTTGATTTCTTCTGGGTTCTACCTAACAAAATGAAAATTCAATGTAGAGAATGAAATCCAACATAAAATGAAATTCAACGTAAAGTCTTACACTTAGGCAAGAAAAACCAAAAGTACACATATAGAGCCTTGGTAGTACAGGGGTTTAAGGCACCCTGTTATTAAGCTGGTTATTAAGACCAGCTGCCTGCAATTACTGCAGGGTTCGAATCTCGCCAAGGCTCAAGGTTGACTCAGCCTTCCATCCTTTCTAAGGTAGGTAAATTGAGGACCCAGTTATGGGGGCAATAAGCTGACTTTGTATAAATATACAAAAGGATGAAGGCTATTGCTGAGCACATTGTAAGCCGCCCTGAGTCTTCGGAGAAGGGCGGCATATAAATCAAATTAAAATAAAAATAAAAATATATAGACTGGGTGAAACCAGGCTTAATAGCAGTAACTGTGAGAGGGATCTTGGAGTCTTAGTGGATAACCAGCTAAATATGAGCCAGCAGTGTGCAACGGCAACCAAAAAAGCCATCCTAAATTGCATTAACAGAGGGATACAATCAAGATCAAGGGAGGTACTAATACCACTCTATAAAGCAGGGGGGGTTCTACTTACCTTTACTACCGGTTTGCAACGGGATCTTGCTCGCGTGCTCGCTTTGCTCACGCACGTGCCTTGCTTCTGTGCATGCACAGAAGCTTCTGCGCATGTGCAGATTGCTTCTGTTGACGCCAGGGTCAGTGGGCGGAGCCTCCAGCCGTTTTTACTACCAGTTCTATAGAACCAGTCCGAACCGGGGGCAACCCACCACTGCTATAAAGGCTTAGTAAGACCTCACCTAGAATATTGCATCCAGTTTTGGTCACCACTACTTCTACTGCTTGACAGTTGTCTGCAGTTTGGCAGTTCAAATTCCACCAGGCTCAAGGTTGACTCAGCCTTCCATCCTTCCCAGGTTGGCAAAATGAAGACCCAGATTGTTGGGGGCAAGAGGCTGACTCTGTAAACCGCTTAGAGAGGGCTGTAAAAGCAGTGTGAAGCAGTATATAAGTCTAAGTTTTATTGCTATTCTTTCTGGGCTGTGCATGAAACAATGTTAACGTATGTATAGCTTACATTCTTCCTTCCTGTAATGCATTAATAATCAGGATGATGGTTTGTTCTGTAGGAAGAAATATCCTTCTGGGTTCAGCTCCAAGTGGGGAAAAAGACACTGGAAACACGGAGACTGCTTGGAAAGATGGTTTAATGGTGGACAGGATCACATGGCTTGAGTTCCTGAACAGAAAAGGGGCAGATACAGTAAATCCTCGGGTTTTTATGCTCTCTCTGGCTTTGCATTTCTTGGGGCCCCGAAAGAGTATCCTGATTGGTTGTCAGACACCCAGGGGGTGGGGGTCTTAGCTAGCCTTGCTGGCTGATGTAATCTTCCCAGGTGCCATGTGGTGAATTTCTGTCGCTAGATGGGTCCTATTGTGTTGCCGATGATGGTCCATTGACAAAGAATGAGTTTCTGCCTCTGGCCCATTGACAAAGGGTGGGGGCAGGAAGACAGGAGCTGCTTCAAAACATGCTTCTCCATTTCTCATCCAGGGAAACATAATATTCTGCCTTTTTAATATTTCCCAAAATATTTCATTCCTCTAGGAAAGGGATGGGTGTTAACTTCCTACAGTTCAACTGTTAATAATGATGATCTAGGAAACTCTGTAGTGTCCCTTCCCAGTCAAAGTAGCTTTGAGGTATGTCATCAGAGAACAGAAGCAAGGCATTATGCAAGAGTGGTCAAAAAAGTCAAGATGGCAGCCATAATAGCCCGATCAAAACTCTGCCTTTTTAAAAAATATATAAATCATGAGACGCATGAACAATTTCAGAGCTTCAATTGCATTGTTGACTTTTTTAAAAAAAATCTCAATTTAATTAGCGGCATATGTTTTATTTATATACCACCTCACTTCAACAACTCTGGGCAGCTTACAATAAAAATAATAAAAGACTACAAAAACACACGCATGGAAAATCGCAGGCGGTTTGCCCTTTCTGGTTTCCTCCCTCTTGTTTTTTTTTTTTTTTTTTTAAAAGCCACTCTTGCTTGGAACCACTGTGGATCAGTTAGCATTCCGACAAGGCATGAAAATACTTATTTATGGAACTACATTGCAAAACCACCTGGCAGCTCTTCGTTCAAGAATGGAAACTGTGAAGAAACGAGGCATCTCTCTTTTGCATATATCACTCAGCCCCAGCTGCAGTCAGCAAAGCAAGCACAAATCATGTTTTCCAATTATAGTTTACTATCCCCAAACAAATCACGGGTTATTTACTGACGCGATTTGCATATCATGGTAAATCAGAAGCGGCTCCGGTTAGCGGGTAACACAATCTGTGAGCTCAGCCTAGAATTACAACCGGTAAGTAGGAAGTTAGAAATACTTCAACCCCCCCTGTCCCCCCCCTGATCTTCTGCAGAAGGTTAACAGTCCCTCGGGCTCTCCCAACCCCTGCCTGCATGCCTTCAGAATTGCCTTCATCAACCCGGTTGGGATCAGTTTCTAATTTCTCCATGATGTCATCTCTAGTCTCTACAAGGGCAATGATCTCCACAGTTTGCTGAGCTGCTAAGTTAACACCAGAAACACCTGTTCTTTGCTGTTTCGTAGGCACTCAGCTGCTTTGCCACTCCCGGATCACATTCGAACGACAAGTGATGCACAGTTTGCCATATTGAAAGAACTCTGGTGATTTTGGTGAAATAGAATGGAATGGAATGGAATGGAATGGAATAGAATAGAATAGAATAGAATAGAATAGAATAGAATAGAATAGAATAGAATAGAATAACAGAGTTGGAAGGGACCTGGTAGGTCTTCGAATCCAACTCCCTGCTTAGGCAGTATGAGGGATCTCACAAAGATCGATGGTTCGTTGAGGGCGCTTCCAAGAAAAGGCAGCACACAAGGATGCAATCAAGTTAAATCTTTATTTAGAAATAAAGTAGGTAAAATGAGTTCCCTGGCATGGAGGCATCCATGCCTGGATTGAGCCTATGGATCAGTCCTGTAGGAAGTTAGAACAAGAGCCAAAAAGCAGCCCCTGTGCAGGGGTTCTCATAGGGGTCCTTGGCCCCTCCCTTACCAAGGTGTGTGAGGGGGCCGGAGGACCATTAACTGTCCCCAATGGGGCTGCAGGGGCCAAAGCCCCTTGGCTCACCAGTGGGATCAAAGGTGCCTCTTTGCTCCCATCTGGTGGCCTTTTGAGAAACTGCCATGGCTGGCACAAAACACCTAAGAGGCAGGAAACCTTATATCATTTCAGACAAATGGTCGTCCAATTTCTTCTTAAAAACTTCCAGTGTTGGAGCATTCGCAACCTCTGGAGGCAAGTTGTTCCACTGATCAATTGTTCTCATGTCAGGAAATTTCTCCTTAGTTCTAAGTTGCTTCTCTCCTTGATTAGTTTCCACCCATTGCTTCTTGTCCTGCCCTCAGGATACCCCCACTATCCTGGCAGAGCTGAAGAAGCTTCTTGGATGAGAAGCAAAACGTCTTCAAAGAAAAAACAAGAAAGTCCAGTTGCGTCCTGAAAAAGCATCTTTGGGACTAATCAAGGAGAGAACCAACCTAGAACTCAGGGGATTTTATTTATTTATTTATTTAGCGTATGGCTGGACACACACAATATTAAAACACTTCATTTTTACAGGTTAAAACAATTAAAACAATTGAAAAAAGAGCAGTAAGAAAACCTAAGAGGAAAACAGAAATAACATTTCAGAGTTTAGCATTGGTATTTGTTATTTCTGTTATTTCTGCTGTTTTTGCTATTTTTTTTTTTGGTACTTAAAAGGTCCTTAAAAGGACCGTGGGATTGTGTGTGAAGCCAAGAGATCCTCGCGGATGTCTGGCTACCAGTCCGTCTGTTACTCATTTAGTACCACCCAGGAGGCACGTGTGGCTTAAGGGTTGCCATGGACGAGAGTAACTTTGCCTCCCAAAACTAAGGAGAAATTTCCTGACAGTGAGAACAATTAATCATCACTTGTGTTGGAAGAAATATCCTTCTGGGTTCTGCTCCAAGTGGGGAAAAAGACACTGGAAACATGGAGACTGCTTGGAAAGATGGTTTAATGGTGGACAGGATCACATGGCTTGAGTTCCTGAACAGAAAAGGAGGAATACAGCAAGTCCACGGGTTTTTATGCTCTTTCTGGCTTTGCATTTCTTGGGGCCCCGAAAGAGTATCCTGATTCGTTGTCAGACTCCCAGGGGGTGGGGGTCTTAGCTAGCCTTGCTGGCTGATGGTCACATGTGCTTCCCAGGGCACATGCTTCCCAGGTCACATCTGGTGAGTTTCTGCTGCTATTGTGTAGAGGGCTAATCCTATCTTTGTTGGATCTTTGGCAATTCCTACTATGGCTCTGCCTGAAGGAGATAGATCTTTGTTATGTAGAATAGACTGACCCAAGCCTTAATGGCCCATTGACAAAGGGTGGGGGCAGGAAGATGGGAGCTGCTTCAAAACATGCTTATCCATTTCTCATCCAGGGAAATATAATATTCTGCCTTTTTCATATTTCCTAAAATATTTCACTCTTCCAGGAAAGGGGTGGGTGCTAACTTCCTACACTTGTCTCCAGAAGTTATGGGTGCTCCAACACTGGAGATTTTTAAGTTTGGACAACCATTTATCTGAAATGAGATAGGGTTTTCTGCCTGAGCAGGGGGTTGGACTAGAAGACCTCCAAAGTCCTTTCCAACCCTGTTATTCTGTTAATCATAGACTGAATGAAAAGGGAAAAGAAATATTTGACGCCAATGGAATGGGCCAGATGTTTGCAAACGTTGATATCCTTCACACTTTCTAATAAGTGCCCTTTGGGTATGAGTGGGGCTGATTTGGTTATCTTAACAATGGCATTCCCAACTTCAATGTGACAAATGGAATGATACTGGAGTGTGGCCAAGCGGGTATGATTAAGTGTACACAATCCTATACGCCCATCCAAACTTAAGGCTAGTTATGCTTAAGTATGAGTCCACGCAAATCAAGTTGTGTAGAGATGCAACACAGGTGAGTTTGAACAGCAAATAAAGACATTTGTTTCATGAATGCTAAATGTGTTTTGGAGGGCTTTTTGCAACAGACAAACAGTATTTATGTTATGTCTTAATATCCTCTTTGGCCTGAACATGAAATAATTCTTAAACATCTAAGACTTTTATCACCATTTAGCTCTAGTCTAGATGAACCTCTTTATGTTAAAAATGAATCCTTATATTTGAAAATCTGCATTCATCTTTATTCCACTTGCTTTCATGGTGGGTTGATGCTTATACAACTTAATTTAATTTCAAGAACTATCTTAGATAAGCATATCCAAAGCCTCCCATCTTTCTCACTGGAAACAATGGATGGCAATTAATCAAGGAGAGAAGCAATGACTTGGACGAGGGGATAGATGGGGAACTCATCAAATTTGCAGATGACACCAAACTGGCAGGAATAGCCAACACTCCAGAAGATAGGCTCAAGATACAGAAGGATCTTGACGGACTTGAACATTGGGCGCTATCTAACAAAACGAAATTCAACGGTGAAAAAAAGCAAGGTTCTACATTTAGGGAAGAAAAACCAAATGCACAGGTACCGTATATGTGGTACCTTGCTCAATAGTAGTAACTGTGAGAGGGATCTTGGAGTCCTAGTGGACAACCATTTAGATATGAGCCAGCAGTGTGCAGCAGCAGCCAAAAAAGCCAACACAGTTCTAAGCTGCATAAACAGAGGGATAGAATCAAGATCATGTGAAGTGTTAATACCACTTTATTAGGCCTTGGAATATTGCATTCAGTTTTGGTCGCCACGATGTAAAAAAGATGTTGAGACTCTAGAAAGAGTGCAGAGAAGAGCAACAAAGATGATTAGGGGTCTGAAGGCTAAAACATATGAAGAACGGTTGCAGGAACTGGGTATGTCTGGTTTGATGAAGAGAAGGACTAGGGGAGACATGATAGCAGTGTTCCAGTATCTCAGGGGTTGCCACAAAGGAGTCAAACTATTCTCCAAAGCACCAGAGGGCAGGAGAAGAAGCAATGGGTGGAAACTAACCAAGGAGAGAAGCAATTTACAACTAAGGAGAAATTTCCTGACAGTTAGAACAATTAATAAGTGGAACAACTTGCCTGCAGAAGTTGTGAATGCCCCAACACTGGAAAAAAAAAACTAGAACTAAGGAGAAATTTCCTAACAGTGAGAGCAATTAACCAATGGAATGGTTTGCCTTCAGAAGTTGTGGGTCCTCCATCACGGGAGGCTTTTAAGAAGAGGTTGGAGAGCCACTTGTTTGAAATGATGTAGGGCAGGGATGTCAAACTCGTGGCCCACAGGCCAGATGCATCACGTGTGTCCATGCCCACGCCCAGTTTAGCGAAGGGGAAAAAAGTTGCGATATGTCATGTGACGATGCTGTGACGACGTGAGTTTGACACCCCTGATATAGGGTCTCCTGCTCCAGCAGGGGGTTGGACTAGAAGACCTCCAAGGTCCCTTCCCTCTCTGTTATTATATGTTATTCAAAGTGGAATCTTATTAATTTGCAACCTGGCATCTTTCAGAAGATGAGGGCTGCCTTTCACCATCCTCATCCAACATTAATCTGAAAAGTGGAAAATTGTCCAGCACCAGTAGAAGACATTTACCCAAAAATGTGTTTCTGAAAACAGCAAGTAGTGGTTCAGAAAGTATTGATGCAGAAGCTAAGCAGTGTCAAACCTGGTTAATATCTGAATGGGTAAACCTTCAAGAATATCAGGCTTGGACTATAACATTAAAAATAAAAACCCAATGGATGTTATGACAATTTCCTTTTATATTCCTACAAACTATCTGGAACAGTCTGTGTACTTAATAGTACTGAACTTTATTTGAAGACCTTCAAATAAAGAGATAAATAAATAAAGAGATGGCTCTTGGAGTTTTAATGGGAAAGTCACGTAAATGTGAGCCGGTGATGTGCTGCAGCTGCCAAAAAGGCCAATGCCATCAGGGGTGAAATGCTCCCGGTTCAGACCGGATCGCCCGATCTGCTAGCAATGGCAGCGGGTGGTTCGGAGAACCGGTAGCAAAAATCCCTCCCCACCCCCATGCCCAGCTGAGCCGCGCAATCATCAGAGGCTTTTTATTTTATTTTTAAAAGCATTTTTTCTACAACCTCTTCGGCCGGAAAAATGCTTTTAAAAGTAAAAACAAAGCCTCTGCCGATCAGGCAAGTCAGCTGGGATGGTCAGAGGCTTTAAAAAAAAAAAGAAAAGCCTCTGCCGAACAGGTAAATGAGCTGGGATGGTCAGAGGCTTTAAAAAAAAAGAAAAGCCTCTGCCGATCAGGTAAATGAGCTGGGATCTTCAGAGGCTTTTAAAAGCATTTTTTTTACAACCTCTTCAGCCGAAGAGGTTGTAGAAAAAATGGTTTTAAAAGTAAAAAAAAAGTTGGCCACGCCCACTCAGTCATATTACCCCCCCCCCACACACACAAACAAGCCACACCCACAGAACCGGTAGTAACAAATTTTATATTTCACCACTGAATGTCATCCAAGGTTGCATTAACAGACGGATAGAATCAAGCTCATAAGGAGTGATACTATTGCTTTATAATGCCTTAGTAAGACCACACTTGGAATACTGCATCCAATTTCGGTCACCACAATATATAAAAAAAGAAGATGTTGAGACTCTGGAAAGTGTGCAGAGAAGAGTGACAAAGATGATTTGGGGGGGCTGATGGCTAAAACATATGAAGAATAGTTACAGGAATTGGGTATGTCTGGTCTAGTGAAAAGAAGGACTAGGGGTGACATGATAGCAGCCTTCCTATATTTGAGGCAGTGGTGGGTTTCTATTGGTTCGCCCCGGTCTGGGAAAACCGGTAGTGGCGGTGGCGGGAGGCTCCACCCACCCACTCAGACGTCATCATGGACGCTCTGCGCATGCGCTCCCAGATCCTAACGGGTAGCGAAGGTAAGTGGAACCCATCACTGATTTGACAGCCTGCCACAAAGAAGAGGGGATGAAGTTCAACCTATTTTCCAAACTAGAAAGATTGTTTCTATCCAAACTAGAATGAATGGATGGAAACTAAGCAAGGAGAAAACCAATCTAGAAGTAAGGAGAAATTTCCTGAAAGGGAGAACAACTTACCAGTGGAAGGAAGACCTTGCCTTCAGAAGTTGTGGGTCTCCAACGCTGGAGGCTTTTAAGAATAGATTGGACAACCAGTTGTCTGAAATAATATACTGTCTCCTGCTTGAGCAGAGGTTGGACTAGATTAGGATTAGGTCCTTTGCAACTCTCTTACTCTGCTAAATCTTGTTCTTGTATGGAATCTAGTCTTTTTTAGTTTAAATGCATTAGGGGGCGCTCGAGCTCTGCTTGAAGCCTAATGGAGAACATTTTAGCTCAGTGAACTAACATTTTCATCCTTGAAGTAGTGAAAATACCGTCTCTTTTGTCCCTTCTCGCTCACATCTGTCTTGAATATGTGTCAGGGGAAAGCCATATGTATAGAAGTACTTAAAACAGAACATAATTTAGTAGTAACAACGAACAGCACCATTTCCCCCTCCAAATACAACGCCGTCCAAAAAAGTGTGTCAGATCACATCTTCGATCACGTTCACTGGAGATGGTGAAAATTGCATGCCCAACGTATCAGAAAAGATCTGTTGGGACAGGCCGATGTAACAATTGATCAGAAAAAAAGAGGGCTCTGGAAACTTAAAAAAAAATTATATTTATTGAATTTTCAAATGTTAAAATACACAGTACAAAAAATAGGAAAGAGAAAAAAATAGAAAATTATAACACAAAACAAAAACAAACAAACAAAAACAAACATAGCGAAACTTAAAACACTAATAACAGCTTTTCTACATCGGTATCTCTATCCTAATTAACTTCCATACACAAATTCTTCTTCTATCTATCACTATCTTAATTTACATCCTCATCTAAGTTATAATAACTCCCAGGGGTGGGTTCTACTTACCTTTACTACTGGTTCGCAACAGGGCCGCGTGCATGCGCAGAAGCGTTTTGATGACGTCGGGGTCGGTGGGCGGAGCCTCCCGCTGGTTTTACTACCGGTTCTATAGAACCGGTGCAAACCAGGGGCAACCCACCACTGATATCTCCTATTCACAATTCGGTTTCGTGACAAAATGTTCCTTATATTTTAGATTTACTCTCCAGCCAGGAATACCATCTATTCCAAATTAAATAGTACTTGGTATCTTCCCTTTCCTTAATTTCCATGGATAATCTATCCATTTCTGCACATTTGTATTTTTTTAAAATTATAATTTGATCCGGGGGGGGGGGGGATATCCGGTTGTTTCCAATGCGTTTCTTTGGGAAGAGAAAATTAAGACGGCATATATATTTCCAGAGACATCTGGTGTGAAATGCTCTGATAAATATTTGGGATACTATAATGTAAGATATTTGGAACTATTAGATGAATTTGGAAATTTAAAAACAGAACAGGATCTAAAAAAACAAGGAGTAAAAATTGACTGGTGGCCATATTTGCAAATTTGGACAAAATATAAAAAAGACAGGGAACAATATGGTATATACAGAGAACAATTGGAATTGGATAAGGTATTATTAGGACCAGGGCAAAAAATGATCACAAAAATGTATAATTTCCTGTTAAAATTTAAAATGGAAGAAGAAACCGTGAAGGAAATAATGATTAGCTGGGCAAGAAATTTTTGCATACAACATTCATTTGGATCAATGGCATAAATTATGGGAGAGAAACTGCAAGCTAACAATGTCAGCTGCTTACAAGGAGAATCTTTACAAGATGTTTTATTGATGGCAACTGCCACCGGCGAGATTGGCTAGGATGTTCTCAAATAGGTCCCCAAAATGTTGGAGGTGCAGCCATAACCAAGGGACATTCTACCACATGTGGTGGACCTGCCCTAAGATTAGGAAATTTTGGTGGAAGATAAAAAAATGGCTGGAAGAGATAACTGGGTGGAAGATAGGAAAAAAAAAAAAAACGGAACTATTCCTCCTGGGTATTTTGGAAGAGAAAATGGAAAAGAATTTACAATATATCATATTACATATACTAACTGCGAGTAGGATTGTCATAGCACAAAATTGGGTTCTGGAAACTTTAACAGACAATGGATTTAGCTAGGATTCCTTTCAGAGAAACAAAGTCCATGCAATGGGAGGGTCCTTTCTTAAAACCAATTGTTTAAAATTTGGTAGCGGGATGTGGAGTTTATGAGAAAGGATTTTTATCAACTATACTGTTAGGATGTAGGTAAGACAGTGATGGGTTCCACCCGGTTCGGCCCGGTTCAGCCCGGTTCGGCCGAGCCGGTAGCGGTGACAATATGACGTCACGGAACTGGTTCTCTTTGTTCGGGAACTGGGCCCCCACGCGCCCCCCTGTATTATTCTTACCTTTTATTTGGCCCCGCCCCCAATCTATTGCTGCCTCCCGAGTCCCAGATGATCAGCTAGAAGGAAAAAAACTGTTTAAACTCTTGCCGTGGGGCTTCAAAGGGCTGCCCTACAGCTGATCAGTGTTAAAAGGCAGTGTGGTGGTAGACCGGTGCCTCCAAAAACAAATGAGTAGACCGGTGCCTCCAAAAATAAATGGGTAGACCAGTGTCTGCAAAAAACAAATGAGTAGATCGGTACAGCTCTGCAAGCAGTTAAAAGCCTGGTAGACCAGTACCTCTGCTAAATCCTAAAGAATTATCACATGACCATCAAGCCATGCCCACAAAATAAGCCACGCCCACAGAACCGGTAGTAAAAAAAATTAGAACCCACCCCATGTGGTAAGAGGACAGAAGAAAATAGGCTTAGGATAATATAAGAGGCTTTTTAAGAGTTTTGGAAGAAAAATCCAACTGGTTCAGTTCCAATCTGGGAGAAAGATGCTGGAAACAACATGGAGGCTGACTGGAAAGTTAGTTTATTGATGAAGCAGAACCACATAAAGACAGCATGCAGTTCTGGGTCAACTGAACAACTAGTTAGATGAGTGCCAGATTTTATACAGGTCCTGAACTGCTGCTGCGGGGGTTGGGTGGGGGGAAGTTATGCAATGAAGGGGCTTGTGTTCTTACAGGGTGTTGGGCAATTCCTATTGTGGCTAATGGCTTTCGTCCTTTGCTGGATCTTGGGTGAGGGGCTGCTTTCTAATCCTACCCTTCTGCCTTTGTTAGCTGTCAAACTTTGCTGCAAGGAGTTTCGAAATATCCTGTCTTGAATGGATTTCTGCCTGCAGTATTTGCTTTGCTTATGAATAGAGCCACCTAGATAGTTTCAATAAGCTCTTTATCTCCTTAAGTGCTGGCATCTGTTGTGGGCTATTAAGAAAGACTGGGGGCTGCTTTCTGCCTCTAAAAACACGTTTCTCCAGTTCTGCTTTAAGGAAATATAATATTCTGCCTTTTTAATATTTCCCAAATATTTCATTCTTCGCGGGGGTGGGGTGGGGGCTTCCCACAATAGGATGGGTTTCTTTTGAGGAATATGAGCAAGAGGTTGAGAATTAACATGGAAATAAGGAGAAATTTTCTGACATTGAGAACAATCAACAGTGGAACAGCCTGCCTTCAGAGGTTGTGGGATCTTCATCACTGGAAGTTTTCAAGAAGAGACTGAAGATTTTGAATAAACTGTTGCACCAGGATGCTATGTTACCCTATTATGGATGACGGATTTAACAATCTAGTGGAAAGACATCAAAGAAGATACTAAATGAATTATAAATTTAAAGTTATTGTCTTTTCTCTTTTTATAAAATGGAATGTATATATAGACATATGTATATTTCAGCAGAGTGGGCAGTGGATTATATTTAGAATTGTAGTGCATGGTAATCTTGTAGGAAACTGGGTTGAAATAGGCTAGTTTAGTGATTGATTAGTTTAAGAAAAAGGATTTTTAAGTCATATATTTTGGGGAGTGGAAGAATTGGATAGAACTGAATAAATTTGGAGAAGGCTGCTTTGAAATATTAAATTAATATATATAAAAGTAAAAGTTATGTTGTTGTAATAATAATAATATTTTATAAGTTTGGGGGAGGAGAAAAAGGGTAGATTGTGAAAAGCGGAGAAAAGCGGAGTTATAAGAATACTATGCTAAGGGTCAGTACTTTGAGGAGTGAGTAAGGGCATGGTAAAATATTAAGTAATTAATTATGAATTAGCTTATTGTTGTGAAGAAGAAGTCACGGGGGGGATGGGTGGGGAGGGCGGGTTGGGGAAGAAGGGAGGAAAAGGGGGAAAAACTTGTATTTGAAAAACTTTTTCAATAAAAAAAAAAGAAGAGACTGGACAGCCATCTATCAGAAATGGTGTAGGGTCTCCTGCTTGGGCAGGGGGTTGGACTAGATGACCTAGAAGGTCCCTTCCAACTCTGTTAATCTGTTATCTGTTACCGAGAAGGTTGTTCCAAGGTGTTTTTTTCCAAAAGGCAACTGAACTTTCTTGTCCCCCCCCCCCTGTGAAAATGTTTTCCCTTCTCATCCAAGAAGCTTCTTCAGTTCTGAGAGCTGAAGAAACTTTATGGATGAGAAGAAGCAAAATGTTTTCAAGGGAAAATATCAAGAAAGTTCAGCTGGCTTTTTGGAAAAAGCACCTTTGGGATGATTTCCATAGATATCAAGAAGGTTATTCGGCAGAATGTATGAAATTGGAGATGATGGAGCCCCAGCATTGATAATGTTACTTAGCTTGGGTCATGAAACATCGGCAAGAAAACAAGCAAGCTCGGAGCGCACCAAGGACCCCTCATTTCTTATCTTTATCTTTTATTATTATTAGATTTGTATACCGCCCTTCTCCTTTCGGACTCAGGGTGGTGAACAGCCAAAAATAAAAACATTTGTACACAAAAGTTAAAATAATTTTAAAAATAATTAAATGAAATTTGGCCCATAATTTAAAACATTTCAATTAAAAATCAGTATCAAACTTTAAAAGCAACATGGAATCAGGCCAGCCCGGCTAACTGAAAAAAGTAAGTTTTTAAGTCCGGAGGTCTGGGATCACTCGTATCTCTGGGGATAGATCGTTCCAGAGGGTAAGTGCCACCATAGAGAAGGCTCTCCCTCTGGGGGTCGCCAGCTGACATTGTCTGGCTGACGGCACCCTGAGGAGGCCCTCTCTGTGGGAGTGAGCCGGCCGGTGGGAGGCAATTGGTGGCAGAAGGCGGTCCCGTAAGTACCCCGGCCCTAAGACATGGAGCACTTTAAAGGTGGTCACCAATACCTTGAAGTACACCCGGAAGTCCACCGGAAGCCAATGCAACTCGCGCAGGAGAGGTTTCACATGGGAGCGCCCCGTCGCTCCCATAATCCCCCGCACGGCCACATTTTGCACCAGTTGGAGCCTCCGGGTGCACCCCAAAGGGAGCCCCATGTAGAGAGCGTTACAATAGTCCAGACGAGAAGTGACGAGTGCTTGAGTGACTGTGCGTAAGGTCACTCAAGCTTGAGGTCACTCAAGCTTAAGGTCACTCATTCAACCCTGAGCTACAAATATTCTCCTTTATAAGTTGGAGACTCTCATCCTTTCTATGTTTTTTGCTCTGTTACTGTTTTTAATCTATGCATTTATTTAAATTTGTCGGCCTACTTCTTGATCCCAAGCCCGTATGTTGTGCCAAGCAGCAGACTAACCATCAGAAAGCCAGTGAACTGCCAAAAAGTTGCATGAAGAAAAAAAAAGCGGTAGGAAATGCTTGGAATAATGCAGGCTTAATTTAAAGTTCTGCCTGCCCTAAATAATTTTCATACGTCCCATCTATCTCACTGTTCAATAATTCTATTGGCAGCTACTTATGAGATTTAAAGGCCGCCCCGATCTTTTTGTTTTTGGAATATAGGCAGATCCATCATTCCAAATTCAGCTGGTGGACTGGCTCATGAAATAAGCCACCTGAAATCATGCATCCAAGAAATCGAGCTATATACAGGTAGTCCTTGACTCACAACAGTTCGCTTAGTGACAGTGACAACGGCACTGCAAAAAGTGACTTATGACCAGCAGTGGGCTGCTGGGGGTTCGCAGGGGTTCGGGAGAACCTCTAGCTAAGATTCTGTGCAGTTTGGAGAACCCCCGAATCCCGCTCCTGGCCGGCCCTGCCCACCCCGCCCCACCCTTCCCAGGAGTCCCCACCTGGCCCGTTTTGGATGCAGGTAAGTGCAGGGCATGCACTGAAGCTTGGGGAGGGTGAAAACGGGCCTACCAGAGGGCCTCCAGAGCCTGGGGAGGTGTTTTTGCCCTCCCAGAGGCTCAAGGAAAGCCTCTAGAGCCCAGGGAGGGCAAATATGCCCCCTCCCATGGTGCAGGAGGCTGAGTAGGCCACACCTACCATGGCCATGCCCACCCAGCAACTGGGCAGAGAACCCCTTGCTAAAATTTTTGAAGCCCACCCCTGCTTATGAACATTTTTCACATTTACGATCTTTGCAGTCACATGATCAAAATTCAGATGGTTGGCAACTGGCTCGTATTTATGATGGTTGCAGTGTCCCGGGGTCATGTAATCAACTTTTGCAATCTTCTGACAAGCAAAGTCAACGGGGAAGCCAGATGGCGCAGTGGTTAGAGTGCAGTACTGCAGGCTATTTCTGCTGACTGCCGGCTGCCTGCAATTTGGCAGTTCGAATCTCACCAGGTTGACTCAGCCTTCCATCCTTCCGAGGTGGGTAAAATGAGGACCCAAATTGTTGGGGGCTGTAAAAACTGCTTAGAGAGGGATGTAAAGCACTATAAAGCGGTATATAAGTTTAAGTGCTATTGTTATTGCTATTCACTTAACAACCCTGTTACTAACGTAACAACTGCAGTGTGGCAAGAAAAGTTGTAAAATGGGGCAAAACTCACATAACTAATGTTTCACTTAACAACAGCTATTTTGGGCTCAATTGTGACTGTAAGTCAGGGACTACCTGTACATCAGTAGTGGGATTCAATTTTTTTTTACTACCGGTTCCGTGGGCGTGGCTTGGTGGGTGTGGTTGTTGTGGCTCCGATCACCGAGCCTGTGTTATCAGCAGGAGAGGACTCCGAGAGTGAAGGAGAGGAGTTGGCAAGGCTTCCCTCTCCAGGACCCTCCTCTCTGGCAATGCCTCCGGTGTCCTCCGAAAGCCAAGAGATAGGCCCGGGGCCAAGCACTTCCATGCAGCCGCAGGTGGACAGTAATGATGATGATGATGAGTCTTGGCTGGACCCTCGACAGCGTCGCAGAGATAAACGCACGCAGCAGAGGAAGAGGCGTGCCAGGGATTAGGCTGAGTCACTGGACCACACCCCACAGGGTATAAAAGGGGGTGTGGTGGTCGTTCAAGCTCTCTGATGAGCAAAAACTGATATTGAACAAACCTCTCTGCATTGCTGGACTTTTTGAGTATTCTCTTATCTCTTGCATGTTGGCTTTGAAAAACACTCCCTTCGTAAGTAAAAGACTCTTGGCAGCCAGCCACTGGGTTGCGGCCAATTCTGCTCTTAGAGAAACCTTTGTCGGCTGGTTTATTTCACTATTGACTGTCTGTGGGGTTGCGTGTGTGAGACGGGGACAGAACAGTGGTATGGCTTGGTAGGCATGGCAGGGGAAGGATACTGTAAAATCTCCATTCCCACCCCACTCCAGGGGAAGGTTACTGCAAAATCCCCATTTCCTCTCAATCAGCTGGAACTCGGGAGGCAGAGAATAGATGGGGGCAGGGCCAGTCAGAGGTTGTATTTACCGGTTCTCAGAATTACTCAAAATTTCCACTACCGGTTCTCCGAACTACTCAAAATTTCCACTACCAGTTCTCTAGAACTGGTCAGAACCTGCTGAATACCACCTCTGGTTGGAAGGGACCTTGAAGGTCTTCTAGTCCAACCCCCTCAGGATTGTCCTCATTATTTCTTCTCCGTCCACTGCATGGAGAAGTGGTTGCACACATTTAAACCTAGGGAGGGAGGCTAAGGATGTGGCCAGCAGGTTCTATTAATGTTGAGGAAGGCCTGAGGTTTCGGTCATATTTCCTTCCTTCACACATTTGAGGAACAAGTGAAGGTGACCTCCTTAAAAGGATTTGAGGCAGATTCTTATGTGACAAGCCTGGTACTGCTCATGCCTACTGAAGTTGCAGATCCCAACGTTATCCGGAAGCTTCTGTGCGAGCAAAGCAAACGCACGGGTGCAGCCCCATCGCTAACCGGTAGTAAGGGTAAGTAGAACCCACCCCTGAGGGGAAGGTTACTGCAAAATCCCCATTTCCTCCCAATCAGCTGGGACTCGGGAGGCAGAGAATAGATGGGGGCGGGGCCAGTCAGAATTTTTATTACTGGTTCTCCAAACTACTCAAAATTTCCGCTACCGGTTCTCCAGAACTGGTCAGAACCTGCTGAAACCCACCTCTGCTGTACATGTTTTAGATAAGTCATGCACAGTTGTTTTGAGATTTGATTTTTTGCATATTTTGAGGAATTAGCCACTTGAGAGAATTGCAAAAGCCTTGCTTTGTCTGAGCTGCAGCTAATGACTGGAGAATATGTTGATCTTTGAAGAATGGAAGTCTAAATTTAGTCAAAGAATCTACTTTCCCCAGAGCTTTGCTTGCTATGGGTTTATTACTTGGAACCCTGACACCATCTGTTTCAAAGATGGGTGCAGCTGAACTTTTCAAACCAGAGCCAAATCAGAAACTTTGAGAAAATATATTATTTTGCAAACTTTCTCAAACTTTCTCCCATTTTATTAGGTCTTTAATTTAGTTTGTGTCAGTGCCACATTTTTAATATTTTGTCAGTACTATCTCAAGTTTATTTTCGCTCCAATATATTTATTACTTAAGGACTATACTTATAACTTTTATTCCGTTTGTGCAGTGATTTAATCTTCCTTCCTTGGCATTCAATTATCCTTGTTTATGAGGTTGTATTAATCAGTGTTCAACGGTGAAGTAAAATTGATTCTGACTTTGAGCATCTGTGAAATCTTTTCAATTCCTCGTGAGCTATGCAACTTTAATATAGATCAAAGTAAAACAAAGGCTATTTTGATTCAAATTCAATACTGAGTGACGTCAAGATGTCCATGTAATTTTCCTGGTGGCAATTAAGTTTCCAGAACTTTTTTTTTTTAAATAACCATTTTTTAAATAATGTTTTTTGGAAAATATTAAAGGGGCTCAGGGCTCTATCCGTCAGCAAGTTAATTTTGCAAAAGATTAAAAGAATGGGAAGAAGAAATTTGGTATACAGGTAGTTCTCAGCTTAAGACTGGTTGCTTATTGACTGTTCGAAGTTATGACAGACTCCTAAAAAGGTACTTATGACCCATATTCGGGGTTTCAATGGCCAGGCTCCCCCCCCATGGTCATGTGATTGTAGTTTGGGTACTTGGTATCCGGCCCACATTTATGGCGGTTTGTGATGTGATCATGAGATCACAACTTACAACATTATTTGCCAGAAACTGGTATTTACTTCTGATTTCCAGCAAAAAACATCCATTGAGGACAATTTGCTTAATAACTGTGTCATTTGCTTAATCCCCCACAAAAAAAGTTCATAAAATCAGGCATGGTCATGCAACAATCTGCTTAATGACCAGCATGACTTATGACCGCAATTCCAGGCTCAATTACGGTCATAAGTCAGGACTTCCTAAAATGGGAACATATGGCGGACATTTTTACATGATGCAGGTAAAAAAGGTAGATGAAGGAATAAGTAAAACAGGTATTTTCTTCAATGGGTAAAAAAGGGCAGGGCTTTGAATGCATGGTTGTGGCTACCATTGTGACTTTTTTGACCTTGTTCTACAGATATTACTGATTGCCTCATAGGAGAAGTTCTGAGAATTGCATGGAAACAACCTTGATAAGGACCAGTGGGACATAAATGGTGCAGAGATGCTCCAAACAATATTTGCAGTGAGATAACTATTTTCCTGGCTTTATTTATGTGTGAGAGAGGAAGAAAGATAGAGAGAGAAAAAGAAAAGTAGAGAGACAGACAGAGAGAGAGAGAGAGAAAGGAGAAAGAGAGAGAAAGGAGAGAGAGAGAGAGAGAGAGAAAGGAGAAAGAGAGAGAAAGGAGAGAGAGAGAGAGAGAGAGAAAAGGAGAGAGAAAGAGAAAAGAAGAAAGAGAGAGAGGAGAGAATGAGAAAAGGAGAAAGAGAAAGAAAGAAAGGAGAGAGAGAAAAGGAGGGAGAAAAAGAATAGAAGAAAGAGAGGAGAGAATGAGAAAAGGAGAAAGATAGAAAGAGAAAAGGAGAAGGAAAGAGAGAAAGAGGAGAGAGAAAGAGAGAGAGAGAGAGAGAAAAGGAGCAAGAAAGAACAGGAGAAAGAGAAAGAGAAAAGGAGATAGAAAAAGAGAAAGAGAGGACAGAGAGAGAAAAAAAGAGAAAAGGAGAAAAGGAGAAAGAAAGAACAAAAGAAAGAAAGAAAGCAAGCTAGCAAGCAAGCAAGCAAGCAAGCAAGCAAGAAAGAAAGAAAGAAAGAAAGAAAGAAAGAATTTGACGCCTAGAATCCAGAGTTAGTAGAATAATTTGCAGATGGTGGAAGAAAAAAAACCCACAAACCCAAACGACACACAGCTGTTATTTAATGCAACTTTACTTATTTATTTTTCCTTCTAATGCTCCCTGACATTCATCATCCTTTGCTAGCATGATCAGCATGCAAATCTAGAGCCACGCGGCATTGTTATTCCACAGGCGTCTTTAGAAGAGTTACTTTGGCAAAGTTTGGAATTCTTCGCTCACGTCTCTCGCCCAACCATTTGTAGCCTTGGGCAACTGCCCAAGATATGCCTGGAGTCGACCGGGCCCTGAAGAGGGATCACATCACATCGTGGCTGTGTGCTACAAATCCCGCAAGAGGGAATTTCCTCCCTCGTAAATATCCTCAGTCTGACACATCTGGGAACCGAAAAGCTGGCTCCAGAGAGATAGGGAGATGTTTATAACAGCAACAGCAGCAGCAGTTTGGCATCATCTGTGCCAGAAGCAGATGAGCCGAGCGCAGCTTGAAATTCTTGCCTGAAGCAAAAACCGGTTCTCCCCCCCACTCGAGTTTGCATGTTTTCGAAAGGGTGCATGACATCTTGAATAAATATAATGCAGGATGAGCTATCTTTTTTTACCCCTCGCTCCTCCTGGTGGGTATTTCCATGAAAGCAATTTGTTGGAGACCATAGTACAGGGGTGTCAAACACAAGGCCCACAGGCCAGATTCGGCCCGTAATGTAGTCGGATCCAACCCGCGGGGCCGTCCTGGAAAATGTAAGGAACTGGGCCGCGTCGCATTCGGCCTGGTTTACCCAATGTGAAGAGGAAATATTAGGCCCACGTGGCTTCGGCTCATTCTACCCAATGTAAAGACAAAACATGCCAGCAGTTTGGGGACTGGCGTCAAGCCGGCCATGCCCACCCAGTTGGCCACACCCACCCAGTCGGCCACACACCCCGCCCTCTCCACCCAAGGTCAACCACAGCCCTGATGCATCCCTCAATGAAATTGAGTTTGACATCCCTGCCATAATATATAGCAGCGTTTCTCAACCATGGCAACTTGACGTTGTGTGGACTTCAACTCCCAGAATTGCCCAGCCAGCGAGGACTTCAATGTCACTGCATTTTTGTATTTACCAGATGAGCTTTTATTTTTGGATTTTCAGACTTATCGTAGCTTGCCAAGTTCTTATCTCTAAGCTAACTGCACATGTCCACATTCTTTCACTTTCTTCTAACTTTCTTTGTTCTCCGGCCAGGAGAGGTCCGGCCGGGAAAGCTTTGCCAAGATGTAATCTATTTTAGATAGTAAGATGTTTTATTTTCTTTATAACAAATAAATGAGTTTTTCTTAGAAAATGTATCTTTGGGTTTATTTTCTTGCAAAGTATACACAAGGAAAAATGCCACGATCCAACTCTAATTCAGGCAATTACCTCAGGAAGGTAACGGGGCTGATTGCCACTCTGACATTCAATTCCCCAGCCGGCAAGGATTTCCATGTATAGATTTCAATACCCATAGTTCAGTTGTTTTCTTGCAGATGTTTCATTACTCACCTGGACAAGGTAGAACCTCATCAGCTGCATTAGCTCTTTCTAGTAAAAAACAACAACAACCTTGAGTCCAGGAAGACCTCCAAAGTGCTCACCATCCTTCTGCTACTATTCTGTTAATAATCTAAAGCCAGCTAAATCCCTTTAAATGAAGCTTAGGCAACAGGATTTGATGGTGACAAATCTTATGTGTGCAATGCATGGTCCTGAACGTGTTTTCTTGAGCTTGTTAATTACATTTTAGTTGTCAGGGTCACCCCATATTCGCAGAGGGATACAGCGAGTGAGTGATAAGATCCACATTTCTCCCTGACAAGCAATAAATAAATAAATAAATCCTGAAAATGTTCCCATTAACAGATAGCTTCAGTGAATCTTCATTATCGTGAAGTGCAGCTGGCAGCTGAACGTTATGGTATAAGCTCTTTTGTCATAATCTTTATTTCAAGATGCGAAATATCAGTTTAAGGTCAGCGCTGTGGGCAAAATACATTTCTCTGGTTGATGGGCATCAGCTACTGATGAGCTCATGGCTATCTCATTGGCCTGCGTCTAATTTGGGATCAGTTTAATTTAATTAGGTCAGGAGGAATGCTGTGGCTGTTTAATTCCAGCGAAGGATGGGGTTGGGTTAACTCTATCATGTTTGGTGAGTGTGGATCGTGTGTTTTGGGGTAGTCCAAGGGAGGAGGATCAGTTCTCTCTTGAGAACAGGCCTCTTGACCCTGGAGTGAGCTTCCAAGTGGAAGACTGCTGACTAAATGTATGCTTCTATTTTTACAGGCTCGGGAAGCAGGGTTGTCAGGGTTCCAAGTAACATACCCACAGCAAGCAAAACCCTGGCAGGTAGATTTGTCAAATAATAGCTTTATTGGATATGCCATATTGGCACAGGCTGGTGAAAACCGACTCTGAAAACTCCCATGGTTTTCACCTAATTAAAAGTAAAAGTTTTCCACTTTCTCAAAAAAGTCACATGGTCCAATCAGGATATAGTCCAGTTGCTAGGTGACCTCAGCCCCCTCCTTCCAAGCACCTGCTGGAACATCCTTGGTTCCCAAGAGAAAGTATTTTATTTTGGCTACAAGCCCCCCAACTATCTCTACTTCCCCTCCCTATCCCTTAGTTCCAGTTGTGGCAGCCCTGAAGCCTCAAAATGGCCTCAGTCAGGTCAGCTTTAGGGTTGAAAGCAGAACAGTGGTGGGTTCCTGCCGGTTCACATCGGTTCTCCTGAACCCATATGTTAATTTTCTGCTCAGAAAACAGGAGAACCTGTTATTGGAATAAATCTTTTCCCACTTTACAGGGCTAATCCTGCAAGGAATGCAGGAAGGAAAGATTCTAGTGTGCCTGTATTTCTAGCCTAATCCTTATCTTAATTGTTGCCCCTGCTGCTTTAAGTGTTTTCAGAAACTGCCTCTGGGTTAAGCTTTGTTACATTGTAACAGCCTTAATGGTTCTTGGCAGTACATCCAGACTTTCTGACTGTAGCTGAGCTTCTCCGGAGTACACACACCCCCTGAGTTTTTTGTGGTACTTTTATTCCTGGGGCTTGAACAGCTATTTACAGAAGGGTTGGCATAGCCATAGAAGAAATGGCTGAGAGGCAGGATGCAAGCTTGGCATTCTGTCTGATTTTTTTACTGCCTTTCTGAGGGCATGTGATTTTTTTCTTAAATCTGGATGATTACCTTAGGATATCTTGTGAGGTGAGTGAGACCAGCTGGTATTTTCAAGTGGTATGAATGGATCTAATGATTGCTTCTCCTGGTGCTTTGTCAGTTCACTGAGCACAGAAGCCTCTTGTCTACGGGGATTCTTCGGTCATCCAGGTCATGGTTGTCCCAAAGGTGCTTTTTTCAAGAGGCAACTGGATTTTCTTGGTTTCCAGAAAGTCCAGTTGCCTCTTGAAAAAGCACCTTTGGGACAGGAGTCTCTTGCATTGCTGCATTGCTTGCATTGCGAGTGTTCACATTTTTGAACCGGTGATAAAATTATGTGAAACCCACCTCTGCTTCTAATCCAACCTGCTCAAGTCTGAAACCCAGAGATGGGTTTCAGCAGGTTCTGACTAGTTCTGGAGAACCACTAGCGGAAATTTTGAATAGTTTGGAGAAGTGTTAGTAAAAATTCTGACTGCTCCCCCATCTATTCTCTGCCTCCCAAGTCCCAGCTGATCAGAAGGAAATAGGGATTTTGCAATTACTTTCCCCTACCACGCCCACCAAGTCACACCACCAAGCAATGCCACGGCCACCATGCCACACCCACAGAACCAGTAGTAAAATTTTTTGAAACCCACCACTGCTGAGACCTATACCTATTTGAGACAAGTGGCTGTCCAGTCTCTTCTTAAAAATCTCCAGTGATGAAGCACCCTCAGAGTGATGAGGATCCTCAAAGAACCATTTGTTTGGTTTCTGACTGCAGCCTGACCCTTGACCAAGCAACCACAAAACAAAAAATTCTTAGGAGGAGTTACTTCATATGATCTTCTCTTGAGACTAATTTAAAGTAAGGGAAGACAGGGAAACTGCTGGAGAGATGATTGACACAGATGGTGGACAATGAAAGCTGAAAGTAGTAGTGGATGGGATAGGTTATGGGAACAGAACCAGAGGTGGCTCTGATCAGTTCTGGCGAACTGGTAGTGGAAATTTTGAGTAGTTCAGATAACCAGCAAATACCACCTCTGGCTGGCCC
This sequence comes from Pantherophis guttatus, assembly GCF_059756535.1. Classification (NCBI taxonomy): domain Eukaryota; kingdom Metazoa; phylum Chordata; class Lepidosauria; order Squamata; family Colubridae; genus Pantherophis; species Pantherophis guttatus. Next base: position 201,421,232 of record NC_142065.1, read on the forward strand.
CACCCCCAATCTATTTGCTGCCTCCCAAGTCCCAGCTGATTGAGTCCCAGCTGATCAGCTGGGTCTTCTTTTGTTGCCCTGCACAGGAGAACGGAGCTGGAAAGCAGGTTAGTGGGGTGGAGCGGAAATGGAGTTTTTACAGTATCTTTCACCTGCCACGCCCACCAAGCCACGGCCACAGAACTGGTAGTAAAAACTTTTGAATCCCAACACTGGACAGAACTTACAGTTAATCAGCACAGCTGAGGTTTCCTTGAACTGACTATGCACCATCAAGTTGTTTGAGCACAAAGATAGATTTCCTCCATGGTAATCTGTTTCTAACTCAGGATTTAAGAAGCAATTGGATAGCTGTTTGTTTAAAATGGTATAGGGTCTCCAGCTTGAGCAGGGGATTGGCTTAGAAGTCCTCCAAGGTCCCTTCCATTCTGTATTCTGTCTTCCAGCAATGCTTTCATTGCCATTGTGATTGAGTCTATCCATCTTGCTGCTAATGTCCTCTTCTTCTCTTTCCTTCACTTTTCTTAGACAGCTAGGTCTTTGCTTAATATATCTGAAGTAGGATAGTTTGAGCCTTCAGAAGTTGTGAATACCCCAACACTGGAAGTTTTTAAGAAGAGATTTTATAAAAAAGACATTGAGACTCTAGAAAGAGTGTAGAGGAGAGCAACCAAGATGATTAGGGGACTGGAGGCTAAAACATACGATGAATGGTTGCAGGAACTGGGCATGGCTAGTCTAGTGAAGAGAAGGACCAGGGGAGACATGATAGCAGTCTTCCAATATTTAAGGGGCTGCCACAGAGAGAAGGGGGTCAAGCTATTTTCCAAAGCAACTGAAGGCCAGACAAGGAATAATGATGGAAACTGAAAAAGGAGAGATTCAACTTAGAAATAAGGAGAAATGTTCTGACGGAACAATCAACCAATGGAACAGAAGTTGCCTTCGGAAGTTGTGGGAGCTTCATCACTGGAAGCTTTTAAGAAGAGACTGGATTGCCATCTGTCAAAAATGGTGTAGGGTCTCCTTGGGTAGGGGATTGGACTAGAAGACCTCCAAGGTCCCTTCCAACTTTGTTATTCTGAGCCTGATAATTTGTGCCACCCGTGAGAAGTGGTAGCCTCTAAATATAGAGGACCTGCGTTATAATATCTTGCTTGTTACCTTCACAGCTAAGTCATATTTTTTTCCAAGCCTGTCATTGTGCTTACTTATATTTGGACATAGGGATGGAGCAATTCATCCAATGGAATATTGGCTCATCAGCATAGGCTATTACCCTGTACCACTCTACAATGTCTGAATTAATCAGATCAACAATCACGATGAAGAATAGGTAGAGAGGGAAGTTCACTGGTTGGTAGATGTATATTGCATTTTTTTGAGTCAAAAGCTACCTCCTTAGCTGCCCCAAAGGATGATAGAGTAGGAGAAACTTGGCACTCGGAAAAGCGATTCAAACAAACTTATATTTCCTGCAAATTAAGCTTCTGGCAAACTTGTTCATTTTTCTTTCCGACTGAGCTAGTTGTCCTCAGGGACTGTCCCCTCTCTTTACCACCTGTCATCTGGCAGTGTCTGCTCCTCTTATTTCAGCCCTACGTCTTAATTTTCTAAACTGCTTCTTAAAGGGAAATAATCCCTGTCTTGCTTAGTCAAGATATATGTGTGTGGGAGGTCTCCATGTAGCAATGCAAGAAAGGAAAGTAAATCCTCCTTGACCTGGCCAGTCCAGACTGAAGAATTCTCAGCTATGCTCACAAATAAAATTGCTTATCTCCATTTCAGCTGCAGTTACTAGATTTCTTCATTATTTGAGATGCATTCCTGTTAGGATTCTTTGCTTTCCAAAGACTGGACACACCATTATGTAGCAGATTTGTACACAATGCTTTATTACAGGACATACTTTCCCCAGCAACAGGTAATCCTCAGTTTATGACCACAATTGGGGTTGGGACTTCTATCAGTAAGCAATGTGGTCATTAAATGAATTGTGTTTGATTTTGTGACCTTTTTTTTTGCCACTGTTAAGCAAATCACATGGTTGTTAAGTGACTACTTCAGCTTTCCCCATTGACCTTGGTTGTTAGGTGCTCCCTGGGAAGATCATAAATGATGATCAGAGCCCTCCTCCTCCCCATGCTGCAGTCATGATTACTACATAAAATGGTAAAGGTAAAGGTTCCCCTCGCTCATATGTACTAGTTGTTCCCGACTGTAGGGGGCAGTGCTCATCTCCGTTTCAAAGTTGAAGAGGCAGCACTGTCCGAAGACGTCTCCGTGGTCATGTGGCCGGCATGACTAAATGCCAAAGGCACACAGAATGCTGTTACCTTCCCACCAAAGGTGGTCCCTATTTTACTACTTGCTTTCAAACTGCTAGGTTGGCAGAAGCTGGGACATGTAATGGGAGCTCACCCCATTACGTGGCACTAGGGATTCAAACTGCTGAACTGCCAACCTTTCGACTGACAAGCTCAGAATCTTTAGCCACTGAGCCACCCTGTCTCCGATTACTACATGCCAGTTGCCAAATGCCTAAATTTGGATCACACAACTGCAGAGATGCTGTGACGATTGCAAATTTCTTACTCTCTTATAATCCCTTTCTCTCCAATAAATGTAAACACAAACATTAATTCTCTTCTTGTTATTTCCCAGCCCTGGGGTGAGTGTTCCAAAGGTGAGGAAGTAATTAGGAGGCAAGTTTAATATACTAATCATTAAACATGAGTGGTGGGAGTCTTAATTATCTTTAGTCATGATAATAAAGACATCAATTATTGTATCAAATGAGTGATGATTCCTTGGCGCAAGCACAGCAACATTGTATATAATCAGGTTGGCTATAGAAATTATTGCTGGAGATATGGGATCCAGTCCATGGGACATGAAGCCATCGCCTATGTTAACTGAAGTTGGCAATTTCTTGCATCTCTTTAATTGCTGCATAAGGCAGTTGAGAGACATTGTGCTTGCCTTGTCTTTTACTGCATTTCTCCCATTATATACCGTGGCATGTCTCAAACCTGGCAACATTAAGACATGTGGACTACAACTCCCAGCAAGCTGGCTGGGGATTTCTGGGAGTTGAAGTCCACATGTCTTAAATTTGAGAAACACTAGTTACAAAGAATGAAGGTGTTGGAAGAAATCTCCTTCTGGGTTCTGCTCCAAGTGGGGAAAAAGACACTGGAAACATGGGGACTGCTTGGAAAGATGGTTTAATGGTGGACAGGATCACATGGCTTGAGTTCCTGAACAGAAAAGGGCAGATACAGAAAATCCTCAGGTTTTTATGCTCTCTCTGGCTTTGCATTTCTTGGGGCCCCAAAGAGTATCCTGATTGGTTGTCAGACTCCCAGGGGGTGGGGGTCTTAGCTAGCCTTGCTGGCTGACGGTCACGTGCTTCACAGATCACATGCGGTGAGTTTCTGCTGCTATTGTGTAGAGGGCTAATCCTATCTTTGTTGGATCTTTGGCAATTCCTACTATGGCTCTGCCTGAAGGAGGTAGATCTTTGTTATGTAGAATAGATTGGCCCAAGCCTTAATGGCCCATTGACAAAGGGTGGGGTCAGGAAGATGGGAGCTGCTTCAAAATATGCTTATCCCAGGGAAATATAATATTCTGCCTTTTTTATATTTCCTAAAATATTTCACTCTTCCAGGAAAGGGGTGGGTGCTAACTTCCTACAAAGGCAAATATATGTGTGTCCCAGGAACCCTGCAACTAGCTTATACCCTCCCTGGCTTCTTAACTTCCCTAATTCCTAGACATGATCCACAAAGCCACCCGTTTAAAGAAGACTGATTTTAAGGTTCAAGCAATAAGAGAACGAAGTTTCCTCTGCGCACCAGCATTTCCGAAAGAAAGTTTAAGAAACGAGGCAGAACAAACTCATGGAAATTATCCAACTTCTTTAGCATAATGTCAACAATCTGAAACAATTTGGGCCATTACCGCAATTGCTTTGTTTGCAACCGGGTTTCTTTGGAGAAGCCCTCTAATTATTTTGAAAGCATCCTGAAACATCCAGATCTAATCTCTTCTCGGTAGCTACATCCGCATATGCTTGCTGTCTTTTCAAAACAGACTAGTTCCTCCTGCCGCCATTTGCAAGATATCTTTCCCTCTATTTTTTTTTTCTTAGAAGCCTCCAGGAGGCAATGGTTTCTCAAACCCCAATTTAGATCATCCAAGTTCTTGTTTTAGCAAGGAGAAGGAATGTTAATTGAAAAGGCAACTGGGAGGACCATTATAGGATGCAGGAATGGGATGATGGTTGTGCTCCCCATCTGTTAAATTTCTATTGCTCAGTATTATTAGAAAGTATAATTGGGTTGGGTATGCCAAGCTTGTTATTTCACTGGGAACGGATGGAATTCCTGGCTTGGAAAGAGTTAGAAAAGACTCAAGCTGGAAGGGATCTTGGAAGTCTTCTAGTCCAACATTTGCTCAAGCAGGAGACCTATTTCAAACAAGTGACTATCCAGTCTCTTCTTAAAATCCTCCAGTGTTGGAGCATCCACAACTTCTGAAGGCAAGCTGTTCCACTGGTTATTTGGTCTCAGTGTTAGGAAATTATTCCTTAAGTACTAAGTTGGTTCTCTCCTTGATTAGTTGCCATACATTGCTCCTTGCCCTATCTTCGCATGTTTTGGAGAATAGGTTGACCTCCTCATCTTTTTTTTTTTTTTAATCAAAATATCAAATCAATGTGTGAACAGTGTGGCATCTGAGTGTCATACATTCTAATACAAATCCGTTTATATATTTCTAATAATAATGCATACTTATATTAATTTATAGTCTATCCCTATTCAATTATTCCACATTTTCTCTTGTTATTACTTTCATTTTATGATATACAAAGTATACACTAATATTCCCCCTTTTCTTGTTTATATCACTTATTCTAGCTTTTGATCATATCATACTTTATTAAGGAACTTTTCCTTTCTTTCTTGTCTAACTTCTAATCATGTCACCACCTTTTTTTTCCTGTTGTTGTTCTGATTACTTTTTCTTTTCTCTCGCTCTCTTCTTCCTTTTCTTTTTTTCTTCTTTTAAGTAGGTGGCAGGTTGACCTCCTCATCTTTGTGGCAACCCCTCAAATATTGGAACACTGCTATCATGTCACCCTGACTCCTTTTCTCTAGACTAGCCATATCCAATTCATAGCTCTTTTCCATTTGGAAACATTTCCCCCCCACATAAACCTGAATGCAGATTTTAAACCTGTGGATCAGCACAACATTGCTCCAGGGCTTAGGTTGAAAGGTTGAACCTACCTTGGCTCAGAAAAAATGCCCTTGTGATCAGACTAAATGGCTTACTTACTGTATTTTTCAGAGTATAAAATGCTTCGAACTATAAGATGCACCTACCTTTTTTGGTGAGGAAAACAAGAAAAAGAAATCTGCCTCTGCTTCCCAGCAATTTTGCCTCGTTGCAGCAAACAGCAAATAGACTGCTTTACTTTCATTTTCGTTTTCGGCATAGCTTGATTAGCACAAGAAAAAAAAATCTGCTCCCAGCAATTTACTTCCTTGCAGCAAGCAGCAGAGGCCCGTGCAAAACAGCTGAGAGCAAAACAGTTGAGAGCAAAACAGCTGAGAGTCAGGATGCCGATCCAATCAATTTGTGCTAATTAGGCTGTGCTGAAGCTGAAATGAGCTGTTTCTTCTTGCTGCTTGCTGCAAGGAGGTAAACTGCTGGGATGCAGAGGCCAAAGGGTGGGGGCCAGTGGATGGGTGGGGCTACATTCGGTGTATAAGACGCACCTAAATTTTCACCCCCTTTTAGGGGGGGAATAGGTGCGTCTTATACTCCGAAAAATACAGTATACTATCAGAAGTCAAAATCATTCAGATGAAATGGTCAGTGGATGAAAACTGTTGAGGACTAAAATGGCGATGGGCCAACGGCCTTGCGTACTATCTTGGTTTTTAAATGTTCTCATCCATTCCTGGCTGACCATTTTCTACTGCGTTTTCTTCAACAGAATGGAGACAGCTCAGTGCAGAGATCAGATGTAGCAAAAGATGATTTTTCTGTGGCATTTAACTGGCAGTTCTTTTGATGTCTACCATCTATAAACTGTCACTTACCGTTTTCTGCTCAACAGCATGCCCAAGAAGCACAATTTCTTGAGAATTTTCAAACTGAAGGACTGGTGATGTCCTTAAATTGACCTTCTATTATCTAAGTTTTTGGAGATTAGAACATAGAATCAAAGGGCTGGAAACGACCTTGGAAGTCTACTAATCCAACTCCCTGCTCAAGGTAGGAGACCTTGTCACATCCGAATCAAATGTTTGCCTAGTCTATTTTTTTGAAAAAATTCAATGATGAAGCACCCACAACTCTGGCAGACAAGCTATTCAGTTGATTGTTCTCACCCTCATAAAATTTCTCCTCACTTCTAGGTTGGCTCTCTTCTTAACAAGCTTCCAGCCATTACTTCTTGTCCTGTCTCCTCAGAGGCTTTGGAGAATGATGCAATTCCTCTTCTCTGTGATAGCTTTTTATAAACATTCTCGGTACCACTATCCAAGTCATTAGAGGAAGTGTTAAAGGAGTACCAGGCCCACATCTTAATCTCTTCGTACCTCACTCCAGTTTGATGAGGAACCATTGATGAGCACTTTATGAATATGGTTTTCAAGCCAGATGTCGGTCTTTCTAGTACAGGGGTCCTCAAACTATGGCCTGTGGGCCAGATACGGCCTGATGAAGCCATTAATCCAGCCCGCACGGGACCACAAGGCTGCCATCACCCTACCTACCCGTCGGCCCCCACCTGCCTTCTGGAGGCCAGGGAGGCTAAAAACGGGATGCGTGGAGGTCCCAGCCTCCAGAGAGAGAGAGGGAGGGAGGGAGGGACACACACACACACAAACACACACACACACACACACACACACACACACACACACACACACACACATAGAAGTCCCTCTCCCCTCCCCCTCAGGCATCCACATCCCTTCTCTAACCTGCTTTCCACCTCCAGGAGCATAACGAACTAAACTTTAATCTGTGAGTATTGTTTAATGGACTGCTAAATTGGCCATGCCCACCCAGTCACATGACCACTTAGCCACACACACCCAGCAGGTCCGGCCCCGCAACAAACTGAGGGACTGTGAATTTGCCCCCCTGTTTAAAAAGTTTGAGGACCCCTGCTCTAGTAGTTCCATCATCCATGCCATACCTGGCTGATCAGAAAATTATCGGGCATTTTACTGCCGTACTGAAGTTAAGACAGTAAGATAGATTATGTAAACAGCATTTCCTTATTTTACAAGGAAAATTACTGAATCAATAGAATGAAATTAATTTAGTTTGACAAGAGTGGTCCAAATATTGTTTTCAAGGTACTTAAAGACTGATTGCTCCATAATTTGTGGTAGCATCTTCCTGGCTGTCCATGACTGATTATCTGGTCTTTAGGTTGCCGTAGTATGCAATCTCATTTTTTTCTTCCCTTTCTGAAGATGGGCATGACCTTCTTTTAGTCATCTGTAATTTTATCTACGCTCTAGCATTTCTCAGAAATGGGGAAGTCAGTTGAATCCATAAAACGATGTAAATTGAACAGCAGACTGTCCTCCTCTTCAAAGTTGTAAAAGGAAGATTCCGGGGTTGCTGTCCTTATTGGGGGAGGTGGGAGGTGAGTGTGGTTTAATGACAGCTAGATTTCAAATCATATTCAGTGGTACCTCAGTACTCACTGTTAATTGGTTCTGGGAGGCATGATGAGTATCAAAAATGATGAGTACCAAACAAATGTTGTGAGTCAGCCAACACCCACAACTTCACCCACAACTTCAAAGACCCACAACTTTGGAGCTGAAAAAGGTTCTTGGAGGAGAATCGAAACGTCTTGAAAGAAAAGCAAGAAAGTTCATTTTGAAAAAGTACTTTTGAGGACAACCATGACCTGGATGGCTGAGAATTTCCATAGACATTTTAGCTATGCATTTTGGGATGAACACCCTTTGAATGGTGCAGGAGTATGAATGGATTTCCAGAAAAATTGCAGATTACAGGAACCATTTGTGCTTCAGTTTGAGAGGCAGACAACATAGACACATCCCCAACAGCCTGTGCCTGTTTTCAACAGTGAAGAGACACGGGGCATAAAACATCCTGCAGCCAAGAAGGCTCCACACTCATTTGCACTACTTAGGTGATCCTGAGGACACAGAGAAACCTCCAAGTGGCCTCAACGACTCTCTAAAAGAATGCAAATGACTAGCTGTCTGCAAGGAATATAAATCCTTCCATTCCCCACCATCCAGTCATAGTTGAAGAAGCTTCTTGGATGAGAAGCGAAATGCCTTCAAAGAAAAACAAGGAAGTCCAGTTGCCTCCTGAAAAAAGCACCTTTGGGATCCACAAGTTTTAGCTTCTGCATTGAGCACCAAACAAACAATGAGTATGGGGGCAAACGTTTTGCACCAAGGTGTGTTGAGTATCAAATGTGATGAGTTCCAAAGCAACTGAGTATCCAAGGTACCACTGTATTGTTTCCCATAGCTTTCTCTTAGCAGGTTCACCAAAATAGAGAATAATCTTGATGCCTGCACCAGTACAGTGCAATATTTTTAGTTTCTGGTATTATGGAATCCAGAAACCTATTGACAACCATGTGTAAAACATTGGTGGGACGAAATCATAAAAGAACTAAATAAATATGGAGGATCTGTAACCATATACATGTTCGGAGAGATAAGATGCTGCGGAGATGGGTATGTTTACCACTGACTTATGACCTGCTGATTTCTGCTCATTGTTTACCTATCCAGGTGTGGATCTATGACCTTAGTCCAGAGGTCTTTGCATTAATTACAACAGTGTTCATCTGTAGGTAGAATTATAGCCAGATGCGACTGTTCTTCCTGAGAAATATTCCCTGCATACAACTGAAAGCTGATTTATAATTATATGACATCCACAATGAAGATAAACATCGGGCTTCAAGCGTGCCAAATTTTGTTCTAAATCACAGAGTTACTGAAGGATGTGTGGATCAGTTGGGATGGGTTTAAGAAATATGCCTCAATTTTCCTTTGCCCTCACACCATCTCACAGCCGAAAGCATCACAGAGATTTCGTGTGTTTTTAAAAGTTTCAAAATCCTATAAGGCACTCCTCGGTAATTAGTCAAATACCTGCTGTGCCAACTCAGATGAACAACCAGGGTTCACTTTAACAGTGGGAATTTTCGCTTGGCATGAGCCCACGGAGAATGTAGAGAGCCTTCTCCATCTAGCTGCTGTTCTTGAATTGAGCTGCTATGGAGCGTGAGGTTATAAATAGGAAGACCTGGAAGAGGCTGACAGATTTCTGTGTAGTTTCCCTCAAGGTGACATTGAAGAAAAATGGAATGCATGATAATAGACAGGAGGCCCCAATCAGAGGGCCCAGCATGGATTTCTGTTTGAGCTGTCAAAGCTAACAGTGCTATTTTGACGGAAATATCATGAAGCTTGTTGACTTGCTTAAATGCCCACTGTTCTTCAGAATGATAACAACAGTAGATGGAAAGTCTTCATGCCTGCTGTGGTAAAGTTGTTGGGTTTGTTTGAGGGGTGGGGAATGAAGAGAATAGCAAGTTCATAAGCCTACTTGTCCTCCTTTCCTTCCTGGGTCTCTTACACAATACCTTCATTTTTCCTGCCTCGGTTCTCGGAAATAATTTTGAGCTGACTTGCGGTTATCCTACCTCTCTCTGCCTCAAAACCCTGGGAAGTAAAACAAAGAAGTCAACAATAATCACCCCACTGGCAGTCATTCCCCCACAGAAGAAGAAAACCTAAAATAAATAATAACCCTATTGGCAGGAAAAGCTTCCATCTTGTTTCTTTTATTTATTTATTTTTGGTAAAACTTAGTTAAATAAACCAGAGTATTTATTTATTTAGCGTATGGCTGGTCACACACAGCATTAAAACACTTCATTTTTACAGGTTAAAAACAATTAAAACAATAAAAAAGCAGTAAGAAAACCTAAAAGGAAAACAGAAATAACATTTCAAAGTTTAATGTCGAGTTTGGAGATCCAGTCAGTAGCTGCCGTTGTTATGCAGAGGAAGTCCCTAGAATCTCCTGGATACCTTCTGTTAGGGCATTCCCTCACTATCTACCAGAGTAGATTGATCATAATGTGCAATCACACAAAGCCATTCTGTGTGAAATAAGAACAACAGAATAACAGAGCTGGTAGGGACCTTGGAGGTCTTCTAGTCCAACCCCTGCTCAAGCAGGAGACCTTATATCAGGGGTGTCCAACTTGATTTCACTGAGGGCTGCATCAGGGTTGTGTTTGACCTCAGGGGGCTAGAGCCGGCATGGCCAGGGTTGGCATAGCTAGCTCGACGTCACTCCTGTCGAGGGCACCTGTGGCGGCCTCGAAAGCTCTGCCAGCGAAAACAGGCGATTCCATTTTTGGTTGCCATGGCCTCCTGCAACCCTCTGTCAGTGAAAATGGAGCTTAGGAGGGCCACAGTGCTTCTGCCCATTTTCAATGGCAAAACACCACAGGCCTTCACTGTTTCCAGGGCAGCCCCGCGGGCCAGATCTAAGTACCCCATGGGCTGGATCAGACTCCCAGGCCTTCAGTTTGACACCAGAGGTGGGTTTAAGCAGGTTCTGACCAGTTTTGGAGAACCGGTAGTGGATATTTTGAGTATTTTGGAGAACCGGTAAATACCAGTCCCAGCTAATCGGGAGGAAATGGGGATTTTGCACTAACCTTCCCCTGGATTGGGGTGGGAATGGAGATTTTACAGTATCCTTCCCCTGCCATGCCCACCAAGCCACACCCACCAAGCCATGCCATGCCCACCAAGCCACACTGTTCTGCCCCAGCTACGGACCCCAAAGAACACAGCACACACAAAGTCTGTACAAAACTTAAATTTACTAAAATAACTCAGTCTTTTCCAAATAAACCTACAAGAAACCAAAGATAAAGTAATCATAATCTTACTAAGGTTGGCAGAAAGCCCAGAAGCAATTTGCAGAGAATCCAGACGCGAAGGAGAATGAACTAAAGTTGTTCCCTACAAATTGCTTCAGTTGGCGTTCTTCCTTAAATAGGCTAAGGGAGTGGCCAATTAGCCCCAAGCCTTACTCTTGAGGAGACCTCCTCCTGAGGAGCCACTTCTGCCTTTTGGCAGCTCTGCGCGCCTGTGCATCGAGAAGAGGCTGCTCCTCTTCGTCGTCTTCACTTAAAGGAGCTCCTGGAGGTTCTGAAGGCCCTGGCTGAATCCCTGCCTCTGGCACCACATCTTCTCCAGCCTCCTCATTGTCTGACTCGAGTGACAGCTGCACAGGCTGCTGGCGCAGCACCACACCAACCTCTTTGCTGTCAGAATCAGCTACAATCCGCACAGGCCGCTGATTGCTACAACACCCCCCCACAGAACCGGTAGTAAATTTTTTTGAAACTCACCACTGTTTGACACCTCTGCCTTATACCATTCCAGACCATTGGCTGTCCAGTCTTTTCTTTAAAAACTCCAGTGATGATGTACCTATAACTTCTGGAGGCAAGCTGTTCCACTGGTTAATTTTTCTCACCGTTAGGAAGTTTCTCCTTAGTTCTATGTTGCTTCTCTCCTTGATTAGTTTCCACCTATTGTTTCTTGTCTTTTCTTCTGGTGTTTTGAAAAAAATAGGTTGACCTCCCCTCTTCTTTGTGGCAGCCCCTCAAATATTGGAACACTGCTATCATGTCCCTCCTAGTGACCACACTTGGAAAGGATAGAATTGTAATTGCATAAAACTGAAAAAAGACCTCTCCACTTTCATAAATGACTTGAGGAATTTTTTAAAAATAAATAAATATAGGTTTCATATCCATCTTTAGCACTTCAATTAACACAGGCCATGGCTTTGTGTCTCTTGAACTGGATCTCATATCTCCAGCAATAATCTCGATAGCCAATCTGATTATATACTAATTATGTTGAACTTGCACCAAGGAACCATCCCTCATTTAATACAATAATTGAAGTCTTCATTATCATGACTAATGATTATTAAGACTCCCACCCTTCCTGTTTAATGGCCATTGTATTAAACTTATTTTCTTTTGAAGAACAAATTCTTATGAATGTAAAAGCAGAAACTTCATAGGGGCAGAGGATATAGTAGGTATGCGTGTATATACATCCACGTGTGTGTGCACACTCAATCAGTATTCCAGGAAAAACCCCAACTCCAAGTAAAGACTCTGAAGCAAGCATTTTTCAAAATTTTGTTTACTAGAATAGGTAAACTGGCACATCTGGGAAAACTCGAATCTGAGAGGTCCAGGTTTTCTCTCAGTAAATCAAAACCTCCAAAATCATCCCCTCACTCCTCAGTTGATCACATGCTCCAATCAACCACCATCTCATCTTGAGATATGACTCTGACCATTCCTTCTCCAGATGCAGGATTGCCCTGACCTTGACCAACAGGAAGAATGCTATTATGTCTACAGACAACCCCTCTACTAAATCCCCCCTCCTACTTTCCCACACATGAGAAGATGGCAGAATGGAAGCTTCCGGCCTAATATGGCTTCCAAAGCTGACACACACAAAGAATAGAATAGAATAGAATAGAATAGAATTTTTATTGGCCAAGTGTGATTGGACACACAAGGAATTTGTCTTGGTGCATATGCTCTCAGTGTACATAAAAGAAAAGATACATTCATCAAGAATCATAAGGTACAGCACTTAATGATAGTCATAGGGTACAAATAAGCAATCAAATCGTATTAGGAAACAGTCAATATAAATTGTAAGGATACAAGCCACAAAGTTACAGTCATTAGTGGAAGGAGATGGGTGATAGGAACGATGAGAAGATTAATAGTAGGACAGACTTAGTAAATAGTTTGGCAGTGTTGAGGGAATTATTTGTTTAGCAGAGTGATGGCGTTCAGGAAAAAAATGATCTTGTGTCTAGTTGTTCTGGTGTGCAGTGCTCTACAGCATTGTTTTGAGGGTAGGAGTTGAAACAGTTTATATCCAGGATGCGAGGGGTCTGTAAATATTTTTACAGCCCTCTTTTTGACTTGTGCAGTATACAGGTCCTCAGTGGAAAGCAGTAAGGTATCAATGACCATTCTGATACCAAAGACTAAGTCTTGATTGTTTTACTATGAGGAATAATAACACTCATCAGATTAATTGTAAAAAGAACACACTCGCCTTAAGAGCATTTTTTGGGAGATTATTGTCGTGGCCCGCCAGTTGCCAGCAGAGCTGGCGAAAGACTCGGACGATGAGGAGGTAGGGAAGGAATGTGGGCCAGTTCTGGAGCCTGGGGATGGCGTGGATGGATGCTCTGCATCACACGCAGAGATAGAACCAGGGCCATCCGACATTTCCCAGCCACCGGAGAGGTAGCTGCCTTTGGAGGCTGATAAGAATGAGGAGGAAGAACAGCTGGGGCCTGTTCCAGATGCACCTATGCGCAGAGGAGTTAGAAGAGGTGAGCAACAGAGGACAAGGAGTCGACTCAGGAAGCAAAGCACACATGGACACTGAATGCCTCCTCCCTGGCTGGGGAATAAATAGAAGCAAAGGGGAGTGATTGTTGTAGGAGACAACAGTTCGTATTTCTGAAGATTTTGGCTCATTGTGTTTCGTGCCACAAAAACTGTTTGACAGAACTTAATTTGCAGCCTTTCAGCTGGGAGCTCACAGCCTTGCAATTATCACAAGGAACTGATAAGGTCTGTTACGGCAGGTCTGTTACTGCAGTTAACTCCTTGAAGGAATCTTGCTTGGATTTTTTCGGCGGGTGAATGCCATTAATTCACAAGAGATAAATAAAGAGGGGGTTTTCGTGACCAGGAGTCTGTTTCTTGCTTCTGCTAAGGCTGGGTCAGAACAATTATGACATGTATACTGATATGATGATACCCAATTAGACATCTCCACCCCAGACCACCCCAGAGATGCCCTTTCCGTGATGTCCCATTGCCTGGAGGAGGTACGGGCCTGGATGGGCAGAAACAGACTCAAACTCAATCCCTCTAAGACTGAGTGGCTGTGGATGTCGGCATCTCGGGTTTCAAAGGCTCCATCACTTTTGATAGATGGGGAAAAACTTGCACCCGTTGATAGGGCTCGCAACTTGGGTGTCCTCCTGGATGCTCGGCTATCCCTAGAAGACCATCTAATGGCGGTGACCAGGGGGGCCTTCGCACAGGTTCGCCTGGTGCACCAGTTGCGCCCTTTCCTGGACCGAGATGACCTTCGCACAGTCACTCATGCCCTGGTTACTTCCCGCTTGGATTACTGCAATTCCCTCTACATGGGCCTGCCCCTGAGATGCACCCGGAGACTCCAGCTGATCCAGAATGCAGCTGCACGGGTTGTTATGGGAGCCCTTCGTTACTCCCATATAACACCCCTCCTGCATGAGCTGCACTGGTTACCAGTGGTTCTCCGGGTCCGCTTCAAGGTGCTAGTCCTCACCTATAAGGCCTTCATGACTTAGGTCCGGGATATTTGCATGACCTTCTCCTGCCTGCCTCTCACCGTCCTGTTCGCTCACATAGGGCCGCTCTCCTCAGGGTTCCGACGGCGAGCCAATGTCACCTTGCTGTGCCCAGGGGTAGGGTGTTCTCTGTGGGTGCTCCCACCCTCTGGAATGAATTACCTACTGAGCTCCGGACGGCTCCTGATCTCCACTTCTTCCATCGGGATTTGAAGACTTGGCTTTTCAAACAAATAGGCTGAGACTGATTCCGGGCTTTATTATTTACTACTAATTAATTATTTGGATTAAATTATGATTTTATTGTACTTGTTTCTTAACTTGTGTTCGCCGCCCTGAGTCCTTTGGGAGAATGGCGGCATATAAATACATGTAATAAATAAATAAATAAATGTAAGTGGAGATAATGTATCATAGATTAAACTGATAAAGAAGAGCAAACATAGGTTTCTGCCCAGCTCCATCCTACCTAACGCTACTATACAGTAGATGCCTAGGAAGTCCTATAGTAAGGGTACTTCATAGTCACTCTCTTCAAATGGAGATGGCATACAGTAAGACAAGCAGCTATTTTCTTGGCACAACAAGCTATTGTAGAGTGAGCTACCTTGAAAAAAATAGTTGAAATCAAGAGGCTTAATATGGCTTAACTTCAGTTAGCTCTTATCAGTGGTTGAACCCATATATAGTCAATATAGTCAAGCCATGACAATTATTCACCCCCCCCCAATAGATTCTAAATGAACCCATCTTACAGAAAAGAGTAGGGAAGGAAAGGTTACCAGAGCTGCCTAAAGAAATATTGCAATAATAATTTGGTTGGGAATGGTATTTCACATATAACATTATGGAGTTCTTGATGCCTTCTGAACTTGATTGTTTGCTTGCAGATGTTTTATTACTGAACTAGGTAACAGCATCAGTGCAAATGAGTGTGGAGTCTGCTACTTCTTTATATGTTGTTGGCTTGCAGGCTGGGGATTTGGGGGAGTTGAGGTCCATACATCTTAAAGTTGCCATTCTTGAGAAGTATAGGATTAAAGAATCCTTGTGAGATCCAGGCAATGGGTGGCAAGAGACAGTAAGAAGAAGACAACTGTCCATTTTTTGCCAATGGACAATTAATGTTATCTTGAAGGTTCTGGGCATAATTCTAGATTCAAAGAAGCTTTCTTGTTGAAGGAATCAATGTTATTAATCTGAGTGTTATTTATACACTCTCTTGGGCTTCCTATTCCTGTGGCCAGGGGACAGGGGGCTATGTGGAGATCACAGCTAACTTTGTAGGTTGTCTGTGTCCCAGGCTTAGTTGAATCTTGCTGGGTGATGCAATGTTCCCAGGAGGTTGTGCCATGTGGTGAGCTCTGCTGATAGATAATCCTGTTATGTCCTGGAGGGTCATGTCTTTTGTCTTGTAGATAGAATGGCCAAATATCTGCTGGGGGCAGGGAACTGGGGCTGAGTTTCTGTCTTTAGAGACATATTTCTCCTTTCCTCACCCAGGGAAATATAATATTCTGCCTTTTTAGTATTTCCTAGAATATTTCATTCTTCTAGGAGAGGGGTGGGTGCTAACTTTCTACACATCCATTGCTTCTGGTCCTGCCTTCAGATACTTTGGAGCATAGTTTGACTCCCTCTTCTTTATGGCAACCCCTGAGATATTGGAACATTGCTATCATGTCACCCCTAGTCCTTCTTTTCTTTTCTTTCTTTTTTTTATTGAAAAAGTTTTTCAAATACAGATTTTCCCCCCTTTTTTCTCCCCCCCTCCTCCCTAACCCCCCCCTCACCACCCGTCCCCCTGTGACTTCTTCAAAGTAAGATCCAAATTCATAACAGATTATATAATACTTTACCATCCCCTTACTCCATCCCCCAAATACTGACCCTTTCTTTCTAATAATATTATTACATCCCCCTTTTACCATACATTTCAAACTAACTTCTTTTCATTAAAGTAGACATACCCAGTTCTTCCAAACATTCTTTATTTTCTAGCTGTGGCACATCCCTGGCCTTTCAGGTCATTACAGAAAGATATTTCAGGATTATTTCTTTCTTTAGATCTCACCAATGTATTTTCTAGCAGTAGGAGGGATAATTTTGCTCGGATCTAACTCTATGTCTGCAATTTCCATGTTGGCTACTAAGGAGAAGTCACTTGCTTCAACTCGAGGCCTGGCATCCTCAGTGGACCGCTTGGGGCTTCTGCCAAAGGGCAGCTCGGTTTCATTATTCATATGTTATTTCACATTCACCCTAGTCACCCAAAAGCTCCTGTGTAGCTCTAGTTGTTTCCTAGCAATCGTGAGGGTTGTTCTGAATATAATTCCAGTTATTGCCATTCATGTAGCTGTTGGAGGGTAGCTAGAAAGCTGTGTTTGGCTCCCAGCAATAGCAAAAGTTTTGGGAAAGTCCATAGCTGGGTGCATAACTGGCTTTCAGGCCTATCCAATGGCGTGAGGCTCTCTAGGACATAACCTCTCCTGGCTTGAAAAGCTTATTATCCCTTCCATTCTTTTTCATACTCAGACAACGCATTCAGTTGAGTATTCAGCTGGACAAAAGGTTACTTCGGAAAGCTTTCAGTGGGCTTTGCATAGGGGAAGCTTGAATGAGATTCAAGCTGGCTTCCCTAAAATCCCTCTCCAAAGCTTGAATGGTTGATGTGAGGAGAACATGTTTTTATCGGTTTTCTACTTGCTTTCTCTTCTCTCCCAGAGGCAGCGGAGACAATTCACAAGAATAGAATAGAATAGAATTCTTTTATTGGCCAAGTGTCATTGGACACACAAGGAATTTGTCTTTGGTGCATATGCTCTCAGTGTACATGAGAATAGAATACATTCATCGAGAATAAAAAGATACAGCACTTAGTGATAATCATAGGTTACTAAGAAGCTATCAAATTGTACTTGGAAACAAATAAAAATGTAAATTGAAAGATACAAGCGACATGGTTAGAGTAATTAGTCAGAAGAGATAGATACCGTGTTTTCCCAAAAATAAGACCCTGTCTTATATATTTTTTGAACCCTGAAATAAGCGCTTGGCCTTATTGCCATGCTCTCAAAAGCCCGATTGGGCTTATTATCAGGGGATGTCTTATTTTGGGGGAAACAGGGTACTAGTAAGGAAGAGAAGAATAATAGTAATATAGTCTTAGTAAATTATTTGACAGTGTTGTGGGAATTAGTTGTAAAGCAGAGTGATGGCATTCAGGAAAAAAACTGTCCTTGTGTCTAGTATAGCGTCCTATATGTCCTATAGCATCTTTTTGAGGGTAGAAGTTGAAATAATTTATTTCAATGTGAGGATGTGAGGGGTCTGTAGATATTTTCACAGCCCTCTTTTTGACTCTTGCAGTATACAGATCCTCAATGGAAGGCAGGTTGGTAGCCATTGTTTGTTCTGCAGTTCTAATTATCAGTTGAAGTCTGTGTTTGTCTTGTTGGGTTGCAGAGCCAAACCAGACAGTTATGGAGGTGCAGATGACAGACTCAATAATTCCTCTGTAGAATTAACTAAATTAATTAACTAAATTAAATTAAATTAATTAATTAGTTTAATTAACTAAATTAATTTAATTAATTAACTAAACAAAGGAGTGGCTGAATTACCTGAGAGCTTGATTAGCATATGTATGGAGGGAAGGATCCAATATCTTATTTCAGGCAGGGGTGGGGTTTTTTTTGTTATTTTGCAATCAAAGCCAGCCGTCTTTCAAACTTTATTATTATTATTATTTTTATAGTCCTGACCTTGTGAGAATATACTGTAGAGAAGATATTCAGACAGCACTAACTCACGTCATGCCAGGGTATTTCCTTAGAGTCCAAAAATAAGTTTATGTTTTACAGCAAATTCAGAGTGAAGGTTTTTGACTTATAGATACATTGGGAAAGCCTTGTCATCTGGAGCAAAAATGAGTCGAGATGATGAAATAATGGGTGCATTGCAAGAAAAAAATACAGAAAGAAGGGGGAGGAGAGTTGTAGCTTAGCCGGCACAAATTGTTGTTGATCTAGCAGCCGGAGTTTGAACAATGGAGAACGACTAGTGTTGGAAGAACTATCCATTTGGTTCAGTTCCAAGCTGAGAGAAAGACACTGGAAACATGGAGGCTGATTGGAAAGATGGTTCAATGATGAACAGAACCCCCAGTGTTTATGGTTCTGGTGCAGCTGACAAAATGGAGTTGAGAGTGGGGTTTTATTTTTTACACCTTCTTTGGGCTTTGTATTTGAGCTTCCTGTTCCTGTGCATGAACATGTCCTTTAATATTCTATTGGCTGTTGTCATATTCCTATGGGGTCCTGTAGGGGTTATGTAGGGGTCATAGCTGACTCTATAGGCAAAAGAAGAAATGCAAATCCTAGGTGTTTGTCTGAGCTAATCTGGTCAACCTCTGGCTTATTGTTTATCTGAGTTTGGACTGCTCTGGGGCTGGTGCAATGAAGGGACTTGTGTTCTGAAAAGGTGTTGGGTAATTCCTATTGTGCCTAATGACTTTTGCCCTGTGTTGGATTGTAGTGTTGTGGCCCGCCAGCTGCCAGCGGAGCTGGCGGCAGACTTGGATGATGAGGAGGTTGGGGAGGACCTTGGGCCAATTCTGGAGTCTGGGGAAGGCTCTGATGGATGCTCTGCATTGGACGCAGAGATAGAGCCAGGGCCGTCAGAAGTTTCCCAGCCATCGGAGAGGCAGCTGCCTTTGGAGGCTGATATGAGTGAGGAGGAAGAACAGCTGGGGCCTGTTCCAGATGGACGTATGCACAAAGCAGTAACGAGAGGTGAACAACGGAGGACAAGGAGTCGATTCGGGAAGCAAAGCACACATGGACATTGAATGGCACCTCCCTGACTGGGGAATAAATAGAAAGAAAGGGGAGTGGTGTCGTAGGAGACCATAGTTTGTATTTCTGAAGATTTTGCTCACTGTGTTTCATGCCACAAAGACTGCTTGCCAGAACTTAATTTGCAGCCTTTCGGCTGGGAGCTCACGGCCTTGCAATTATTGCAAGGAACTGATAAGGCCTTTGTTTCAAAATATCCTGTCTTGAATTGATTGAATGGACCAAATCTGCATTTCTAAAAGCTGGCCTCCTCAGTTTCTGCTTGGGAGCAGGGAGACTGGGGCTGGTTTAAGAGCATGTTTCTTCATTTCTCCCTTTGGGGAAATATAATATCTTGCCTTTTTAATATTCTTCAAAATATTTCATTCTTCTAGGGGAGAGGTTTCCACACTAGAATGTCTTTTATTCTGAACCATTATTCTCAAACTGGGAACCAGTTTTGTCTAGTGATTAAGGCATAGAACTAGAAACTGGGAGGTGTGAATTCTAGTCCTGCCTTAGCATGAAAGCCACCTGGAGTTTTTGGGCCAATCGCCAGGAGATGGTGAATACTAGTCTCACCTTAGGCATGAAAACCAGCTGGGTGACTTTGGGCTAATCACCAGGAGATTGCGAGTTCTAGTCCCATTTTAGATATGAAAGCTTGGTGGCTTTGGGCCAATCACTTTTTCTCAGCCCAATCCACCTCACAGGATTGTCATTGTGGGGAAAATAGAAAAATAGAAGAAGGAAGGAGTGTTAGGTATGTTTGCCATCTTGAGTTATTTATAAAAACAGTAAAGGCAGGATAAAAAGAAACAAAATAAAGCATTTGATATGTGTAAATCTTCCTGTAGTGTATTGGAGAGATTACCTGGGCAAATCTGCCATGTTCCTTTCGTTCCTTGGCATCAGCATGTTTATCGATCCAATTTTCAATGTCTGCTTTCTCTGTCCCCATTTCAGAACATGAAAGCAGAGGAGAAAGAACCCACTTTTTGTGAAAAGAGAGATCTCATGGAAAGGAGAAGCACCAGGCTACGGAGTACAAGCATACACCTTTCTAACTAAAGTCAGTATAAGTCCTGGCCAGTGGTGGGATTCAGCCAGTTCGCACCACTTCGTGAGAATCGGTTGTTATCTTTCTGAGCAGTTTGGTGAACTGATTGTTGGAAGAAATCATTAGGGCAGAGAACTGGTTGTTAAATTATTTTAATCCTGTCAGGAATAAGACGATTCCCTAACTTGTTGGGTTGGCAATATATAAACCATCAATGTATGTTTGCATTGCATTGCATTGCATTGCATTGCATTGCATTGCATTGCATTGCATTGCATTGCATTGCATTGTATTGTATTGTATTGTATTGTATTGTATTGTATTGTATTGTATTGTATTGTATTGTATTGTATTGTATTGTATTGTATTGTATTGCTTTAAGACTGCTGTCATACTGTGTCCCGATTGGTTAGCTTTGTTGCCAATCTCCTTAAGAGGGAGCTAGAAACGTGGTTTGTTCTTTTTGTTGTTCTTGCTCTCTGATATCTCTATCTGACTTACTTTATTACTGTTTGCAACTGCAGAAGAACTATTTACTGTGTATGATTACTACGACTGGTATGAAGACTTTGTTTATTGGACTGTGCTTTATTTTTACTGTATGTAAACTGTAAACACGACTCAGTGTATCTGTGTGGTGACTGTGCTTATTCATAACTACTCTCAACCGCTTTCATGTGCACACCCTTGCTACTCAAAGGTTATTCCTTAACAAATCCCACCACTGGTCCTGGCTGTCCCTGTTAGCTGTAGACTCAAGAAGCTGGAACAGGTATAGAACAACTATGGAGGAATTTTATATGAATTTGAAGAGCAAATGGAAGATGATGGCAAAAGCTGAGGATGGTTGGAGTATCTTGCGGTTATGGGATCCCCTTTTGCCATCTTCTGACAAACCAAGTTAATGGGGAAGCCAGATTCACTTAACAACCGTGTGACTAACTTAAGAACTGCCATGATTCTATAGGAAGTTAAAACCCACCCCTCTCCTAAAAAATGAAATAGTTTAGGAAGTATTAAAAAGGGCAGAATATTTCCCCTAAAAGGGAGGCAGAAACTCAGCCCCCACCACCACCTTTGTCAATGAGCCATAAAGGCAGTGGTGACATCCAAATGTGTTTACTATGGGTTCTGTGGGCGTGGCTTGGTGGGCGTGGCAGGGGAAGGATACTGCAAAATCTCCATTCCCACTCCCCACTCCTGGGGGAAGGATATTGCAAAATCTCCATTCCCACCCCACTCTGGAGCTAGCCGGAGGTGGTATTTGCCAGTTCTCCAAACTACTCAAAATTTCCACGACTGGTTCTCCAGAACCTGTCAGAACCTGCTGGATTTCACCCCTGCATTAAGGCCTGGTGTTAGGTGTGCCTCTGTTCAAAACTCAAGAAAGAAAAATCCCAACTCCATGTTTGCAGAGAAAGGTACTTTTACATACTTTGTAAAAGTATGAACTGAATGCAACGAAAGGGAAGTCTGAGGCAATAGGTGCGAAAATTACATATTGAAAGCATCCCCAAATCCCTCTCCCCAAGGACCTAAGTTGAATGTCCAATACACATCTCCCCCAGGTGTCATGTGGGATGCTTCTTCAGATGGTCCCATCTATCTGATATGCCGGAATGGTTGATCTTGGCTGCTATCAACATTCCATGCAGCTGCTACGAAGACAGTGAGAATTTTTCTTCCTTTCACAAGACATCTCCACTAGCTCGCTTCCCCCCTCCCAAATCTCTAAATTACTTCCCCCCTCCTGTTACTATGGCAGCCAAAAGCAAGCAAGCATCATAGAGACACCTGGGCCAGCCTATTCTGCATAACAAAGATCTACCTCCTTCAGGCCCTAATTGCCCTTCATTGCATCACCCAGCAAGATTCAACCAAACTTAACACACAGACAATCTACAAAGCTAGCTATGACCTCTGACAGCAACCAATCAGGATACTCTTCCTGTGCCCCAGGAAGTTCAAGTTCCTTTTTTCGCCCAAGATCTCCAAGGTATGTGATCCTGTTCATCAATAAACCTTCTTTCCAAGCAACTTCCATGAATCCAGTGTCTTTTCCCCCACTTGGAACTGAACCCAGAAGGACATTTTTTCCAATAATTCACTTAACCAGTGTGGCAAGAAAGGTCGTGAAATTGGCAAAATTCACTTAACTGTTTAGCTTAGCCACAGAAATGTTGGGTTCCATTGTGGTTCTAAGTCGAAGACTACGTAAGACAAAAAACCACAGTTTGGACAGGAAATTGACTGGCCCCAGGATGGCAAAGGAGTGAGATAAGACTCTCCTTATTTATTCAATTTATATGCTGAATACATATTAAGGGAAGCTGTATTGGAAGAGATTTTAAAATTGAAGTTTTAAAATTGGAAGAAGAAAAAATCAATAACCTGCAGGAAGTTGATGATGCTACTCTGAATAGCTGAAAATAGAAAGGATCTGCAAACTCTACTAATAAAAGTCAAGGAGCAGAATGAAAAAAAAAGAGACTAAAATATAATATAAAGAACAAACTAACGATAACAGATAGAACAACTCGCTAGAATTGACCATGAAGATACTGAAGTGGTAGCTGGCATATAATCAATCAATGGACCAATGCCAACATGGCTGCATATTGGAAGAGGAACGGACCTATTGAGATATATGTTGAACTTGAAGCCAACTAGCTGGTTCATTAAATTTTTTGATGGCTAGAAAAATTGTTCTATAGCTTTCCATAGAATTTCTCATTCAGTATAATAAGGTTTTATTTTGGGGAAATTTATCGCTTCCAGTAGAAGAATGGAGTGAGGCTGGACACCATTAAAGCTGACACCCGCCAGAGCATAGAACAACTCAAAGAACAGTGCAAGATTGAAGATGTGGAGAGACCTGGCCTATAGAATTGCCAAGATTTGGACATGACTGAATGGATAATATCAGAATAACAGAGTTGGAAGGGACTTTGGAGATATTCTAGTCCAATCCTCTACTCAAGCAGAAGACCCTATACCCGTGATGGCGAATGTATGGCACGCGTGCCACAGGTGGCACACGGAGCCATATTGGTGGGCATGCGAGCGTTGCCCTAGTTCAATTCCAGTACGCATGCACGCGCTGGCCAGCTGATTTTCGGGCTTTCTGGGCCCACCGAAAGTCAGCAAACAGGTTGTTTCTGGCCTCTGGAGGGCCTCCGGGGGGGGGGGGGAAGGCTGTTTTCGCCCTCCCCAGGCTCCTAGAAAGCCTCTGGAGCCTGGGGAGGGCGAAAAATAGGCCTACCAGGTCCACCATGCCATCACATGCCAAAAGTGGGGGGAGCACGGGGGGAGGGTTGCGCACATGCGCGGGGAGGGAGGGCGCATAGAATTATCGGCGTGGGCACACATGCACGCAACCATCCCACACTCCCCCACTTTTGGCACGCGATGGCAAAAAGGTTAGCCATCACTGCCCTATACCATTCCAGACAAATGGCTGGCTGTCCATCTCTTCTTAAAAGCCTGTAGTGATGGAGCACCCACAATTTCTGAAGGCAAGTTGTTCCACTGATTAATTGTTGTCACTGTCAGGAAATTTCTCCTTAGTTCAAGGTTGCTTCTCTCCTTGATTACTTTCCATCCATTGTTTCTTATCTTACATTCTGGTGGTTTGAAAAATAAGTTGAGTCCCTACTCTTCTTTGTGGTAGCCCCTGAAATATTGGAACACTGCTAAAATGTCACCCCTAGTCCTTCTTTTCACTAGACTAGACCAACCATTCTTCATATGTTTTAGCCTCCAGACCGCTAATCATTTTTGTTGCTCTTTTCTGCACTCTTTCCAGATTCTCAACATTCTCAGTTTGGGTCCCCATTCTATAATATGGGGACCCAAACTGAATGCAATATTCCAAGTGTGGTCTTACCAGGGCGTTATAAAGCAGTACTAGTATTTCATGTGATCTTGAGTCTATCCTTTTGTTAATGCAACCTAGGATTGCGTTGGCTCTTTTGGTTGCTGCTGCATACTACTGGCTCATATTTAAGTGATTGTCCACTTAAGACTCCAAGATCCCTCTCACGGTTATTGCTATTGAGCCAGGTTTCACCTAATCTGTCCCTGTACATCACATTGCTGTTCCTCCTCCTCCTCCTCCTCCTCCTCCTCCTCCTCCTCCTCCTCCTCCTCCTCCTCCTCCTTCTCCTCCTCCTCCTCCTCCTCCTCCTCCTCCTCTCTTCTTCTTCTTCTTCTTCTTCTTCTTCTTCTTCTTCTTCTTCTTCTTCTTCTTCTTCTTCTTCTTCTTCTTCTTCTTCTTCTTCTTCTTCTTCTTCTTCTTCTTCTTCTTCTTCTTCTTCTTCTTCTTTTCTCCTCCTCCTCCTTTCCAAAGGGTGGTTATAGCAGCAGAAAAAAATCTCCTCTTGGGTCCTGTCATTCCTTAGTACAACATGCTCCTTCTGCCAGACCTAAGCAGGGTGGGTAGATGTAACCGGGAAGAGATATTTCCTCAAATAACCCAGTCTCATGTCATGTAGAGTTTTAAGCCAACAATATCACTAAAATGCATTTCTTGGCATCATCGATTCCTCTGAACGAACATGTCACCTTTCAGGTGTCAAATATTTTATAACTCTCCTTCCTGTTAGATTTTGCTTTTGACTCATGATAATAGGAAACAAACATTCAGCAACAGCCGAAAGACTGTTTGATGAGTCTTTGCAGTGGAAAATATGAGGTTGGTTAATTGCAGAACCACCTGCAATCATTCAGATGGGAACATCTTGGCTTCAGCTGCAGTGGTTGTAAAAGCTCTAAAGTCCTCTTTGGAAGCAGCTGTAGACTCTGGGAATGAGGGAAGGTTGACAGGCCCAATTGCTTTTTACTTGTGGGTTCCAAGTTAGCTGTTCACTATCCCTGGGAAAACATCCCTGATTCATTGGCATGAAGATTCAACACAGTGTCACAAGCAACCCCCTACCTCTCTTTTTAGGATGAACGTAAAAAAACAGAGACAGAAATTGGGAAGTAGAATGGAGGGGGGCAGGGAAACCGTGAGCAACTGCAAACACAGATAATTGGCCACAAGGCACAATGGCTCATCTACCATGCTGTAATGTGAGATGCAATTAACTCTCTTGCTCCACTTCCAGCTTTGAATATTTATGGAAATGCAGAGAGCAAGGGTAACTGATCTTTGGTGTGTAAGCAAAAGCCAGAGATGTGTAGCTCCCAGGCTCCCTATTATGCCATTTTATTCTTTGGCATAGTGAGTTTCCTAACACAATCTGGCTTGTCTGCCTGCTCGTTGGTTTAGGATGTCCCCTTCCATCCCCAAAGACATCATTTAACCAGCAGAACAAGGGTGACATCAACTTCTCTCAATTAACTTGCTAAATAATCAAGAGAAATGATGGCCAAAGATAAGTCATTAGTTGTCGCCATCCTATAAACAGACAATTAGGGAAAATCGTATCATTTAGTTACCATTGTGGAAGCCGCATTAGTATCACTATTGAAGTGCTAGATCTCCTTGCTACTGATGGCAAAAACGTCTGTAGTGTTTTGCTTTCGTTTCTAAATGCTGCATTACTGATTTAGGTACAAGCGTCCCTTCATCATCCTGGACATAAATTATTTCAACTTCTACCCTCAAAAAGACTCTATAGGGCTCTGCACACCAGAACAACTAGACACAAGGACAGTTTTTTCCCTGGATGCCACCACTCTGCTAAACAACTAATTCCCACAACACTGTCAAACTATTTACTAAGACTGTATTACTATTCTCATCCTTCCTATTACCTATCTCCCTTTCGACTTATGACTATAACCATGTTGCTTGTATTTTTATGATTTATATTGTTCTGTTTGTTTCCTAGTATGATTTGATTGCTTATTAGTAACTTATGACTATCACTAAATGTTGTATCTTATGATTCTTGATTAATGTATTTTTTTTCTTTTTTCTCCTTGTATGTACACTGAGAGCATATGCATCAAAGACAAATTCCTTGTGTGTCCAATCACACTTGGCCAATAAAGAATTCTATTCTATTCTATTCTATTCTATTCTATTCTATTCTATTCTATTCTATTCTATTCTATTCTATTCTATTCTATTCTATTCTATTCTATTCTATTCTATTCTAGTCCAGTCCAGTCCAGTCCAGTCCAGTCCAGTCCAGTCCAGTCAAGTCCAGTCTATTCCTATTCCTATTCCTATTCCTATTCCTATTCCTATTCTATTCTATTCTATTCTATTCTATTCTATTCTATTCTATTCTATTCTATTCTATTCTATTCTATTCTATTCTATTCTAGTCCAGTCAAGTCCAGTCTATTCCTATTTCTATTCTATTCTATTCTATTCTATTCTATTCTATTCTATTCTATTCTATTCTATTCTATTCTATTCTATTCTATTCTATTCTACTCTACTCTATTCCAGTCCAGTCCAGTCCAGTCCAGTCCAGTCCAGTCCAGTCCAGTCCAGTCCAGTCTATTCCTATTCCTATTCCTATTCCTATTCCTATTCTATTCTATTCTATTCTATTCTATTCTATTCTATTCTATTCTATTCTATTCTATTCTATTCTATTCTATTCTATCATACGGTACAAAGCTTTGCTACACGAGAGAGCCCTTTATTGTCTTAATAAAAAGAGACGGAAGATGTATACTCATCTCATGCGTATGAATACGCATGAGATATAAATACTCAATATAAATACTCAGGCACGCTTTCCGTGTGTAAGGCACTTGCGCGCAGCGCTGAAAATGGAGCATTTAGAAGCTCAGCTGCTTACCTTCCAAGTCAGCAACAGGAAGTAGAACAGCGAGGGGGGTGGAATCAGCTGTGCTGCGCGATTGAGATGAGCTAGAAAGCAGGAAATAAAGCACAGGATACAGCAGGGGCAGGTGGGCAGGGCCAGCTGATAGTCAGAGCTACTGTTTCACCCAAATTGGTCCGAACCAGATGAATTCCACCTCTGTATTGCCGTTACCTGAATTGTTCTGATACATCAGCCTAGTCTTCCAGCTAAGAAGTAACTGGGTATAATCAAGCTTATCTTTAGCCAAAGTCAGCTAGGTTCTGCCATCAGATATGTCATATGTTGGCTTTTTTGACAGCCTGCAAAAAAATCCAATGCAATCCTAGGTTGCATTAACAGAGGGATTGAATCAAGATCACCTGAAGTATCAGTAGCACTTTATAAAGCTTTAGTAAGACCACACTTAGGAGAGTTTTGACATTATTAAAAGAATGTTCAAACTCTGGAAAGAGTGCAGAAGAGAGATCAACAATTATTAGGTTAAAACGTATGAAGAACAGTTGCAGGAATTGGGTATGTCTAATCTAGTAAAAAGAAGGTCTGGGGTGACAAGAAGAGGGGATCAAATCTATTTTCCAAAGCATCAGAAGGCAAGACAACAAACAACGGATGGAAACTAATCAAGGAGAGAAGCAATCTGGAACTAAGGAGAAATTTCCTAATAGTGAGAACAATTAACCAGTGAAACAGTATGCTTTTAGAAGTTATAGAATAGAACATATTTTTTTTTTTTTATTGGCCAAGTGTGATTGGACACAAGGAATTTGTCTTGGTGCCTATGCTCTCAGTGTACATAAAAGAAAAGATACGTTCATCAAGAATCATAAGGTACAACAGTTAATAATAGTCATAGGGTACAAGTAAGCAATCAGGAAACAATCAATATCAATATAAATCATAAGGATCCAAGCAACAAAGTTACAGTCATACAGTCATAAGTGGAAGGAGATGGGTAGTGGGAATGATGAGAAGATTAATAGTAGTGCAGACTTAGTAAATAGTTTGACAGTGTTGAGGGAATTATTTGTTTAGCAGAGTGATGGCATTCGGGAAAAAACTGTTCTTGTGTCTAGTTATTCTGGTGTGAAGTGCTCTATAGCATCGTTTTGAGGGTAGGAGTGGAAACAATTTATGTCCAGGTTGTGAGGGGTCTGTAGATATTTTCACAGCCCTCTTTTTGACTCGTGCAGTATACAGGTCCTCAACGGAAGGCAGGTTGGTAGCAATTGTTTTTCCTGCAGTTCTAATTATCCTCTGAAGTCTGTGTCTGTCTTGCTGGGTTGCAGAGCCAAACCAGACAGTTATGGAGGTGCAGATGACAGACTCAATAATTCCTCTGTAGAACTGATTCAGCAGCTCCTTGGGCAGTTTGAGCTTTCTATGTGCTCCATCACTGGAGGCTTTTAAGAAGAAACTGGATAGTCTCCATTTGTCTGGAATGGTATAGGTTCTCCTGCTTGAGCAGGGGACTGGACTAAGTTGTGACAGTTATAACACAGCTATGAGGGCAGTAATTTTATGATCTTTTTGTGGGAGTCGTTAAGTAAATGCAGCAGTCAAAAAATGGCTTTTGCCAAAACCCAGAAGCAAATGTCAGGTTTTGGAAAAAGCCCAATAAAATGCAGTCGTGTGATTGTGGGACACTGAAAATGTCCCACAATACAGTGCTGTAAATACAACCTGGTTACTGAGAACCCGAAGTTCAGTCGCATGACCATGGCGGATATCAAAACTTTGAATTCAGGTTGTAAGTAGTCCCTAGGTAGGTTCTTCATGACTTTGAATGTTCACTAAGCGACTGGTTGCAAATGAAGAACTGTCTGTATTTCAAATTGAACCAGCTTCTATCTATACAGCAAAATTTACCAGACCTAACCCTGAATAATTCAGCTTGGATTCATAGCAGAGTCCAGACTGATCTGAAATGTGTGTGATTTTTATTTGCAAAGAACTTATTAAACTGTCGTCCACTGTCCAAGCTAGTTGGAGGGTGTCAGTAGTGAAGCAGATTTGATGCAAACATGACAATGTGTCCATCTGATCAATTTCTCTGCGTGGTGTGACAGCTGACGATTTCTGTCATCTCAGATAGAGATCTATCTTAGGCTGGTTCATTAAGGCCTCCTAGAAAAAAAATATTTGTAACCTTTGGCAAGACATTGTGGTGAGGGATAAAAAAAGTACACTCATTTTTAACACGTTCATGATAGTGTATCATCAGGATACAGAAATAGTATAATTTGCAAAAATAACAAGATTGTTGTTGATTCGCGACAGAGCCATATTACAGCTACATCTTCCCATTTAATAAATACACAATTTGCATTAAAATTACAATCCTGTGTGCCAAGGACTGGAAGCCCCAATTATATCATAAATTTCTGTCTATGAAAGCTTATTTGAATCAATCATGAAATAAGGCTTCAGTTATGAACCATTAATGTTGTGCAGGCTTTAATTCCTTCTGGATATGCATCTCAGAAATGACAACTTGTATTCATTGATTCTTCTCAGAATTATATCCATGAGGCTGTGAAAAATGCACTATTTTTATAATTAATTTTCCCAATGGGTATGCGGCAAGAGTTTCTAAAAAAGCATAACTCAAATGAATAATAAAATATGGACGAAATTCAATAAATTAACTGCATCACACTGGTGGGCCAGGAGTTTTAGGCTGATAGTGGAGGGTATGTAAATTAGAACTTAAAATGAGCTATGGATTGATTAAATCCAATTCCTTAAGAATTTAGCATAACATTCAGTTCAAAGAGAGAAATAGAAAAAATCTATTGACAAATAAACATGTCAGCCTCTAGGGGGTGATTCCTTTTCTGCTAATTGTTTGACGTGAAGATACAAAGCCCTCATAAAAGAAACAAGAACAAATTTTGGGTGGTTGAAGTGGGAAATGAGACTGAGAATGTGGTGATATAAGATATAACAGAATTACAGAGTAACAGAGTTGGAAGCAGGGGTGAAATCCAGCAGGTTCTGACAGGTTCTGGAGAAATGCCAGAGGAAACTTTAAGTAGTTCGGAGAACCGGCAAATACCACCTCTGGCTGGCTCCAGAGTGGGGTGGGAATGGAGATTTTGCAATATCCTTCCCCTGGAGTGGGGAGGGAATGGGGATTTTGCAGTATCCTTCTCCTACCATGCCCACCAAGCCACGCTCACAGAACCGGTAGTAAAAAAAATTTGGATTTCACCACTGGTTGGAAGGGACCAGTGATGGGTTACCCCCGGTTCAGACCGGTTCTCTAGACCCAGTAGTAAAACCGGCGGGAGGCTCCGCCCACTGACCCAGACATCATAGGAAGTGATCTGTGCACGCGCAGAAGATTCTGCGTATGCGCAGAAGAGCACGTGCACAGGAGAGCGAAGCGGGCGTGTGCACGCGGGCATAATGCGAACCGGTAGTAAAGGTAAGTAGAACCCAACCCTGGAAGGGGCCTTGGAATTCTTCTTGTCCAAACCTCTGCCTAGGCAGGAAGTCCTGAATAGACAAACATTTCAGACAAATGTTTGTCTAATCTCTTCTTTAAAAGCTCCAGTAAACAAGTACCCACAAGTTCTGAAGGCAAGCCTTGGTAGTACAGTGGTCCAAAGCACCCTGTTATTAAGACCAGCTGCCTGCAATTACTGCAGGTTCAAATCTCGCCAGGCTCAAGGTTGACTCAGCCTTCCATTCTTTCTAAGGTAGGTAAATTGAGGACCCAGTTTGTGGGGGCAATAAGCTGACTTTGTATAAATATACAAAAGAATGAAGGCTATTGCTTAGCGCATTGTAAGCAGCCCTGAGTCTCTGGAGAAGGGCGGCATATAAATCAAATTAAAAAAAAAAAAAGCCATTCCACTGGTTGATCGTTCTCACTGCTAGGAAATTCCTCTTTAGTTGTAGGTTACTTCTCTCCTTGATTGGTTTCCATCTATTGTTTCTTGTCTTGCCTTCAGGTGCTTTGGAAAAATAGGTTGACCCTCTCTTCTTTGGGGCAGCCCCTCAAAATATTGGAACACTGCTATCATGTCACCCCTAGTCTTTCTTTTCACTAGACGTACCCAATGTCTGAAACTATTCTTCATATGTTTTATATAAATTGTTTTAACCATTCATTATATGTTCTATATAAATTTTTATAAATTGCCAGGAAAGTTTCTCTCCAGAGATTCAGCTGCCTTGACCTTTGACTGTAGAAGAATCTTGAAGATCTGGATTAGTAAACACGTTCTATTGTAGGGATTTTGTAGAATTTATTAATATGCTTGGCATGTTGATAATCCAGAGATACTATACCAAGCAGAAAAATAAATTTGGTAAAATTCATACAGTAGCACAACTTCTTTTGTTTGCATTCCATTGGACTGTTTTTATTTTATACTCTGCCCTAAATTACTGTGAATCGGAAAGCTGAGAAATTTGATTTATAAATAAATAATACAATAACAGAATTGGAAGGGATCTTCTAGTCCAACTCCCTGCTCAGGCAGGAAACTAGAGAGGGATGAAGGAAGGGAAGGGAAATTAGAGTAGGAGAGAGAGGGAGGAAGAGAGAAGGAGAAGGAGAAAGGAAGAGGAAGTAGGGAGGAGAAAAAGAGGGTGGGGGGAAGAGAAAGTAAGAAGGAAAGAAAAGAGAGAGGTGGTAGGTTTGAGGAGAAAGATTGCTGTACAATAAAAAAGATGAAAGGGAAGAAAGCCAACCCCAAGCAAATATAAAGATATTAAGATAAAGAATGAATTGTTAAACTTTAAAGAATAAAAGAGAACAAATATGAATAAATAGCAATAATTAGAAACACACATACAAACATACAATGTATTTTCTTTGAACAGAATATTTGGCTGGTTCACAAATTTAAACAGCGTTTAGTCATTTCAATTAAATTTACAATTTCTATATTTCCTTTTTGCCATATTTATTCCTCATCTATTTTTTAAAAAAACCAATATTACCCTTCATCCTCATCTCTAATCTTAATCAAATTCAATTTTTCCCTTCTATTCTATATTATACCCCTTCCCATTGTCATCTATTTTTATATCCATCCTCACATTGTTTAATTATGTAATTATGTAATACAGTTGTTTAATACAAATTCAACATTTTAATATAAATCAATTAGTTATATAACTATCTTTTTTGTATATTAATTAATATGAACATGAATATTCCAATTATTTCCATGCAATCCAATTTCTTACAAATTAATTAATTATATTTACCAATAACAATAAACCAAATAATTTCCCCCATATATTCCTCCAAACCACAACTTAACCATTTCTGCTTTCAACACAATATACAATTAATAGTATCTCAATTATTACAATTCCCTAGTTAAATAGAGCTTTTTCCTTTTGTGTTTTAAAATCTTGAACCTCCTCTTTTGCCCTAAATTTCCCATTGTTTGCAGTTTTGCACCTACCTTTTTTGGTGAGGAAAAAGAAAAAGAAATCTCTCTCTGCCTCATTTTGTCACGTTGCAGCAAAGACCCTGCTTTACTTTCAGTTTCGCTTTTTCAGCATAGCTAGGGGAAAAAAACATTTGCTCCAGAAATTTACCCCTTTGCAGCTAGCTAGCAACAGAGCCCTCCACAAAACAGCTGAGAGCAAATCAGCTGAGAGTCGGGAGGCTGATCAAATCAACTTATGGCAATTAACACTGATCAGCTATAGGGCGGCCCTTTGAAGCCCAGTGGCAAAAATTGAAATAGTTTTTTTCCCTCTAGCCATCAGCTGGGACTCAGCAATAGATTGGGGGTGGGCGGGGTAAGCGAACGGGGACCAGCGATCCAACAGAGGCAGAGGGTGAGGGTGAGTGAAAACCGTATATTCCCTTCCCATTCCCTAGCTTGTCATGCATTCTTTCCAAAAATCGGGACTTTTTAAAAATGCCATGGGACGCGGGACAAATTGTTAAAAATCGGGACTGTCCCGCTCGGGACGTCTGGTCACCTTACACTAAACTAGACATACCCAACATAAAAAGGAAGCACGGTTGTTTTATTTACTGAATTTATCGGCCACTCCATCATTCCTTCACACCTTAAGTTGGAAGATAAATTAATACCTATCATTTCTGAGGATGACTGAAGGGAATCTCTCATTTGTGAGGACAATAGATGGTAGGAGAGTGATTGAGTTTGTTTGTCAACTCAGATATACAAATGAGAACTTGGGATCACCTGTCATACAAGCAAGCGCCATCTTCATGACTTGGTTTCCTAAAGATCTGAGAATTTGAAGATCTACCCAAGATGTCTGGAAAAGATAATTTCATCATTCCTCTGAAGAAAAATAAACTGGGCCTAATTCCCTGAGACACTGACAGCCATGCGTTTACAAAGACATGACTCACGTCTACCTTGAAAATCAAGGAATAGAGTCATGTCCCTTCTCCTGACAGGCCTCACCAGATTAATAAGGAAAGCGATCAACACTTCAGAAAGGAACCCAGCTATTTGCAAGTCAAATTTCTAATCAGGTACGCATGAAGGGGAAGCAGGAAGAGAACTGTAGATTTTGATTATGCCAGGCCAAGTTTGTCGGTCGCATTAGGGAAAAGGGGAACATTAGAAAAATTACGGATAAGCACCAGAAAAGGTTTTAGCACATAGATAGTGTGTGCACACACATAGGAGCAGAGGTGGGTTTCAGCAGGTTCTGACCAGTTCTGGAGAACCGGTAGCGGAAATTTTGAGTAGTTGGGAGAACCGGTAGTAAAAATTGTGACTAGCCCCGCTCCAGGGGTAGGTTCTAAATTATTTTACTACCGGTTCTGTGGGTATGGCTTATTTTGTGGGTGTGGATTGGAGGTCATGTGACTAGGTGGGCGTGGCTAGCTGGTCAGAGTCATTTCTGGAAGGTCCTCACACTTATGACCAGTCCTCGCACTTACGACCCGACTCATTTGTTTGCTTTTAACACTGATCAGCTGTAGGATGGCCCTTTGAAGCCCCGCAGCAAGAGTTTAAACAGTTTTTTTCCCTCTAGTCATCAGCTGGGACTCAGGAGGCAGCAATAGATTGGGGGTGGGACCAAATAA
The DNA here is from genome assembly GCF_059756535.1 of Pantherophis guttatus. NCBI lineage: Eukaryota > Metazoa > Chordata > Lepidosauria > Squamata > Colubridae > Pantherophis > Pantherophis guttatus. The sequence goes on from NC_142065.1 coordinate 201,455,483, forward strand.
AAGGTAAGAATAACGTGGGTGGGTGGGAGGGTGGGAGGGCGGGGGGGGGGGAAGAACCAGTTCGGTGACGTCATATCATCACCGCTACTGGCTCGGCCGAACCAGACCGAACCGGGAGGAACCCACCACTGCCCCGCTCCCATCTATTCTCTGCCTCCCAAGTCCCAGCTGATTGGGAGGAAATGGGGATTTTGCAGTATCCTTCCCCTGCCATGCCCACCAAGCCACACCCACAGAACCGGTAGTAAAAAGTGTAGTACACAAAACCATCTGCTACAATGTCCTACCAGCCAATGAATACTTTAGCTTCAACCAAAACAATACAACTCATGGTAAACTGATCCAAATTAGCCTGCAGAAAATACGACTTCAGCAACAGAATGATCAATGCTTGGAATGCACTACTTGACTCTGTGGTTTCTTCCCCAAACCCCCACAACTTTAACCTTAGACTGTCTACTGTTGACCTCACCCCATTTCTACAAGGTCTGTAAGGGGCGTGCATAAACGCACCAACGTGTCTACCGTCCCTGTCCTACTGTCCCCATTTATTCGTATCCATTTCATGTATTCATAATCATGTTTATACTTATATCTGTTATCTTAGACATGCTTGACAAATAAAATAAAATAAATTAAAATAAAATAAGATAAAATAAAATAAAATGAATAAATACTGGAAAGGGCTAAATGAGGCAACGTGGCAGTTGCTCTTCAGAAGCACGCAATATGTGATTTCTGAAACCTCTTGGAAGGATGCTTTGTTTGGAGCACAATGAAAGCAATGCACCCTTTCAATGCTTTGCACAACCTTAATGCCATTTAGAGATGATGGGATCACAGGTGGAGCATCACTTCTGCAAAGACCCAAGATATTTATTTAACCCGGTGTAGCTCTTATCCTATTTTTATCATATTTGCTATGGCAAATCCAGACAGCATACTAAAAAACAGAGACATCACCCTGCCAACAAAAGTGCTATGGTTTTCCCAGTTGCAATGAATGGCTGTGAAAGTTGGACCATAAGAAAGGCTGAGCGCTAAAGAATTGAGGCCTTTGAACTATGGTGTTGGAGAAGACTCCTGCAAGTCCCTTGGACTGCAAGGCGATCAAACCGGTCAGTCCTAGAGGAGATCAACTAGGGGTGAAATGCTCCCGGTTCGGACCGGATTGCCCAATCTGGTAGCAATGGAGGCGGGTGATTCGGAGAACCGGTAGCAAAAATCCCTGCCACCCCCCCATTGCCCAGCTGAGCCGCGCAATCATCAGAGGTTTTTTTAAAAAAATTTTAAAAGGATTTTTTCTACAACCTCTTTGGCTGAAGAGGTTATAGAAAAAATGCTTTTAAAAGTAAAAACAAAGCCTCTGCCGATCAGGCAAGTCAGCTGGGATCATCAGAGGCTTTAAAAGCATTTTTTTAACAACCTCCTCAGCTGAAAAGGTTGTAGAAAAATAGTTTTAAAAGTAAAAAAAAAAAAAAGTTGGCCACACCTACTCCGTCATATTAACCCCCCCCCCCAAGCCATGCCCTCAGAACCGGTAGTAACAAAATTTACATTTCACCACTGAGATCAACCCTGACTGCTCTTTAGAAGGCCAGATCCTGAAGATGAAACTCATACTTTGGCCACCTAATGAGAAGGAAGGAATCACTAGAGAAGAGCCTAATGCTGGGAAAGATTGACGGCAAAAGAAGAACGGGACGACAGAGAAGGAGGTGGCTGGATGGAGTCACTGAAGCAGTCGGCATGTGCTTAAATGGACTCCAGAAGGTGGTAGAGGACAGGAAGGCTTGGAGGAACGTTGTCCATGGGGTCGCGATGGGTCGGATACAACTTAGCAAATAACAACAAGAAGTTCTTATCCTTGCACTGAAGGAGAAGTCCATCCAGAAGCATGACTTGTGCCTGACATTTGTTTATTTATTTGTTTCCATTTCTATACTGCCCTTCTCCAAACAGGACTCAGGGCGGTGAACAGCCAAAGTAAAAAACAGAACATACAAAATTTAATAACAGTTTAAAATAATTAAATATTTTGGCCGTAAATTAAAACAACCCAATTTAAAATCAATTTAAAATTTAACTCAAGCCAGCCCAGCTAGTTGAAATAAATAGGTTTTCAGGGCCCGATGAAAAATCCGGAGGTCTGTTATTGTACGTATCTCTGGGGGGAGGTTGTTCCAGAGGGTGGGCGCCACCACAGAGAAGGCTCTCCCCCTGGGGGTCGCCAGCCGACATTGTCTGGTGGACAGCACCCAGAGGAGGCCCACTCTGTGCGAGCGTACTGGCCGGTGGGAGGCTATTGGTGGCAGAAGGCGGTCTCGTAAGTACCCCGGCCCTAAGCCATGGAGCACTTTAAAGGTGGTCACCAACACCTTGAAGCGCACCCGGAAGACCACCGGGAGCCAGTGCAGCTCGCGCAGGAGAGGTGTCACATGGGAGCGCCTCGTCGCCCCCATAATCCCCCGCGTGGCCGCATTCTGGACCAGCTGGAGCCTCCGGGTGCACCCCAGGGGGAGCCCCATGTAGAGAGCGTTGCAGTAGTTTAGGTTCTCCAAAGGTTCTCCAAAGGTGATATGGTAAATACAATTTAGGTAGGACTTTGCTGAATTGAATCATCTTCACAACAAAGACGATTAGGGGACCGGAGGGTAAAACATATGAAGAATGGTTGCAGGAATTGGGTATGACTAGTCTAGTAAAAAGAAGGACTGGGATGACATGATATCTAAGGGGCTACCACAAAGAAGAGGGGGGGCTCAGCCTTTTCTCCAAAGCACCTGAAGGCAGGACAAGAAGCAATGGATAAAAACTAATCAAGGAGAGATCCAACCAAGAATCAAGGAGGAATTTCCTAACTGTGACAATTAATCAGTGGAATGGCTTGCCTTCAGAAGTTTGGGGGTGGTGGGGGGAGGCTACTTTCCTGGAGATTTTAAGATGACATTTGTCTGAAATGGTATGAACAGGGGGTTGGACTAGAGGACCTCCAAGGTCCCTTCCAACTCTGTTATTCTGAGTCCTGTACAGGGGTGGGCTCCAAAAATTTTAGCAAGGGGTTCTCTGCCTGGTTGCTGGGTGGGCGTGGCCATGGTGGGTGTGGCCTAGTCAGCCTCCTGCACCACAGCAGGGTGTATGTGCATTTTTGCCCTCCCTAGGCTCCGGAGGCTTTCCTTGAGCCTCCAGGAGGGCAAAACCAGCCTCCCAATCTCCAGAGGCCCTCTGGAGGCCAGAAATGGGTGTGTTTCCAGCCTTCCCAAACTTCCAGTAGGCCCGTTTTTTGCTCTCCCTGAGCGTCCGCATGCACCCTGCACTTACCTGCATCCAAAACAGGCCACGTAGGGACTCCTGTGAGGGGCGGGCTGGGCGGGGCCAGCCAGGAATGGGATTTGGGGGTTCTCCAAACTGCACAGAATCTTAGCTAGAGGTTCTCCCAAACCCCTGTGAACCCCCAGCAGCCCACCCCGGTCCTGTATGAGTTGTATAGCTTCATTTTTAATTTTTTTTCTGAGTATTTGAAGTATGTGTGAGAGATTTTACGTCTGCTGTTGCTCCCTGTCCCTGGCTCAGTTGATTTTAATTTTTTTTTTTAGTAGTCTAAACCTCCTGAATCTGCCTACTTCTGCATCAAGGCCCTGCCTGGAGGCCCATTCACTGTTATGATGATTTTTTTAGAGTAGACTTTTTCAGCAGGAGGAAATGTTTAAAGAGTGGCTCTTCGCAAAAATTGTTGTGGCTCCGTTACCTGAGCCTGTGTTATCGGCAGGAGAGGACTCCGAGAGTGAAGGAGAGGAATTGGCAAGGCCTCCCTCTCCAGGTCCCTCCTCTCTGGCAATGCCTTCGGTGTCCTCCGAAGGTCAAGAGATAGGCCCAGGGCCAAGCACGTCCATGCAGCCACAGGTGGACAGTAATGAAGAAGATGAGTCTTGGCTGGACCTTCGGCAGCGTCGCAGAGATAAGCGCACACAGCAGAGGAAGAGGCGTGCCAGGGATTAGGCTGAGTCACTGGAACACACCCCACAGGGTATAAAAGAGGGTGTGGTGGATGGTTCAGCTCTGTGACAAGCAAAAAACGGATATCGGACGACCTTCTTTGTATTTACTGGACTTTGTTGATTATTGTGTATTGGCTTTGTTCCCGGATGAAGGGAGAAACTCCCCCCTCATGAGTAAAGAATACCTGGCAGCCAGCCACTGGGTTGCTGCCAATTCTGATATCGGATAAACTGTTGTCGGCTGAGTTCTTTAACTGTTGCCTGTCTGTGGGGGTGCATGTGTGAGACGGGGACAGAACAAAAATGTTCCCTGGAACACCCTTAGTCTGTTGGAAATGTGGCATTAAAGAAGGCACATATTTCCACCAATGGTGGACCTGTCGAGAGGCAATGAAATTTTGGAAGAATATTCAGAAGTGGCTTAATGAGATGTTGGGCAGCGTATACAGTTGCGTCCTGAGGTATTTTTATTAGAGATAAGACCCGAAAATGTTAATACAACGGCATGGTACCTGCTGCTACATATAACAACAGCTGCAAGATTGGCATGGGCCCAATACTGGAAGATGGATGTTAGCCCACCCAAACAAGTAGTAATTCAGAAAATAATGAATTGTGCGGAATCAGATCGGCTTACTATGATACTGAAAGGATGGTGTGGGACACAGATTACTATATATCTTGGAGTCAGTGGTATAATTGGATGTCAAATCGAGCTACAAATAGAGGTATGGGATAAGCATGTCAATTGGTATATGTAATAGACTTTTGTAGGCTACCCTATATATGTAATGGGACAAGTTTATTTCCTTCTCGCGTTGTGATGTAGACCGCTATAGATTTAATGTTTGTTGGATGTATAAGTTAAAATAAAATAATAATAATAAAAAAACCAAGCATGCACAGCTTGTCTTGCACGAGCAGTGGTCACTCACGCTCTTGTGCAAAGCTCCACTTACATGAGCGCAACTGCCTGCTGTTTGTTCAAGTTGATCTGTGTGTGCTTGCACACTCACCTGCCCTTTTCGTGGCCCGGTTCCGAATGGGCTATGGCCCTGTATTGAGCTGCAGCCCTGGGGTTAGGACCCCTGTTCTACATGCAGGGTTACCAGCCTGTTGTGGAATGATGAGTACAAAGCAACATTCCTAGGTCAGTCAGAGACAGTTTATTGCGCAAGGTTCAGAGCCAGTTTTGTACATGAAGCTTTGAACAAGGAGAGAACTCTGTTACAACGGTTTTATACACTTCTAAGACAAAGGATTTTGTTAACTCAGCAGTTTATATGGTCATATACATTTGTTATATTTAATTGACATTTCCTAATTACTAAGTTTTACATTATCTTTGCCAAACAATCACAATTCTTCTGTAAATTACTGGAGCATAGATTCAAATTATCTTCTGTTGATAGACGACTTCTAGCTCATGTGGATACCCTTGACCTAACCAACGTTTAAGCTGTATGTCATTAGAATGTTCCTTTCTTCTGACAACTTAGAGGCCTCCTAAAAGTATCAAAAGGATTTTGGCTGAGTTTGTAATTTTTCCAACCGGATGCATTTTCTGCTTTTTAGAATAAAGTGAATAGAAAGTTATCCAGTGGTCATCTATCAGATCCCTTCATTTACATTAAGCCTGTGGCTCTTACTCCCATCTCCAAGGTCATTCCCACATCCTTCCATCATTGTTCAATCTTGGGCTTTTCACCTTCCCACAACATGAGCTCCGGGTACCCTGTTTTCAGTAAAGAAAAGTTCCCAAGACATGGAAATATTGTTTTCTAGAGCCTTCTTCTCACTGCCTCCCACCACATACCAGCTACATTTTTTTTAATAGCTCTGCTATATGATGGAAACTTGAATCAAATAATGACAATGGATCCCAGCCTCCTTCAAAACGCCGAGAGCCTGTAGGGGAACTAATTGAAGGCCATTCGTTTGAAGGAAGAATTTGGCTTTGTTGCATTTTTGATTGCTCCTTTTGACTGCTAATTACAACCCTGCCCTGATATTCCAGAGCAATCTTCTTTAGTTCTCTGACACCTGCCTGAGGAGGGCTGTTGAGACTGTTTCTTGTGTTTGTGGAAGAAGGCTACAGAATTGGCAAGTCAAATTGTGAGACAATTATCCACTGCTAAATATTCACCCGTGCATCAGGGAAACTGGCTTGTTAATAAGGAGAAAGGCTTCACTCTTTCTAATTTACTTTCAGTGGTTAATTACATCCAATTATTACACTGAGTAATAAATTACTACTTCCAATTATATTGCGGGTAGAGTCGAAACAGTTAGAAATGCAATTTGCACCATTGTTTATATCCTGGGCTTAAGTAATTTTACTTCCGAAATTATGTATGGTGTAGCTGGCGTTAAACAATGTTCAATGTCTTTAGAACACCCAAGTGTGACATTTTGGTTGAGGTTTTTTTTTCCCCCTTTTGCTTATGTTTTGAGGTATTGCGAGAGGAAATGAATGTAGCTTTATTTAAAGCAATGTTTTTCCAATTTGCTGTACCCAGGAATCCATTTGCCACTTTCTTTCCAAGGGAACTCTGTGGGATCTATTTAACTCTAAGTAATTTACTTTCAGAGTGGGAGGTCCTAAATTCATTACAGATACAGTTGTAGGAGGAGATAATTTTATGGGAAGGGGTCAGAGGTGGGATTCAGCCGGTTCACTCAGGTTCGGGTAAACTGGTAGCGGCGATCGCAGGTGAACCTGCCCACCCGTCCCGGCTCCAAATTGTGCAATTTCGGCAGGTTTTCAAGACCGGGCGCATGCACAGAAGGTGCGCGAGTGAGCAAAGCATGCATGGAAGGCCGGGCGCATATGTGAACAGCGCGCGCGGCAGTGGTGGGTTGCCCCCAATTCAGATCGGTAGTAAAACCTGCCAGAGGCCTTGCCCACCATCCCGGATGTTGTCATCAGCGATCTGCGCATGCGCAGAAGCAAGGCGCGCTCGTGAGCAAAGCGAGTGGTTGCAAACCGGTAGTAAAGGTAAGTAGAGCCCACCCTTGGCACACGGACAGGGCGAACTGGTAGTAAAGGTAAGTGAAACCCACCCCTGGGAGGGGTAATGGTAGAAAGGAGATTATTGTGAATGAAAACTAATCTGTCTTGCATATAAATATGGTATTTACAGGTAATGCTTGACTTACAAATAGTTCATTTAGTGACTGTTTGTAGTTATAATGGCACTGAAAAAAGTGACTTATGACCGTTTTTCAGACTCACAACCATTGCAGCATCCCCATGGTCACGAGATCAAAATTTGGATGCTTGGCAACTGGATCATATTTATGACGGTCGCAGTATCCCGAGGTCATGTGATCACCTCTTGCAACCTTCTGACAAGCCAAGTCAATGAGGAAGCCAGATTCACTTAACAACCGGGTTACTAACTTAACGACTGCAGTGATTCACTTAACAAGTGTGGCAAGATAGGTCGTAAAGTGGGGCAAAATTCACTTAGCAACTATCTCACTTAGCAACAGAAATTTTGGGCCCAATCAAGTTGAGGATGATGTTGAATTCAGGAGGATTAGAGTTGAAAAGTAGAGTACGTGTTTCCCAAATTCAATTTCCCAGGGGTGAAATCCAGCAGGTTCTGACAGGTTCTGGAGAACCAGTAGCAGAAATTTTCAGCAGTTCGGAGAACCTGGATAGCTCTGCAGACTAAGCACTGTACTCCAGCTGTCTGCAATTAAAGTAAGTTCGAATCTTGCCAGGCTCAAGGTTGACTCAGCCTTCCATCCTTTCTAAGATAGGTAAATTGAGGACCCAGTTTGTGGGGGCAATAAGCTGACTTTGTATAAAATATACAAAAGTATGAAGGCTATTGCTTAACACACTGTAAGCCGCCCTGAGTCTCCGGAGAAGGGCGGCATATAAATCAAATTAAAAAAACAAAAAACAAAACCAGCAAATACCACCTCTGGCTGGCCCCAGAGTGGGGTGGGAATGGAGATTTTGCAATATCCTTCCCCCAAGAGTGGGGAGGGAATGGGGATTTTGCAGTATCCTTCCCCCAGGAATGGGGAGGGAATGGGGATTTTGCAGTATCCCTCCCCTGGAGTGGGGTGGGAATGGAGATTTTGCAGTATCCTTCCCCTGCCATGCCCACCAAGCCACCCACCAAGCCACACCATGCCCACAAAGCCACACGCACAGAACCGGTAGCAAAAAAAATTGGATTTCACCACTGCAATTTCCCATCATTATCAAGTTGGATAAGAAGACAACATGCCTGAACCTTTGGAACTCCAATTAGCATAGACCAGTGTTTCTCAATCTTGCCAACTTTCATAAGCATGGACTTCACTTCAGTGCTGGCCGGGTAATTCTGACAGCTGAAGTCCACACATCTGTAGAGGTAGTCCTTGATTTACCACCATTCATTTAGTGACCAAAGTTACAATGGCTCTGAAAAAAAAGTGACTTACACCTGGTCCTTAGACTTACAACTATTGTATTGTCTCTGTGGTCACATGATCAGAATACAGGGGCTTGGTAACTGGCATGTATTTTCAATGGTTGTAGCATGCGGGGATCATATGATCACCATTTAATACCTTCCTAGCTGGTTTCCACCAGCTGGATTCGCTTAGCAACTGGACGAGTCACTTATCAATTGCAGTGATTTGCGTAACATCCATGGAAAAATGGTTGTAGAATTGGGGATTGCTCACTTAACAACTATCTTGATTAGCAACAGAACTTCGGGTCCCAATTATGGTCATATGTCAAGGTCATATGTAAACGGCTGCGGTTTAAGCAACAGGCAATTTAGGACAGTGGTGAAATCCAATTTTTTTTTACTACTGGTTCTGTGGGCGTGGCTTGGTGGGAGTGGTGTGGCTTGGTGGATGTGGCAGGGAAAAAATACTGCAAAATCTCCATTCCCACCCCACTCCAGGAAAAGGATATTGCAAGATCTCCATTCCCACCCCATTCCTGGGGGAAGGATATTGCAAAACCTCCACTCCCACCCCACTCTGGGGCCAGCCAGAGGTGGTATTTGCTGGTTCTCCGAACTACTCAAAATTTCCGCTACCGGTTCTCTGATCTGCTCAAAATTTCCACTACCGGTTCTCCAGAACCTGTCAGAACCTGCTGGATTTCATCTGATTTAGGATTAGATGTTGAATTGAGTTATGGCTCTATTGGGTGGCTAGCTTTACTTCTGGTCAGACAAGACTTCTTAATTAGAGGGCCTGCCTCAATTCCACAGCTCTTGACCGCCATAAAGACAAGATATACGACATTTCATTGGAGATTCTCTTAGAGAGATAATGCATTTTTCTGGTTTGGAGTGGTGCTGGCAAATTGGACTGCTTTTGTATCAGTGCTTTTGTGGCCAATAAATAAATAAATAAATAAATCTGCCCATAAGTGCAATTTTTTCTCTCACTCTCTGATGCTTCTTCTACATTTATTACCACTTCTGCAAAACAGGAGGTCACCAAGGATTGCTGGATAGGAGAGATTAGGGGGAGACTGGGAAAGTAATCAGAAGAATATTAGTCATAAAGAACCAGGAGATAAATGAGAGAAGATTCTTTTTGTAACTTACCTCATAAACAGCAGCTCATTCTAGGCTGCAAAATGCACGGGAAGAAGAAATCCTGATTGTTTTAAAATACTTTGCCTTAAACAAATTCATTAATAAATGAGGTCTGGAACTTCTTATCATAGTTTCAAAGATTATACATCATCCTCTAATCTTTGCATTAAAAAAACCCTCTCAGAAGTCGGTGCAATTCTTGATTTCTGGAGTCTGCCTCAACTTTGAGTAGCGTGATTCTGAGATGCTCCATATTGGGGTATCACTAACGTGATGCTCATAGCACCACTAGATGGCACCCCTGATTTCCACATGCTACGACTCACAAGATGCTAACTATTAAAGTTGAGACCTCATGAAATGGTTCAGTTCTCACATCCCTGTGTTTTCACATCATGGGAAGCTCCTGAAAGTTTGGAGATTTTAATTTATTTTTAAATTCTTGCAACATGACACAAAAATCGTACAATGCTGCCCACTCCAGCTCAAAATTCAGAGTCAGCACTGATTACCGGTTCCTCGGGGCTCCAATAACTTGTCTGAGCTAATTCCATTTTAGCAGTTCAAATCAATTGGACACACCAGAGGGAGAGAATATATTTTTTCTGAAGAGGGGTGTTGCATTTTTCTTCTCAGGCGCCATGTCAAATGTCAAGGATGAGTGCGGTCAAAATATTTCGTAGGCAGAAATAGTAGATTGGAATATTCAGGTTTTTGTTTTTTTTCCCTTCTCTTTTAGACTCTTTTCTTTATTTAGATTTGTTTCCCCTGGTTTTATTTATTAGATTTTTATCCCGTCTTTATTATGTTTGTTTGAACACACTTTATTCATTCATTCATTCATTCATTCATTCATTCATTCATTCATTCATTCATTCATTCATTCATTCAATTTATATGCCGCCCCTCTCCAAAGACCCAGGGCGGCTCACAATACACTCAAAAAATCACTATAAAAATACTTAAAAATTAAAAACATTAAAAATATTAAAACCCATTCATACCATTCATGGCCAGATCTCACAAGATCGCAACAGCGAGATTAACGGCCCCAGGCCTGCCGGAAAAGCCAGGTCTTCACCGCTTTTCGGAAGGCCAATAGGGTGGGGATGGTCCGGACCTCAGGAGGTAACTGGTTCCAGAGAGCTGGGGCAGCCACAGAGAAGGCCCTCCCCCGCGGGCCCACCAACCGGCATTGTTTAGCTGACAGGACCCGGAGAAGACCAACTCTGTGGGATCTTACCGGTTGCTGGGAGCTATGCGGTAGAAGGCGGTCTCGAAGATACCTTGGCCCTCAGCCATGTAGGGCTTTTTAATGTTTTTTTTCTTTCTAAAAGAGTGTTTTGGTGGTGCAGTGGCTGGAATACAGCATTGCAGCTAATTCTGCTGACTGCTAGCAATTCGATTCTGACCGGCTTAAGGTTGACTCAGCCTTCCATCCTTCCGAAGTGGATAAAATGAGGACCCAGATTTTTGGGGGCAATAGGCTGACTCTGTAAATCGCTTTAGAGAGGACTGTAAAAGCACTGTGAAGTCTAAGCGTTATTGCTATTGCTATTTCTGCCCCCCACCCAAAAAAAGAGATAGAGAGAGAGGGAGAGAGAGGGGGGGGGACAGAGACAGAGAGAGACAGAGACAGAGACAGAGAGGTTCTGGAGAACCGGTAGTGGAAATTTTTGAGTAGTTTAGAGACCTGGCAAATACCACCTCTGGCTGGCCCCAGAGTGGGGTGGGAATGGAGATTTTGCAGTATCCTTCCCCTGCCACACCCACCAAGCCACACCCACCAAGCCATGCCCACAGAACCGGTAGGGAAAAATTTTGGATTTCACCCCTGAGTAATTTCTTCCTAAGAACTTTTGAAATTATATTGAGGACACCATGAGAATAGAACAAGGCCATATATGGTGATGACGAGCGAAGCTTGCTTTCTTAACAGAATCTAGTAGAAAATAGGGTGTTAAAAACTTGTGGTTGTAATGTTGTTATCTTCTACTGTGCTAAAGAGAGTCGGAAGTTGATGCCTTTTTCTTTTCTTTTCCCTCGTTACACCATATTTTTTTCCCATTTCCCTCCCCCTCCTCCTAGCTTACTATTACTTTTTTGAATTTCTCTTTGTATTTTATATTTTGATAAACCAATAAAAAATTGCAAAAAGAAAAGAAAAGAAAAGACGGTGTTAAGCAATCAAATTACATCACACAAATCTACTTTCCCAGGGAAAATAAATAGCTGGCACAACCATAGAAAAATTTAGGCATAAAAGATGAAGACTCAAATACTTGGAGACAGTGTTGGGAAAGCAAGGCCACTAATGCCTAGTAAAGTAACACACCAACAGTAACATGTTCAAGTAACACAGCCGTTGTAGTAGCTCAATAAACTATACTCTTTGTAGGGATGACCTCATTAAACTCAAAATGCTGTATCCCAGGGGTATCAAACTCAATTTCATTGAGGGCCACATCAGGGTTGTGTTTGACCTTGGGGGGCTGGGGTGGGCACGGCCAGGGTGGGCATGGCCAACTTGACATCACTCATGTTGGGGGCACCTGTGGTGGCCCGAGTGCTTTGACAGCAAAAACAGGCTCCCAAGCTCCATTTTCAGCTGCGACCGCCATCTACAACCCTCTGCCAGTCAAAACGGATCTCGGGAGGATCGCATGCAGCAATCCTGAGCTCTGTTTTTACTGGCAGAGGCACTGAAGGCTGGTCCTTTGCTGTTTCCAGCACAGCCCCATGGTCAGATCTAAGCACCATTGTAGGCTGGATCTGGCCTCCGGGCCTTGAGTTCAACACCCCTGCTGTATCCTAATGAGGTGCACCGTCTAATTTGCACAGCGATGGCAACTCTTCCCTTTTAGATTTTTGCTTCAGCTGCCTCTGGTACCGAATCTAAATAATTTGTGCTTCAATGAAAGAGTGTGTCTGATCCCCATTACGAAGGAGCTTTAGGGAGAAATCTGTCTTACAAGAGCAATATATGCAGAGAACATGACCATAGAGTGAATATGGATCATACAATCCTTCCCTTCAGTGACAATAGTTGTTTTTGGGTGCCTAAATCCTGCTTTTGTTTTAAAACTTACAATGCATCCTTCTGCGTGTTTCTTCAAGCGCCAGGACTTCAGAGCACGGTTATCAAATGACAACAGTAAGAATTCCATGTCTTCTGGAGGCCTCAGAAGCCAGTTAAGAAACTCAAATAAAAGGGTGTCAGCCAAACTCCTAATGGTATTGCGTTAATCTTTGGTTGCTGTTTAGCAGTGATAGAAGGCAGCTATAGGGCAACAGTTGTGAGCTTCAGATGTCGTATCCAGGCACCCTGAACCTTCCAGCAAGATCCCATCTTAATCCAGAGCAGTGCTCAATTCTTCGCCTAAGCTATCTGTTTACCACCAGGTTGATAATATCCTGAGGACTGCTGAAAGATCAAACAGAAGATCCAATCAGGAACATTTCTGGATGTTTGCTCTCATTGGATAAACACTTTGGAACAAGAACCCAACATCTGGGGATTTCTCACTATTCAGCTGCAAGGCAGATCTCCTCGTAGAATAGGAGGGCATTTCAAAAATCAACCTTATCCAAACGGTCTGCCTATTATTGCAAATCAGTGTAAAATTCAAATGAATCCACGCTTATTCAGACTATTGAGAAGGCCTCCTGAGATTTGGTATTCTTGCTGGGGGAAACATGTTCTCAGAGCCATCCTTTATTTATAAAGCAGTACTGAATATTGTACTCACCAGGATGAAAAAATATTTAATTTAGCTTTTGGGTTGAGAGGGAAATAAGTGTGAGAACTTGTAAAAATGTTAGTTGATTATTAACCAGGTTTGAGATGAAAATGGTTTTTAGAAATATATGAGCAGGCCTTACGTCTAGTAAGTTTTCTAAGAATAAGAAGACTTATCGTGGACAATATCGCAAACATAGAAATATTTATTTTTATTTATTTTATTTATTTAGTTTGTCAAACATGTACGAGATAACAGGAATAAATATCAACATGAATATTATTATTATTATTATTATTATTATTATTATTATTATTATTATTATTATTATTATTTAAACTTTAGTGAGATTCACAGCCTTTGAGGTTGGTTAATAGCTCAGCAGCTCCAGTCCTAACCAAGGACCTAGGAACTGTTAAGGTATCGTCGGAGGATGTAAGCTGTTCCGAGTAAGGTGGTTTTTTGTAGAGTCAAAATGTTCAAGTCCGGTGAATTTAGAATTTCTAAATAGCGGGGTAGCCCTTTGGGTATTGCCCCAAGGGCTCCAGTTACAATTGGGACAACACACAATTTCTTTTTCCACAGTCGCTCAACTTCAATTTGCAAATCCCGGTACTTTGTGATTTTTTCTTGCTGCTTATCTTCAATCCGTGCATCGCCAGGTATTGCAATGTCAATGAACCATACTTTTTTCTTTTCAACTATTGTTATGTCAGGTGTGTTGTGGACCAAGTGCTTGTCAGTCTGAATCCTGAAGTCCCACAAGATCTTGAGTTTCTCATTCTCTAAAACTTTCTCAACCTGATGTTCCCAGTGGTTTTTGCTATACTCAAATTCAAACTTCTGGTACAATTTCCAGTGAATGATCTTAGCAACGTGGTCATGGCGTTGTAGGTAGTCAGTTTGTGAAATTTTGCTGCACCCACTGATCAGATGGTTGACTGTCTCATCTTTCTCATTACAGAGGCGGCATTTGCTTTTGGTGGTAACATGTTGAATTTTTGCCTTCATGCAGTTTGTGGCTAGGGCTTGTTCTTGAGCTGCCAAAATAAAACTTTCTGTTTCTTTTTTCAGTACGCCTGATCTTAACCAGTTCCAAGTTAGTTTCTGGTCAGCTTTGCCTTCAATACTTTTCAGGTATTGGCCATGCAGAGCTTTGCTTTTCCAATTTTCAGCTCGCTGCTCAATTACTTCTTTCTTATATTCTGCTTTTGTTTTAGTTGTCTTTAAAAGGCCTCCTTTATTTACTTCCTTAATCATTGGTTCTTCACTTTTCTGGATGTAATCATTCAAGCTGCGTTTTTCTTCTTCCACAGTCTGCTTTAGTTGTAGGAGTCCTCGACCACCCTCTGCTCTTGGTAAATATAATCGGTCAACATCACTTTTGGGGTGCAAGGCATGATTCATTGTCATAAGCTTCCTTGTTTTTCTGTCCAAGCTGTCTAACTCCATCTGGGTCCAGTTATTATTATCATTATCATCATCATTATTATTATTATTAACAAGAACAAGAACAACAACAACTTTATTGTCATTGTATGTGTATACACAGTATACCCATACAATGAAATTCACTTAACACCCAAAGACCAGGTCCAACACATATAACAATCCCCAAACACTCCCACCCACCACAATTCCCCATCCCTAACCACCCAAACATCCATACAACAGATCAAGTAATACAGGAAATGGGTACGAATAAATGGGGACAGTAGGACAGGGATGGTAGGCACATTGGTGCACTTATGCATGCCCCTTATAGACCTCTTAGGAATGGTCAACAGTAGACAGTTTAAGGTTAAAGTTATGGGAGGTTGAGGATGTAACAACAGAGTCAGATAGAGTATTCCAGGCATTGACCACTCTGTTGCTGAAGTCATATTTTCTGCAATCAAGTTTGGAGCAACACTTGGAAACTTTTTTTTTTTAAAAAAACCCAACATTTATTGTGGCAGATGCTCCTTTCAAACCTCTAAAATTTTCACCAAGTTAAAAGGACTTGAATGATCTAGGGATAGTAAACTCGCGGCCCGCGGGCTGGATGTGTCACACGCTGGCCACGCCCATGCCCGGTTTAGCGAAGGGGGAAAAAGTCGCGATACGTCACGTGAAGGCTCTATGACGATGGGAGTTTGACACCCCTGATCTAGGGTAGAAGATCTCTATGGTTTGAAGTTGAAGCAGATGCCTTAATCCATAAGTACCAATTTATTGACTTTTTTTTTAAATCAAATAATCAATCACCATTTTTCAATGTGTGTTTCTAAACAAATTCTAAACAATTTGTTTATTGCTGAAAAAGGTTTAGTACAAAAACATATGAGAATGTGTGGGAAATACCCAGATTGTAACAGGGGTTCAGGATAGAGAATGTATAACTTATATGTGTAGGTGTATAGAAAATGTGTCACCACCTATAGCATGGTTCATGCTAAAGGAAGGTAAATATATATATTTATATACCAAATATATTTTACTGATAAAGAAATAATAAATGCTCTCTCCCACATGTTGGAGTAGACCAGGTGTCTTGGTAAAACACTTAATATATTTATATATATATTTATATATTTTATATATATAAAGTATATATTTGAAGGTTAATTTAAATTGTGCTACATTTGTATATTATATTATATTCAAAATACTGAATACAGGAACTCCTAATTAAGCTATCACAATTAGGACTGACAACTCAGTTGTTCAGCGAAGCAGTTGCTAAGTGAAACCTCACAATTTTACAATTGTACTTCAGCTTTCCTTTGCTTTATAGACTTGTGATGGTGTAGGACAGGGGTATCAAACTTGTGTCATCATGGCGTCATTTTTCCCTTCGGTAAATGGGGTGGGCATGGCCAGCGCATGATGCATCTGGCCTGAGGCTGCGAGTTTGACACCTCTGGTGTAGGAGAAGGACTGGCAGAGTCAGGGTGAGGAATTAAAAGAGGGATCAGTTTAGAATCCATACCAGAGGTGAGTTGCAGCAGGTTCTGACCAGTTCTGGAGAACCGGTAGTGGAAATTTTGAATAGTTCGGAGAACCAGTAGTAAAAATTCTGACTGGCTCCAACCCCATCTATTCTCTGCTTCCCAAGTCCCAGCTGATCAGGAGGAAATGGGGATTTTGCAGTAACCTTCCGCTGGATTGGGGAGGGAATGGAGATTTTACAGTATCGTTCCCCTGCCACGTCCACCAAGCCACGCCCACCAAGCTATGCCATGCCATGCCATGCCCACCAAGCCACACCCACAGAACCGGTAGTAAATTTTTTTGAAACCCACCACTGATACATACATACATACCCACAAGATAGCCAAGTCCAAACGCCCTTGAATTCCGTTCACCCTTATCTAACTCTAGCCAGATGCTGACTGTTGGCTGAGAAGATTCCTATGCTAATGTCAGGCATGAAAGGTCAAAATGCATTCAAAATTCTTTCTCTGTCAAAATGCATTCAAAAGTTTATGGACAGCTGCCTATGGGTCAGTGGTGGGTTTCAAATTTTTTTACTACCGGTTCTGTGGGTGTGGCTTAGTGGGCGTAGCATGGCTTGGTGGGCGTGGCTTGGTGGGCATGGCAGGGGAAGGATACTGTAAAATCTCCATTCCCACCCCACTCCAGGGGAAGGATACTGTAAAATCCCCATTTCCTCCCGATCAGCTGGGACTTGGGAGGCAGAGAATAGATGGGGGTGGGGCCAGTCAGAATTTTTACTACCGGTTCTCTGAACTACTCAAAATTTCTGCTTCTGGTTCTCCAGAACTGGTCAGAACCTGCTGAAACCCACCTCTGCTATGGATCGATAGGTTTAACTCCAAATTTATACTAGAATGCTGAAAGCTATATTGTAGGAAGCAGTAATAACAGCTGCTGGCTATGCTATATCTATTATGCAATAACTAGCTGGCTATATTTTTCATGCAGGGAACTTAATAACAAATGAATGGGTTTCTATTTTTAATAAGGCTCACATTCATTTTAAAAATTAAAAGATTGTTCTGCACTTGCCATGCTAGTTACTATTTCATTAGCATGAAGAACTCTGAACATTTCCCCCCCTTAAAAATGGATGAAGAATCAGTCCCCAAGGCACCACTGATTTTCAGCAATTTTAATAAACTGTATTGCTTTTAACTTTCTGCACTGTCTGGAGTTTGTTTAAGGAAGAGTTGCTTCCAAATGGGGCCAGTATATAAACATCAGGATCAAGGAACCAGTATTCTCTGAATAGTTTGAACTACTGATCCCAGAATCCTTTGCTACTTGCCCTAGACCAGGGGTGTCAAACTCGATTTCATTGAGGGCCGCATCAGGGCTGTAGTTGACCTTAGGGGGGCCCGGGGGCATGGCCCACTGGGTGGGTGTGGCCAGCTTGAAGCCACTCCCCAAACTGCTGGCATGTTTCCTCTTTGCATTGGGTAGACCAGACCGATTCACATGGTCATTAGGCAAATCTGGCCTCCTGGAAAAGTCGCAAAATGGCGATCACATGACCCTGGGATGCTACAGCTCTTGTAAATTGTCTTGTCACTCTGTCAAGGATCTAGGAGTACTCACTTCAAAAGATCTAAGTCCCAAAGCTCACTGTAACATCATTATAAAGGCATTAAGAGTTGTCAATCTTATTTTACAAAGTTTTCTCTCTGGTAATGCTATACTTCAAACAAGGATATATAAAACCTTTGCCAGACCTATACTTGAATACTGTTCACCTGCCTGTAACCCTCATTGTATTTCAGACATCAATCCATTAGAGAGGGTCCAGAGATATTTTACTAGAAGAGTACTCAAATCTTCTGCTCGAAATAAAATTCCCTTTACCACCAGGCTTGAAATTTTAGATCTGGATAGCCTCGAACTACGCCGTCTACGTTCCGACCTATGCTTAGTTCATAAGATTATTTACCAAAACGTCCTACCTGTATATGTCTATTTTAATTTCAACCGTAATAACACAAGGGCTATCAATAGATTCAAACTCAATGTAATTCGATCAGGCAACTCAGCTTGGCTCGTCAGAGGCATTTAAAAGAAAAAAAGCCTCTGTTGATCAGGCAACTCAGCTTGGCTCATCAGAGGCATTTAAAAGAAAAAAAGCCTCTGTTGATCAGGCAACTCAGCTTGGCTCGTCAGAGGCATTTAAAAGAAAAAAAGCCTCTGTTGATCAGGCAACTCAGCTTGGATCGTCAGAGGCATTTAAAAGAAAAAAAAAGCCTCTGCCGATCAGGCAACTCAGCTTGGCTCGTCAGAGGCATTTAAAAGAAAAAAAGCCTCTGTTGATCAGGCAACTCAGCTTGGCTCGTCAGAGGCATTTAAAAGAAAAAAAGCCTCTGTTGATCAGGCAACTCAGCTTGGCTCGTCAGAGGCATTTAAAAGAAAAAAAGCCTCTGTTGATCAGGCAACTCAGCTTGGCTCGTCAGAGGCATTTAAAAGAAAAAAAGCCTCTGTTGATCAGGCAACTCAGCTTGGCTCGTCAGAGGCATTTAAAAGAAAAAAAGCCTCTGTTGATCAGGCAACTCAGCTTGGATCGTCAGAGGCATTTAAAAGAAAAAAAGCCTCTGTTGATCAGGCAACTCAGCTTGGATCGTCAGAGGCATTTAAAAGAAAAAAAAAGCCTCTGCCGATCAGGCAACTCAGCTGGGAGTGTCAGAGCCTTTTGAAAGCATTTTTTTACAACCTCTTTGCTGAAGAGGCTGTAGAAAAAATGGTTTTAAAAGTAAAAAAAAAAAAATTGGCCACGCCCACCCAATCACATTACCCCCCCTCCCCACCAAGCCATGCCCACAGAACCGGTAGTAACAAATTTTAGATTTCACCACTGCCTCATACCTTTTACCTTAAACGATCTACCATGGACCTTTCATGTTTCTTAAGAGGTCATAAGTGCATAAGCGTGCAAAGCACACCAGCGTGCCTCCCGTCCCTGTCCTACTGTCCCCATTTATATGTAATCATTCTATGTGTTTATGGCTATGTTTTGCCGATTTATGTCCTTTTATTTGTGCCAATTTTTTTCTCATGTGTCCGTGTTTATGTCTAAACTGTTACTTGTTTCCTTGTACGTGTTGACAAATAAATAAATAAATAAATAAATAAATAAATAAATAAATAAATAAATAAATACATACATACATACATACATACATACATACATACATACATACATACATACATACATACAGTAGATGCTGGTTGTCCAGAGCACAAATTCTGATCACGCAACTGCAGAGATGCTCCGATGGCTGTAAGTGATGTAACTATATTTTGAGGAAGGAAGAATTCTCCTTCAGAAAAGGCTTCAAATTTCTGGCAGCTTGACAGCCGATGACAACTGCTTCTAGGAGTCAAGTGCGGACTTTGGCAATGTCCTTGGCTTGGGGAAAGCTTTAAAGCCTGCGTGTAAAAGTAAAAACCTAGTTTTCTCTAAGCCAAATACTTTGCCTAGGACAAAGAACTGGTTGAGAATGAGAAATGATTTAAACAGAATTGCTTCAAGATAAACTGCTGTTACATAAAAGATAGTGAGCCAGAGAGTCTCTTGCTATCCTTATCACGCATCAGGGAACCTTGCAATAGCAGTATTTTTTTCAATTTGTTTTTGCAGACAGGCAATATTTCTGGAATTCAACTCCTGCCTTCTCAGTATTACACACTCAGTTTGTAGATTTACAACCAAGTTAGTTACTACGTTGGTCATAATAACTCAATCGTCTATCTTACTGCGGAGGTTTCCCTCGAAGTCAAGGAATCTAAGGAGCTACTATTCTGAGCATCCTACGTGCGACTTCAACTCCCAGAATTCTTAGCAATGCCCAAGCAAACTGAGGAATTCTGGGAGCTGAAGATTACAAACGCAGAGACTGCATGAGAAATATTCATCCCAAATTACTTTTCAGGGTGACCAGCAGGAGAAACGGACAGAGCTCCTAGCAGGACTGAACTATTGTTCTAATTTTAGGAGGTGGCGTTTGAGGATAAATTTACGACTTGCAAATGCACCCATCTTACTTTTCTTCACCTACAGAAAAAAGGTGCACAGAGAAAAGCAAAAAAAAAAAAAAAAGTGCACAGAGAAAATGGGGTCGACCTATTCTCTAAAGCACCTGAAGGCAGGACAAGAAGCAATGGATGGAAACTAATCAAGGAGAGAACCAGCCTAGAACTAAGGAGAAATTCCGGGACAATAAAAACAATTAATCAGTGGAATAGCTTGCTTCCAAGAATTGTGGATATTCCATCCTTGGAGGTTTTTAAGAAAAGATTGGATAGCCATTTTCCTGAATGATGTAGGGCAGTGATGGCGAATCTTTTCGGCACCGAGTGGCCAAACTGGAATGCGCGTGCATGTGCATCGGTGGGTTTCAAAATTTTTTATTACCGGTTCTGTGGGTGTGGCTTGGTGGGTGTGGCTTGGTGGGCGTGGCAGGGGAAGGATACTGTAAAATCTCCATTCCCTCCCCACTCCAGGGAAAGGTTGCTGCAAAATCCCCATTTCCTTCTGATCAGCTGAGGCAGAGAATAGATGCGGGCGGGGCCAGTCAGGATTTTTACTACCGGTTCTTCGAACCACTCAAAATTTCCGATACCAGTTCTCCAGAACTGGTCAGAACCTGCTGAAACCCACTTCTGATATGCATGCGTGTGCGTGCACTGGAGCATCGGAAACCTGAAGACTAACTGGCCAGCGCTTGCATGCCTGTTTTTTTGCTGTTTTGGGGCCTTTTCCCAGGCCTTTTTCCAGCCATTTTTTCTGGCCAAAAATGGCCTGAAAATGGCCCCCAAAAGGCCCGGAAATGACCCCAAAAGGCCCTGGTTTTTGGCCATTTTCAGGCCATTTTCCAGCGCTCCGGCACCTGCATAGACCAGGAGAGCAGCTGGCCATGATGTGTGTACCCACAGAGAGGGGCCCTGCGTGCCACCTCTGGCACCCGTGCCATAAGTTCGCCATCGTGGATGTAGGGTCTCCTACTGGGGCAAAGGATTGAACTAAAAGACCTCCAAAATCCCTTCCAATCTGTTATTCCAACTCTTTGCATCAGTTAGTACTCCATCGCTCTGCTATGAAGCTCAACAGATCATAATGTAAGGAGAGATGCCTGGAGATGGGTAGTGTACAAATAAATTGATTAATTAATTAAGGAGGATCCAGATAGATTAGATGAAAGACCAACTCATCCAGTCCTTTACATCACACATTGGCCAACCAGATCCATTCAATAAGCTTACGGGCTGGAACAGGGTACTAGATTTCTTGCATTGTAAATCCTTGGAGGTCAGCTTAATGGTCTGCTCCTGAGACAAGTAGCCATTGTTGATGCCATCTTCCAAGATGGATGAAGAATGTCTAAATCAGTGCCCATCACACATCTGATGGTGGTGTAGAAAGTTAGCACCCATTCCACTCCTAGAAGAAGGAAATATTTTGAGAAATATTAAAAAGGCAGAATGTTATATTTCCTCCCTAAAGGAGGATTGGAGAACATGCTCTTGGAGACAGAAAGCAGCCCCTACCTTTCTTAATAGCCCTCAGCAGATGTCAGCACTTAAGAGATAAAGAGCTTATTGAAAACTAGATAGCTGTATTCGTAAGCAAATACCCTCACTCAAGATCCAAACCAGGACAAAGCCATTAAGCCATAATAGGAATACCCAATACCATTTCAGACCACAAGCCTCTTCATTGCATCATCTCAGCAGCCCAAACTTCAACCGAACCTGGGAGCTCAGACAATCTACAGAGCCAGCTATGACCCCTACATAACCCCTACATGGCCCCATGGGAGCCTGACAACAGCCAATAGAATACATATAGCCTGACTAGGTGGCTCAGTGGCTAAGACACTGAGCTTGTCGATCAGAAAGGTAGGCAGTTGGGCGGTTCAAGTCCCCAGTATTGGTCTCCTGCGTGAGCAGGGGTTTGGATTTGATGACCTCCAAGGTCCCTTCCAACTCTGTTACGGTTACATGTTCTTGCACAGGAATAGGAAGCTCAAGTGCAAAGCCCAAGAGAAGGTATAAAACCCCCTCACTCTCAACTCCATTTTGTCAGCTGCCCAGAATCACATGTGGTTCTGCTTCATCATTAAACCACCTTTCCAATCAGCCTCCATGTTTCCAGTGTCTTTCTCCAGGCTTGGAACTGAACCAGATGGATATTTCTTCCAACAGTGGTAAACCCCACAGATTAACAGGTCATGATTATTTTCCATCAGCTGCAACAAAGAAAGATGATTCCAGGAAGTCTTTTGTTCTTCAGCGTTGTTACTAGCTTTGCTTCTGCAGAACCACAATAAATAAATAAATAAAAAAAATCACTTAGCCTCTTCAAGTTTTATTTCCCGGTTTGATCTGTCCATCTAAAACTAGGAACCATTCAATAGAAACCCACTCTTCCTTCGTTCTTGCTCTGCAGAAAAGCATAGCTAATCAATAGCTTAGAAATCTGTTTTTGTCCTTCAGATGTTTCTTAAAAATCTCCAATGTTTTCCCTTAATAGCTGTGTAGCATTAACTCCCCAGTCATCTTCAGAGGATCGGGAAGAACCTGCCAATAAAGGAAGATTTAGCTTTCCCGTAGGCAAAATTTAACCTTCCCCGCCCCCCTCCTTAACAGTTACACTTGAACACCGGGGCATCTTTTGGAAATCCAAAAAAAGCTCAGTCAAGCTGCCACTTGGATTAAGAAAGTAGTGCAGGTTGCATTTGCCAAGATGTCTCTTATTGGCAAGGCAAGGCAATCCAATCAATTCAATTTCTTTGTTGTTTTTCAGGATCCTGCCTCTCCCCATCAATGTTGTAACCCAGAGGTGTCAAACTTGATTTCATTGAGGGCCGGATCAGCATTGTGGTTGTCTTCTGGGGGCTGGGGAGGGGGAGGAGTGGCATGGCCAGGCTGGTCACAGCTGCCCGGGGGTGTGGCCTGCTTGACATCGCTCGCGTGGGTAATGTCTGTGGGGGCCGGGCGGGGTTGGGGAAGGAATCGTCTTTTTGTTTTGAGAACTGTTCACTTTTCTGTCGGACACCTGCATCAGTGGTTCTTGGGTCTCACAGTCTGTCTCTGGTGCATCTTCATTCTTGCTTCCTTTCTCTCCCCCCCTCCCAGTTTTTTGGCAAGTTGAATAACGATAAGACCTAATTGTTTCAAAAGTGGTTCAACCTTGACATAAGGACCTAAAAAAATGGTTCTTTGACCATGCCTGGGTCTCCAAACAGGAGTGGGCTGCTGGGGGTTCATAGGGGTTTGAGAGAATCTCTAGCTAAGATTCTGTGCAGTTCAGATAACCCCAAATCCCACTCCTGGCTGGCCCCGCCCACCCCTCCCCTCCCCTCCCCTCCCCTCCCAGGAGCCCCCACGCAGCCTCTTTTGGATGCAGGTAAGTGCAGGGTGCACACAGAGGGTGAAAAATGGGCCTACCAGAAGTTTGGGAAGGCCAGAAATGGGCTCATTTCTGGCCTCCAGATGGCCTCCGGAGCCTGGGGGGCAGTTTTCTCCCTCCCGGAGGCTCAAAGAAAGCCTCTGGACCCCAGGGACAGCAAAAAGCCCCACCACCACCGTGGTGCAGGAGGCCAACTAGACCACGCCCACCATGGCCACGCCCACCTAGTAACTTGGCAGAGAACCTGCCTCCAAGTACACAAAGGACCTGTTATATTTGGGGTTATATTTGGGGTTATTTTAAATTTTGTAATGTTTTTAATTGTTTTTACTTTCTTTTAATTCTGTGTGCCTCCCAGAGTCGCATGTTGAAATGGAAAGCCTTATAAACCAAAAATAAATACATAAATAAGCAAGCAAGCAAATATATCCCTTTATCACCTCCCGTCTGGACTATTGCAACACTCTCTACATGGGGCTCCCCTTGAGGAGCACCCGGAGGCTCCAACTGGCGCAGAGTGCGGCCGCGCGGGTGGTAATGGGAGCGACATGGCATTCCCATGTAACACCCCTCCTGCGCGAGCTGCACTGGCTCCCGGTGGTCTTCCGGGTGCGCTTCAAGGTTTTGGTTACCACCTTTAAAGCGCTCCATGGCTCAGGACCTGGGTACTTGCAGGACCGCCTACTACCACCAATAGCCTCCCACCGGCCGGTATGCTCTCATAGAGAGGGGCTCCTCCGGGTGCTGTTGGCCAAACAATGTCAAGTGGCGGCCCCCAGGGGGAGAGCCTTCTCTATGGGGGCACCTACTATCTGGAACGAGCTCCTCCCGGAGATACGGAGGATCCCGGATCTGCGCACCTTCCGCCGCGCTCTAAAGACCTTTTTATTTCACCAGGCGGGCCTGGCCTAACTTTCTCCCTCTTTTTAAACATTTTTAATATTTTTAAATATTTTTTAGTATTTTTAATATTCAAAGTTTAAATTTGTTTTAAATTGATTGGGGTTTTAAATTTGTCTGGGCCAAACTATTTAATTCGATTTTATCTCTGCTTTTTAAATTTTGTATGTATGCATTTTATTGTTGGCTGTTCACCGTCCTGAGTCCTTCGGGAGTAGGGCGGTATATAAATCAAATAAAAGTAAAAGTAAAGTAAAAGTATCACCTTCAACTTCCTTGGAGATTATCTTTTAAATCTAGAGGGTCAAAATATTTGGGAAAAAGGCACAAGTACATTTCAGATCAAATGAAAGTCAGGGTATGCATATTTCAAGCACCTTGATAGCATGCTTGTGTGAATATTTAATGAAGATATTCACGGGGTGATTTTTAAAATTGGTCTTCGTAGGGAATTAAATCTTACTAAACAACGGCAATAAAACAAAAAAAAATATTGAACACAGCAAGAGTGGGAGATCAAGAAAACCTTTGTAATGACTGAAAATCATGCTTGGGATTTTAAAAATAAGGTTAAAACATTATAAGTCTCCAAGCACCTGCAAGATGAGTGAAATTTAAAAAGCGAATGGAGAAAGATGGAGAAAATATTACCGTATTTTTTGGACTATAAGATGCACCAGAGTATAAGACGCACCTTAGTTTTTGGGGAGGAAAATAAGAAAAAAGCTGATTGGGGGTGGATCAGCCTCCCAGAATATCCCCAATCAGCTCTTCCCAGAGTTGAACTTTAGCAACAGGTTCGTTGGTTGCGAGCTCTCGGCCTTGCTTTTTCCCCCAGCCTCTCAAACCTCCATTTCAGAGGCTTTTTTTTCAGCCTCTCAAACGGAGGTTTCAGAGGCTTTTTTCAGCCTCTCAAACGGAGGTTTCAGAGGCTTTTTTCAGCCTCTCAAATGGAGGGTTCAGAGACTGGGCGGGGCTACATTCGGACTATAAGACACACCCAGATTTTCACCCTCTTTTTGGGGGTAAAAAGGTGTGTCTTATACTCCAAAAAGTATGGTATTTGGTACCACTTTCTTTTAAGGAGTTGGCTTATGTGTCTCTGGGACACGGCAGCAAGTGCCACTGTTTTCATTTGACTGGACGTAATTTTTAATGGTTGCCATGGTGAGATCCTTAACAGAATAATAAATTAAAGCCAGGAGCAATCTTTTTGGTATTCATCTGATTAAATTCCCACACAGTGAAATGATCTCTTACTGCTGCCGTCACATGAAAACCCATCAGACAGATGAGCAAAGGGTTAAATTGAAAGAAAGGTTCAATTTTGTGGCGAGTTAAAAGCTCTTTAACTCACTGCTTTCAATTAAGGTGCTTTGCCTACCAGCAGGTATCTCCATCAAGTTCTGTAGGGAATGTCAGTAAACCTATTGTTCAAAAGGCTGCATGGAGGGACCCTCATTGTTAGAATTTTAAATAATTACATAGCCATCCCAGCAAGGATAGCGAGGTTTTAAAAAAAAAACCGAAACACAGATCCAGGCAACTCTTTGTTTTAGGATTGTTGAGAGAGTTCTCAAAATTGACTTGATAGGAGTTTTCCCGTACATCTCTCAAAGTCACTATTGACCTCACCAATCAAACTAACTCACGACTTATTTAAAATACAGTCTGAGAGACAAGCTGCAACAGACAAGTTCAATCTGCCCTAAACCATAATTTGCAAAGATCAGATTTAGTGTTTTTTTTGTCCACCCAGCCACGTCTCTTTAAGGAAGAGAAGGAACTTTAAGTGGATCAGTCTGTGGTGGGAATGAGTGGTGGGTTGCCCCCGGTTCGGTCTGGTTCTTGCGAACTGGTAGTAAAACCGGGGGGAAGCTCCGCCCACCCACCTGGATGTCGTCATAGACGATCTGCGCATGTGCAGAAGCTTGGCGCATGTGCGATCCCATTGCGAACCAGTAGTAAAGGTAAGTAGAACCCACCCCTGGTGGGAATCCATAATCTTAGCATTTGAGGGTTTGGCAGGGTTCAGGTGATGCTCTAGCCAAGGATCGCCGAGGTTTGGTGAATCCCCAAATGACACCCCTGGCTGGCCATGCCCACCCCTCCCCTCCCAGGAGTCTCCACACACCCTGTTCAACATTCCAGGTAAGTACAGGGGCTGCGTGGAGGGTCTGGGAGGGCAAAAAATGGGCCTACTGGAGGTTCCAGAAGTCTGGAAACAGACTTGTTTCCGGTCTCCGGAGGGCCTCGGGACGCTGGGGGAAGCAGTTTTCGCTCTCCTGGAGGCTCGGAGAAAGCCTCCGGAGCCTGGGGAAGGGGAAAAATGCCACCCACCATGGTCCAGGCGTCTGACTAGGCCACACCTACCATGGCCATGCCCACCCAGCAATGGGGCAGCGAACCCATTGCTAAAGGATCCAAAGCCCACCCCTGTCAACACCTATTAAGTAAATCAAACTCTGGGTTACCTAGGACCTGTCATCTTTCTTTACCCCTTTATCTCCTAACAGGATTGACTAAGTTCAACCAAAGGACAAGCTTGCATCATCCCTGAACATAAGGACTGTTGTGGCTTTTGAAACAACTGTTCTGGTCCCCATATGAGAAGAGGAGGTTGACTCGTCACAAGCTTGTTTGGCTTCCTCTGCACAGAAGCGACTGGACGGCATTATTGTGCTCAACATACTTCTCAGGAGCCCACCCCAAGCAATCTCTTTGAAAACTCAAGGTTAAATTTGGACTCTCTTACTGTAGGCAATGCCCATTTTAGGACCATTACATTAGAAAATAACAAGTTGAAAGTGGATTATTAGATTGTTGCAATGTGTTTATGCCTTTGAAAATGTTGTCGCTCCGATCTTTCCATTCTCTCTTTAGCTGAAGTGGATTTCACATAATTTTACCACCGGTTTGCCGCACACTGAAAATGTGAGCATGTGCGTACACATGCTCGCTTTGCTCGCGCGTGTGCCTTCCGTGCATGTGCCTAGCCTGCCACTCATGCGCTTTGCTTACACGTGTGTCTTGCATGCATGTGCTTGGCTTAGAAAACATGGCTAAATAGGACGGCATACCACCGGGGCGGATGGGCGGATGGGTGGGGCGGGGCGGGGCGGGGCGGGGCGGGCCCACCCCACCCACAGGTCACCTGAATCTGTCCGAACCGGCTGAATACCACCACTGCTCTTTAGTATCCTAGCGACATTGGCTTTCTGTCAAAGGCTCCTAATAGCAATGTATTTGACGTTGATATGTGTACGGGTAGTCCTTGATTTACAACCACAACTGCCTGTCTGCCTGTCTGCCTGTCTGTCTGCCTGCCTGTCTGCTTCTCTCTCTCTCTCTCTCTCTCTCTCTCTCTCTCTCTCTCTCTCTCTCTCTCCTATTTCTTAACCACTCATCTTCCTCATACTTAACCTGAAAATAATTTTGCAAACTATTCTTCATTTTTGAAGGGTAGTGGCAGAGGTGGACTTCACATAATTTAACAACAGGTTCGCCCAGAATCGAATATGTGAGAGTGCGTGCATGCATGTTTGCTTTGCTCTCTCTTGCCTTGCGCACATGCACACTGCATCAAAAACACGGCAATTGTATAGGACAGGATAGTTTTGCTCTCGTGCACGCCTTGCGCACATGTGTGCTGCGTCAAAAACATGGCGATTGTATAAGACGGGATAGCGCTGGGGCAGGTGGACAGGCCCAGCCACTGGCCATAACTACCAGTTCGCCCGAACTGATCCGAACCGGCTGAATCCCACCCCTGGGTAGTGGTATTGCTCAGCTTCTATTCCCCACCTCTTTGTGCTGGGGAAGGATGCCAGGTTCAAGGCATTATGGGAGGTGCAAAATTGTGACCAGTTGGTAGCTGACTTCCACGGTGTTCTCCCTCAAGAAATGATGGAGAATGACTCTTTCCTCTGGAAAATATTTAGTAAAAGAGGATTTTCTGTTTCAAGCAGAATAACATTTTTTAAAAAAAATCCTGTCCCTTCAATTACTGCCCCTCTGCAATCAAAGACAGATAGTCTACTCTGTAGCAGAGAGACGAATAACTTTACAAAATATACCAGAGGCAACCAAAGTTTAGAGGACACGACAGCTACTTTGCAATCAACCTCCATGCCTTCAGAGGCAGAAGTAGCTTTTCCTTCATAACTGTATGATTGTAATTTGGTTCAGTTATGGGGGCAGCCTATATAAACAAACAATAAGCTCATTTAGTACCTGTGGCCTTTCCTTCTAAAAGAATATTGCGCACATTCACAAATGTCCCCTGTCTCTTAAAAAAAATATGCACGTACTGTTTTGCTTCTCATGCTCATTGATGGATGTTCCTATTTTCAAAGCTTATTCAATGGGCTTGTGACAAACACAATGAACAAACTATAAAGTTAAAAGTAAAAGTTTCCCCTGCCCAGTTGTGTCCAACTGTTTATCTCTGTTTCTTAGCAGAGGGAATCAGTGTTGTCCAAAGATGCTTCCATGGTCATATGGCTGGCATGACTATATGCCAAGGTGCACAGAATGCTGTTACCTTCCCACCAAAGTGATACCTATTTATCTACTCACATGTGCATGCTTTCAAGCGTTTTCGGTTGACAGGAGCTGGGGCAAGTAATGGAAGCTCACCCCATCTCACGTGCTTGGGTCTCGAATCTGAGTTATCAGTTTTTCTGCTGACAAGCTCAGCATCTTTAACCGTGACCCATCGTGCCCCTTGAAACAACTATAGTAATTAGAAAATTGTCAACCAGGCCGTCACAAAAAGCAAGCATAACCCCAATTTACTCTTGCACCTGTAACTTTTAGCTGGGTGAAACAGTACATCATAGGGCAAAACTCTCCAACAAAGGTACTTCAAATGAGTTAACTTATGGAAATGTGGGACCCCATTACTCTTAAGGGAATAAAATATGGGGAGGTTGTGTCTATTTCAGAACTACCAGGCTGCTGCTGCGGTCATAGAATCCTCATTTTCAATATTCCATGACAGTTTCCCAGCCATTTGTGCAATCCCTTGCTTCCCCCCCCATTCCTGCCAGCAGCAGGCAGTTACCTGCCTGCTTGGAAGGGAAAGGAAGGGGGAGGGAGGAACAGGGAGGAAGGAAAGAAGGAACATGACGGAATGAATGAATCAAGGGAGGAAACAAGGAAATAAGTGAGGAAGAGGAAGGGAGGAAGGAAACAAGGAAGAAGGAAGAGGGAGGAAGGAAAGAAAGAAAGGAGGGAAGGGAAGGAGGAAAGAAGGAAGGAAGGAAGGAAGGAGGAGAGGGACAGAGAGTGGAAGGAACAGGAAAGAAGGAAGAGAAAGGGAAGGAGGAAAAAGAAGGGATGGAGGGGAAGTAAGTAAATGAGGGAGGAAGGATGGAAGGAAGGAATAATGAAGGAAAGAATGAAGGGAGGAAAGGAAGGAAAGAAGAATGGAAAGGAAGGAGGAGAGGGACAGAGGGAGAAAGGAACAGGAAGGAAGGAAGGATGGATTTATGTCAGCTTCCCACAATAGAAATTCAATAGGGAAGTTGGTATGGCTGGCATGCCTACCCATTCTGTTTCTCTGTTTAGGTAAGGAAATATCTCTAAAATGATGAGCCAATGTGGCATGGGTTATTTAGTGTGAAATAAAGATGGCAATGTAATTCATTGGGTACTTGAGGCCTTTAAAATCTGAGCAGCTGTTCTGCATTCATACAGCAAGTTCAGCTACAACTCAGAAGGTGAGGGCAAAGCAAAAAGAAGACTTTGACATCTGGACATTTTCAACCAGCACTGTAAAGCAGCGTTTTTCAAACTTGGCAAGTTTAAGAAGTCTGGGCTTCAGTTCCAAGAGTTCACCAGCCAGCATGTGAAGATAACTTGGAGGAGAAGAGTATGAGCCATTAAAAGGGAAGAAGAATGACAATTCAGTCCTGCTAAAGAGGAAAGTGTGAGAAAGAAACTCAAAATAACTCTGCCTTGAGTCTCTTTATTATCCGATGGGACAGAGAGGAACCCTGATAGGCTTTCAAGATTCTGTTATTATACACTACAATAGGGCTCTACAAACTTGCAACTTTAAGGAACAAATGATTAAAATAAAAGAAAGACAATTTAGACAATTTAGGTAGAACTTCTTGGAGAGATGACCTAAGTAAGTAATGGAAGTGGTGCTTTGGACAGTAGTGACTCCAGTGTCCTGGGCATTTAAATATAGCCTGTTTGAAATGTTTAAGTAGATTCCTGAACATATTCACCAGTCCTACTTATTCATTCAACGATTCTATGAATACATGAATTTTAAATAGTGCTACTTCTTCACTCCAGATATTTCTAGTTGAATAGCTGAGGTTGTACCTGTATCAACTCCTGCCAACCTAGCAGTCTGAAAGCATGAAAATGTGAGTAGATTATGAAATAAGAAATAAATGTAATAATAAAACATATGACATGGTTTTTTAGAGGATAAATACCATTGTTAAATAAATATTAAATAAGAATAATAACACAATGAGATATAATAAATTGACAAATAATTTGTAAATTTTGGATATGGGATTAAGCACAAAAGAATTGTAACCGATCGACACACTTTTTGTAATTGTAATGGATGATGGTTGTTTTTATGTTTTGTTTGAAAAAAAAAATTCAAAAAAAAATGTGAGTAGATTAATGGGTACCACTTTAGTGGGAAGGTAACAGCGTTCCGTGCACTTTGGCATAGTCATGCTGGCCACATGACCACAGAAGTGTCTTCAGACAATGCTGGCTCCCTCAGCTAAGAAATGGAGATGACAACCTCCCGCTAAAGTTGGACCTGACTGGATAGGGGAAACCTTTACCTTACCTTACTTTACCTTTACCTGTATCAGAAGCTTTATGAGATGGCTAAATAATTTTCAAATAGGATTGGATGATTCATTTACTTATCAGGGTTGATTTACTGAATTCTTGCCTTGAGCAAAACTTGGACTAGTTGCCT
The DNA here is from genome assembly GCF_059756535.1 of Pantherophis guttatus. NCBI lineage: Eukaryota > Metazoa > Chordata > Lepidosauria > Squamata > Colubridae > Pantherophis > Pantherophis guttatus. The sequence continues at coordinate 201,487,027 of NC_142065.1, forward strand.
TAAAACAGAGTTTTCAACTCCTCTAGTCTATGAACTTCATATTTCAGGATAGACCAATGAATCATTGAAAGTTGAAGTGGGTCACAAATCATGAGTTGACCTCTGACCATACATGAGTAAAGCCAACGGCACAATTTCTAAACTGTTTTGAGATGGGAAACAAGTGGAAATGGTAGTGCGGTACTAAAATGGACATATCACCCTTTAAAAACTCAATTTTCAAACTTTTTCTTAAAAAAAAATCAAGCTCCATGTATATCTGTGGCATGGCCCTATTGCCCTCAACTTCTCCAAACACGTTAAACGTGTCCCTTAGCTACAAAAAACACCGTCTACTTGTTCTTAAATTGCTGGCTCCCAGACCTGTGTTATGCTACCTCTTCATGGGTCAAGTGTTCATTTTAAAACCAATTATTATTATATTTTTACAACTGTAATACTTGTAGTACAACTGCAACTTAAAAAAAAATACAATATTCAGTTCATCTAAATTGGTCAGGTATTCGTGAACTGTTATACTAATATGAATTTATGCAGAGGAAAACAGATACGTCTAATTGGCTCTCTTGACCATTTGTGTCAGAGGTAGAGTGTCATTTATGATAATCCAACCCCTTGTTCATTTCATAAATTCCTGATCTATGTATCTAGGGATTCCTGTTTCTTTTGGAATGTAAGTCCAAACAATAACAATAAATTTAAAGATGTAAATTTGTGTGTCTGTGACATTTTTGCTGGCTTCTCTCGACCATGGTTAAATCAAAATTCTTGTATCAACTGAACTTTCTTTAAAAATACACTGGTACCAGAGGTGGTATTCAGCCGGTTCGTACCAGTCAGGCGAACTGGTAGCGGAGAGTGTGTCTGCCCCAGCTCTATGCCGTCCTAATTAAGCACGGTTTTGAGACTGGGCGTATGCGTAGAAGATGCATGTGTGAGCAAAGCGCACGTGTGGATGGCTGGGCACATGCGTGGAAGGTATGTGTGCACGCGGGGCAAACTGTTAGCAACAAAATGTGAAACCCACCGCTGACTGGCACATTGTTTGTTGGCTTTTTAAAATTTTTTTTACAAAGAGTATTTCTTGGGGATTTCTCGCTATCTTCTTCTAAAAATGAGACTATAGAGCCAATTAAAGGGTATTTTACAATCCTCTATTAAACTCCATCTGTGCTTTGTGGAAATAAATGTGAAATTGATTTCTTTTAATTGTTTTGGAAGCTTAGACTATTAGTCCCACTATCTAAACTGCTTTGCGTTTTACAAATTAGGTTCAAATAGAACAATGCTGACGTATCTTGAATTTTTTTTTTTCTTTATAGAAAGAGGAATTAAGTAGCAGGGAAATATCGCCGATCCCAGCTTGATATCTTTCTGATTTATATAATGGACACTGGAAGTTGTAGCCCAGATTTATCTTGAGGTTATTAAGTTGGAAAATTTTCAAAATTTACTCTAACTATAACTACACTTCTCCCTGGATGATACTGTGGAGGAGACCTTATTAGTCACACAAAATTGCTGTGGGATGAAGCTTATATTCTATATTCTACCTTAAGAGAAACCTATGGAGTTTCTTCCCCCAAGAGATTTGACTGGAGCTCACATTAGCATCACCAGGTGAAGACTGGTGCCAAAGGCTTTTTAATTGGCTTTTAATTGCATTTTGTAATGTATTGGGTTTTGAAGAACAGCTTTGCTGCTGCCTAGTTTATATGTTGTTTACGTTTTGGCTTTATTTGATTTTCCTGCACATGCTTTTATTCCAATGGTAGCTTTTAGGGTGTTGGAGTATAAGCAGAGACCTTGACTAAGGAGTAGCTTAATTTTCAAATAAATGAATTAAATTGATCAACCTATGTATAGTCAATTTCACACATGTTCTCTGGTTGTCACAGTCCACTTTTCAATAAATGTGTCAACTCTGAAATGAACCTGGCTGAAACCATCTTGTCCTGCCTCACAGTTGCATTGAAGCCTGAGAAAGAAGGGAGGGGGGAGTAGATAGCCTATTTTACAGTCAAAACAAAAAGTTTTCTTGTGGGAACCAAGGTCATCGTTCACAAGTGGCTGGTGAAGGAGGGGAGGAACCTGCCAGCCCTATTCATTGGACAATATGACTGATGACACTGGGGAGGGGAGAAGTATTAATCTTTTAATTAGGTGAAAACCGTGGGAACTTTCAGAGTTGGTTTTCACCGGCTGTGCTGATATGATGTATCCAATAAACATGTTCTTAGAGGAATCTACCTGCCCCAGAGTTCTGCTTTTGATGGATGTGTTACTCGGAACGCTGACATTATGACTTTGAATCAATCTATTTGTATTGAAAGTGTTGTGGCCCGCCAGCGGCCAGCAGAGCTGGCAGCAAATTCGGAGAGTGAGGATGTTGGGGAGGAACATGGGCCAGTCCTGGAGTCTGGGGAAGGCTCTGATGAGGGCTCTGCATCAGAGGCAGAGAGGGGGCCAGGGCTGGATGCCAGTTATCAGCTGCCTTCAAAGTCAGACATCAGTGAGGCAGGCGAACAGCTGGAGCCTGTTCGCAGTGTGCGCATGCACAGAGTTGCCAGAGGAAGGGAACAGCTAAGGAACAAGGGTCGACTTGGGAGTAAGGCCACAGGTGGATGATGAAGGGCCCCTCCCATAAGGAATAAAAGAGGAGCGAAAGGGGAGGGGTGTTTGCAGGAGAGACAATTAGTTCATTCCTGCATTCTTGCCAAGTATTGCGGCATCTGAAAGATATAGGCCTGGCCACTCTACAAGCCCGATAAAGGTTGGTAATTGTGAACTATCCTGAAAGACTGTGGGAGAGGAAAGACTTTGCTGAAGAGGAATTCACCGTAAATTAAATAAAAGGGGTTTATCGGGACGAGGACTTGGCTTCGTGCTGCTGGGGAAGCCTAGGTCAGAACAGAAAGTCTGTTCTTTTCTGAAAGAATTTTTGGAAATAAGTTCCCTTTTCTCAAAGTGAATAGGGAAGAAAGCAACTTTTCTATATAGTCTCCTCTCGTCTTGCCATTTAAGTGACAGGGACTGGCTAAGATTGCCAACAATAAACCTGGAGACCACAGTGTGTCTTAACCGAGACTAAGGAAGAAAGCAACATTATTCCTATGTTTTGAGTTCCATGCTGAGTTCAGCTAGAAGCTTCTTTGCTTGTGTGACTTAGCATGATTATGGCTTCACACTCAACCACAATGGCTACAAATCACAGTTAATGAGTTGGGAGCACTGGTGGGATTCAGCTGGTTTGGGCCTGTTTGGGTGAACCGGTAGTTAAATTGATGGCTGGCTCCGCCCTTCCCCTCCCCTTCAAGGAATCCCCATGAACCCCATTTTGGCTCCCAGGTAAGTGCAGGGAGGCCTCCTAGGCCCAAAATGAGGCGCGGGGTGTGTGTGCAGTGTGCCCGCTGTGACCCGTTTTTGCTCCCATGAGGGTTCAGAGGCCTCCTAGGCCCAAAATGGGGCACTGGTGTGTGTGTGTGCCCCTCTGTGGCCTGTTTTCATTCCCAGGAGGCTTCAGGGAGGCCTCCTAGGCGCAAAATAGGGCACGGGGTGTGTGTGGCATGTCCCTCCTGCAGTTTGTTTTTGCTCCCAGGGGGAGTGCAGGAGGTCAAGTGCTGCCTGTCACACCCCTTGGCCATGCCCACCCAGCCAGTCATTAGGGCAGAGAACCAGTTGTTAAATTATTTGAATCCCACCACTGGTTGGAAGGCATGTGGGCCCAGCCATTGTGGCTTATCCAAGAGACTCTAATTAAAATAAACTCTGTGTTCTAAGGTTTGAAGAACCCAACCAATAACTTTCATTCTCGTAATTAGAAAACCAGGGTTAGATATTTTCACCCTGATTTATATCATCTGAACATCTACGGGCAGCTTCTGCCTTCAAAATTAGCAAGCCAGATCTGAACTGTCTGGCTGGGAGCCACACATAAGCAGCATGGAATTATTCAGAGGGCGGTCAAAGTAAAATGTAATAAATAAATGGATGAATGAAATAATTTTCCAAGTGATCTCCAAGGATGGAGAAAATAGCAAAAAAACAAAACAAAAAAACCCCCAAAACCCCTAAAACATAGCCAGGGCTTTTTAATACAAGCCTAACAAAGATGTAACCATTTCATGTTGGAAAGGACGAATGAAGTGCTGATGGTATTGATTTTGTGATATGTCCATCCCAAGCAGACTCATTGTTTCAAGGGTAAGATCCATGAAGCCCATCAGCCCTGAGGGCAGAGATGTCCTACATTTGGAAGAGACTGTCTTCTTTTGTGTGAGCCTGTTGCTAAGAACCAGAGAAATAGGGGAGATTGGGGGGAGCCTTTTTAGCATTAACGTCAACCCCAACAGCAGTTCAGCCCACAGCCGTCATTGGTGTAAGAACCTGGCTGTCCTTTCTTGGCATTGTCCACCCCAGTTACAGTAGACCTGGCTGTTGTTGAAAGCAGAAGAATTCGGATGGGCTTTTTGGGCATTTTCAGGGTTGCGCAGTTGAACATCCTCACTTCTTTGGTGACGGGGATTTCTTCTGGGCATTGAGTCCAGCTTGTGTCCTCTGGTACCCAGCTGTAGCTTGCGTTATAGGAGTCGTTCTCATCTTTGCCCGCCAACAGGTAAATCTTACCTTGGAATTCCAATGCGCAAGCGAATGCCAAGGCGATGGGCAATTCCGGTATGTTGACTTCCCAATTGACTCTGCCATTCTCAGAGAGGTAAAAGCTACCTTTGGTACAGGAAGGAACCTCTTCGTTGCCCATTGCAGTGTGGGCTAGAACACTTCCCCTCTCCTCTGAGTATCCACCCAAAACATATATCCCATTTCCAATGGAGACAGCAGCTGCGCCGTAACAGGCAAACTCCAGGGGCACCTCGGTCCACCAATTGGCATTTGTGTCATAGATAAGAAGGCCCCGGTAACTCCAGGAAGCTTTCCCTCCTATTAGGTAGAGCTTATTCTTGAGCACTGCCGAAGCAGGGTACATCAAAGCGAGGGGAAGGTTAGCAATGGAAGTCCAAGAATTCTGCTCCACACAGAAGGCCTCAGCGGAAGTAAGAGGACCCAGGTCATTGCAGCCTCCAAGAGCGTAGAGTTTCTTGTTGCAGGCTAGGAAGGGATGCACAGCCCGGCTTGTGCTCATCGATGGAAGCTGCATCCATTGGCTAGTCAAGGAACTGTATTCATACAGAGAGTCAACAAATGTACAATTGTCCTTCTGACCACCAGACAGGTAAAGTTTGCATCCCACAGAAGCACATCCAGAGTAGCTCAGATATTTTACTGGCGGTAACTTCTCCCACTTTTCTGCTTGAGGATCAAAACAATGCAAATAGGATTCTGGGTTGTCTCCATCCTGGATCCTGTTTTCATTGACCTCTACGCACACAAAATAGTTGTCAAACATGCCTTTTCTGAGCCCACCGCTCTCTAGCAATCTCCCTGTCCCATCTAGTTCCTTCCACCGGAGGCGCACATGGCGATAATATTCTGCAATATCTGCCTGCACATCAACGAGCTCATCATGAGTGAGCAGTGGAAAGCGGACATGTCCAAGAAGCGTCTGAAACAATGGGAGACGTACGGAGGTTGCAGCTTCCACCCAACTGCGCACAGCCTGATAGATGACCAGTTCAGAGGTTATTTCCAAGTGGTCTGAGCAGATGAGATTGATCAGAGCACCAGAATCCAGATGCAGGAAAGGCTCTTGCTTTGTGAGGGTTCCAAAGTGTTGTTCAATGTAGCTTAGAGCTGCTTGGAGCAAGGGTGGATGATTGAACTCATAAGCCAAGCCATACAGGTTGAGGCAATTACCCATGGAAATATTCATCTCAAGAAACCTGAGAGAAAAGACAAGATAAATATAAAGTCAAACATTTTTACTAATGCCTCCATCTGTTTTATCTTTAGGTCGGGGTGAAATCCAGCCGGTTCGGAGAACTGACAAATACCACCTCTGGCTGGCCCCAGAGTGGGGTGGAAATGGAGATTTTGCAGTATCCTTCCCCTGCCACGCCCACCAAGCCACACGATGGCAACCCAGCCATGCCCACAGAACTGGTAGTAAAAAAAAATTGGATTGCACTACTGGTTTAGTAAAAACTCACTCTAAACCAGGGGTGTCAAACTTGTGGGGTCACATCATCACGTGACATATCTTGACTCCCCCCCGCTTTGCTAAAGCATGGGTGGGCATGGTCGGTGCTTGACACATCCAGTCCACGGCAGTGGTAGTATTTAGCTGGTTCTATCCGGTTTGGGCAAACTGGTAGCGGCGGCTGCGGAGGCTCCGTCCACCTGCCCGGATGTCATCACATCCTATTTTTGACGCTCTGCGTATGCGTGGAAGGTGCGTGCTCACATTTGTGAACCGATAGCAAAGGTAACTGAATACTGCTCCTGGCCCGTGGGCTGCGAGTTTGACACCCCTGCTCTAAATGCTTTCTATTTTGGGATGCCAGATAGTACCGGAAGTGTACAAATCATTCAAGATCTGATTCAAATTTTCGATCCAACGAGTCTGTACAAATCCGGGTTGTTAACGCAATTCAACTCAACAGTTTGTATTACGAACTAATACAAACTTGTACTAATTGTACAGAAATTTTTGAGTCAAATAAATTTTATCAGAATTGTCAGATCAGTTCAGAGGCACCAAACTTCATTGCCTATCCTAAAATGATTCTATGATTCAGGATGGTGATTTGATTTGAAGAGGTGATTAAATCCAGTCATGTGTTGTGGGATCCTTGGTTGTTAGAGATAAATAGGGTCACCTCTGAGCTTGGTTGTTTTCTTGCAGATGCTTTATTATCCAATTCAGTAAACAACAGCCTGATCAAGAACATTTCCACCAACACTGTCAGGGCAAGCCCCTTGTGTTCAAATAGAGAGAAAACCCCTCTTCCTTCTAGCACTGATGATGTTACCTAGTTGGGTAATCAAACATCCAAGTTCAGAGAACACCAAGGACCCGACAGTTCAACCCTGAGCTACTAATATTCTCTTCTTTTAATTAATCATTGTTGGTTTGGGTTGAAGTTGCAATGCAGCTTTGAAATCCCCTGTTCATCCTTAGATGAAGCCAAGAAATTAAAAGATGCTTGTTCCTGAGGAGGAAAGCTATGGCAAAGTTAGACAGCATACTCAAAAGCAGAGACTTCACCCTGCCAACAAAAGTGTGTATAGTCAAGGCTATGGTTTTCCCAGTTGCAATGTATGGCTGTGAAAGTTGGACCATAAGGAAGGCTGAGCGCCAAAGAATTGAGGCCTTTGAACTCTGGTGCTGGAGAAGACTCCTGCGAGTCCCTTGGACTTCAAGGTGATCAAACCGGTCAGTCCTAGAGGAGATCAACCTTGACTGCGCTTTGGAAGGCCAGATCCTGAAGATGAAACTCAAATACTTTGGCCGCCTAATGAGAAGGAAGGACTCCCTGGAGAAGAGCCTAATGCTGGGAAAGATTGAGGGCAAAAGAAGAAGGGGACGACAGAGAACGAGGTGGCTGGATGGAGTCACTGAAGCAGTAGGCATGAGCTTAAATGGTCTCCAGGGGATGGTAGAGGACAGGAAGGCCTCGAGGAACGTTGTCCATGGGTCACAATGGGTTGGACACGACTTCACAACTAACAACAACAAATCCTTAGTTGTCTTTTATACCAATCTTCTCTTCCATGGAATTCATGCCACCTTCTAACCTGATGTGGTTTGTTGTCCTGATAGTTTTGGACTGAAAGAGCAAATGTTGCTGAAGGTAGAAGAAGTCATAGGCTGGATTTTTCCTCTCCAGACATTTGAGGAAGCAGAAGGTTGCTAAGCATCTTTCTCAACATCCAACCCGTACATTTATAAATTTACCGGAACCCCTTCTTTGAAAAGAAAGCAACATTGATTAAGCGATAGCACTATCCTTGGCACAGTGAGAGGTTCATGTATGAAACAGCCCCAAGGAGCAGTGTTCTTTTGGGCGATCTATAATGACGTGTTTCCAAGAATATTGCAAAGTTCAACCCGTGAGTTCTCCAGAGCTGCATGAAGTCCCTGAAAGGTTACAGCCTGACGCCCCCCAACCCCCCCAGAACTCTCTGCAAAGTTGCCATCCAATTATATGTTTTAATGAGGCAGAAAGGGAAAATTATGAAAGGCACGGGGGGGGATACTCCTATTAATGCCATTTAATGGTTTTAATTTAAATAAAAAGTAAATTGCATTGTGTTTAATCTACATTTAGATGTAAATGTTAAGTATAAATCAAGTTTAGTTTTTGTCCCAGTTTTCTCATGTCAGTGTCCTGGCGCTGTGCCCTTTTGGGCACAGGGTATGCTTTGAAGAAAAAGTGGTTGGTTTCATATAACGCACTAATTTTTTCACTTCGGGTTAATCTAACCCACTGGGGTCCATACAACTTGCTATGCCTGAATAAGCTAACTTGATGAAGGTTCTGTATCATGGCTTGGTTCATATAGTAATAGCAATAGCGCTTAGACTTATATACCGCTTCACAGTGCTTTTTTCTCTAAGCGGTTTATAGAGTCAGCCTCTTGCCCCCAACAAACTGGGTCCTCATTTTACTGACCTTGGAAGGATGGAAGGCTGAGCCAACCTTGAGCCGGTCAGGATCGAACTGCTGGAGTGAACAGTGAGTTAGCCTGCAGTACTGCATTCTAACCACTGCGCCACCACGGCTCATATCACTTGCTAAGACAATGGTTGTTTTCCCACAACACACTGAAGTAGAAGAGACCCCCTGTTGTGGCCCGTCAGCGGCCTGTGCGGATTGTAGCTGATTCTGACAGTGAGGAGGCTGGTGTGGTGCTGTGCCAGCAGCCTGTGCAGTTGGCACCCGAGTCAGACAATGAGGAGGCTGGAGAAGATGTGGTGCCAAAGACGGGAATTCAGCCAGGGCCTTCAGAACCTCCAGAAGTTCCTTTAAGTGAAGAGGATGAAGAGGAGGAGCCACTTCTCGATGCACGGGCGCGCAGAGCTGCCAAAAGGCAGGAGTGGCTCCTCAGGAGGAGGTCTCCTCGAAAGTAAGGCTTGGGGCTAGTTGGCCACTCCCTTAGCCTATTTAAGGAGGAACGCCAACTGAAGCAATTTGTAGGGAACAACTTTAGTTCATTCTCCTTCGCGTCTGGATTCTCTGCAAATTGCTTCTGGGCTTTCTGCCAACCTTAATAAGATTGTGATTACTTTATCTTTGTTTTCTTATAGGCTGTTAAGAAAGTTTATTAACAGCCTTTGTTTGGAAAAGACTGAGTTATTTTAGTGAATTTAGGTTTTGTACAGACTTTGGGTGTGCTGTGTTCTTTGGGGTCCGTAGCTGGGGCAGAACACCCCCCCACCTTTTAGCTTAGTCTTCCATATTGTGCAAACATAACTCCTAAAAAGTTTTGCAGCCCAGATTTTAGGAAGGCAAGACACACGGATCCTTAGAGATTTGACTTTGATGTAGCTGGCAATGAAACGCTTATAGTAGCTGAACCTTTGGAAGTTCAGCTTTTGTTATACAAGATCGTCCTTGACTTATGACCACAATGGAGCTCAGCATTTCTGTTGCTAAACAAGACAATTGTTAAGTGAGTTTTGTCCCACTTTACGGCCTTTCTTGCCACAGGGATTAAGTGTATCTCTGTAGTTGTTAAATTTAGTAACGCGGTTGTTAAGTAAATCTGGCTTCCCTGTTGACTTTTGCTTGTCAGAAGGTCGCGAAAGGTGATCACATGACCCTGGAACACCGCAACCATCATAAATATGAGCCAGTTGCCATGCATACAAAATTTGATCATGTGACTATGGGGATGCTGCAACAGCCATAAGAGTGAAAAATGGTAATGTCACTTTTCAGTGTCGTCGTAACTTCGGTCACGAAACAAATGGTTGTAAGTCGAGGATTAGCTGTATTGTGTATCTGACGGTATGGAGGACCTGCTAATTCAGAATGGGTTTCGAGCTGCTAGACTGAGAAGCTGGACAGTTTTCTGAAGAAGCTGCCAGGTCCTTCGTGATTAGTGAAGAGCAGAAGAGGTAGCGTGATGGGTAGGAAATACTTCAGTTGCCAGAATTAACCCCATTCCTTTCTCCTTAGGACATATTGCTAAAAAGACAATGAGAATTGTGTTTGGAAAAAGAATGACTTCCAAATTTAGCTGGATCCTGACTAAAGAACTAAGGAGAAATTTCCTAACAGTGAAAACAATTAACCACTGGAACGGGCTTGCCTTCAGAAGTTGTGGGTGCTTCATCACTGGAGGCCTTTTATGAAGAAACTGGACAGCCACTTGTCTGAAATGGTATAGATAGGGTCTCCTGCCTGAGCAGGGGATTGGACTAGAAGACCTCCAAGGTCCCTTACGACTCTGTTATTCTGTTATAACACTTCCTCTTGGGACGCTGCTATAGGGCATTGAATGCAAAACAACTAGACACAAGCAGGGGTGGGCTGCTGGGAGTTCAGGAGAACCTCTAGCTAAGATTCTGTGCAGTTCAGAGAACCCCCAAATCCCACTCCTGGATGGCCCTGCCTGCCCCTGCCCTCCCCTCCCCGGAGTCCCCATGGGGCCTGTAAGTGCAGGGCGCGTGCGGAGGCTCAGGGAGGGTGAAAAACGGGCCTACTGGAAGTTCGGGAAGGCCGGAAACAGGCCCGTTTCTGGCCTCCAGAGGGCCTCCAGAGCCTGGGGAGGCTGTTTTCGCCCTCCCGGAGGCTCAAAGAAATCCAACAGAACCCGGGGAGGGCAAAAACGCCCTCCCCACCATGGTGCAGGAGGCCGACTAGGCCATGCCACCATGGCCATACCCATCCAGTAACTGGGCAGAGAACCCCTTGCTAAAATTTTTGAAGCCCACCCCTGGCTACAAGGGCATTTTTTCCCTCATGCCATCATTATGCTGAACGCCTAATTCTCACAGTACTGTCTAATGGTTATGTGCATTTATCCATGAACTATGGCGGTAGTGTTATCATTTATCCTTCTTATTATCTTCTTGGAACTTGGTTCCTTCCAACTCTGTTATTCTGTAAACATTACCTTCCAACTGTTTCTTTCAATGGGAGGATCTGAAGCTTGCTAGCTGCCGTGAAAAGATCGTGAGCTGTCTCGGCTGAGAGGGACAATTCTTCTGTGTAGAGATAATCCAGCAAGCTGTGGAGTGTGGAGGCCGTCATGTCTTCAAGTAAGATCTCCCCATTTTGAGACTCGCTGCTGCCACTGGTGAAAAGATCTCGAAAATAAGGGCTAACAGATGCCAGCAGCATCCTGCAGGGAGAGAGAAAAAAAAAGGTTGATAAACATAGGATGGCTTTGGACATTGATATTCATTTGCAGATAGAGAACTCCAGGAATTGAAGTCCATACATTTTCAAGTTGCCAGAATTAAGAAACATTATTCTGAGATAATTCCACAATAATAAGATATCTGCAGATATCTTCTCCTCACATCCTGGACCTAAATGTTCCAATATTTGAGGGGCTGCCACAAAGAAGAGGGGGTTAACCTATTTTCCAAAGCACCTGAAGGCAAGACAAGAAGCAATGGATGGAAACTAAGCAAGGAGAGAAGCAACCTAGAACTAAGGAGAAATTTCCTGAAAATTAGAACAATTAATCAATGGAACGACTTGCTTCCAGAAGTTGTAGGTGCTCCATTACTGGAGGCTTTTAAGAAGAGACCGGACAGCCACTTGCCTGGAATAGTATAGGGTCTCCTGCATGAACAGGAGGTTGGACTAAAAGATCTCCAAAATCCATTCTGTTATTCTGTTCCATTAATAACAACTTATTTGCTTATGGTTATTTACTATTGCCTAATATGGGTTTTCTATCGAAGCAACCTGGTCTACCCAAATATGGGAAGGAGCATACTGCTTCCTTTTCGCCTTTCAGCCCCAATCCAGGAGCCCTCAGTCAGTCGCTTTCATGACAAACTATTTTGTGTAAAATTTATATTTACTGACAAAGAAATAAAGGGAGACTAATATAGATCTATTTCAAGCTATTTAGCTCTTATCAGCTAGCCATACCCTTCTGGGATTCGAACCTGGGCTTGCTTGCATATTAGGCAGATGTATTAACCTCTAAGCCACAAATAGATCTATATTAGTCTCCTTTTATTTCTTTGTCAGTAAATATAAATTTAACACAAAATAGTTTATCATGAAAGCGACTGCCTGAGGGCCCCCGGATTGGGGCTGAAAGGCAAAAAGGAAGCGGTATGCTCCTTCCCATATTTGGGTAGACCACGTTGCTTTGATAGAAAACCCATTTAATCTCCCCTGGTACAAGCTGACAAAGCGAGGAGAACCTGTGGTTTAGAGGTTAATACATCTGCCTAATATGCAAGCAAGCCCAGGTTCAAATCCCAGAAGGGTATGGCTAGCTGATGAGAGCTAAATAGCTTGAAATAGATCTATATTTCTTTGTCAGTAAATATAAATTTAACACTATATATATATATATAATATTTAATAATTTAGTAAATATATTTACTAAATTATTTACTATTGTGGTGGCTCAGTGGCTAAGATGCTGAGCTTGTTGATTGAAAGGTCAGCAGTTCAGCGGTTCAAATCCCTAGTGATGAGTAACAGGATGAGCTCCCGTTACTTGTCCCAGCTTCTGCCCAGTTCTAAAGCACGTAAAAAATGCAAGTAGAAAAATAGGGACCACCTTTGGTGGGAAGGTAACAGGGTTCTATGCACCTTTGGCATTTAGTCATGCCGGCCACATGACCACGGAGACGTCTTTGGACAGCACTGGCTCTTTGGCTTTGAAACGGAGATGAGCACCGCCCCCTAGAGTCAGGAACAACTAGCACATATGCGTGAAGGGAACCTTTACCTTTACCTTTAAAGACTAAATAATAACATGGGCTATCAACTTAAAAACAAACCTGAAGATGAACCATTCCAACTCAGTTATTCTGTTATAACTCTTCCCCTTGGGACGCAGCTATAGGGCATTGTAGGCAAAACAACTAGACACAAGGACATTTTTCCCCTCATGCCATCGCTATGCTGAACACCTAATTCTCACGGTACTGTCTAATGTTTATGTTCCTTTATCCATGAAGTATGGCGGTAATATTATTTATCCTTATTATCTTCTTTACTTGCTCCCTCTGATTGGTATATTATTATCTCTTATTCATTAAACATTAAACTCGGTCAACTGATCATTTTAAAATGTGTCACAAATACCATGGACTGGTGCTAATGGTTGATACAGGTTGCTGCCAGCGTCCTAGGTATCAACCAAGTATCATCTTAAAATATATGATGTTCCGAGTAGTGCAGTTTTTTGCAATTCCGCTGGTATTATTGCAGGAAGCTGCAATTTCTTGATGTGTTTTGTAAAATTCTTGGACATGGTACCAAGTGCCCCAATGACAATGGGTATCATTGTTACATGTTTCATCCATAGCCGTATAGTTTCGATGGCCAGGTCGCGATATTTCATGATTTTTTCCAGTTCTTTTTCTTCGATGCTGTCATCTCTTGGTACCGCGATGTCAATAAATTGTACGTTTCGGTTTTCGACAACTGTGATATCTGGCGTGTTGTGTTCCAAGTGACCATCATGCTCGGTTGTCTCTGTATTCGAAAGTCTCACAAGATCTTCACTTTCTCATTTTCTATAACTTTTTCCACTTTATGTTCCCATGACTTTTTGGATACAGGTAAGTTGTATTTTTTACATAATGACCAGTAGATTAATTTAGCAACTCAGTCGTGTCTAGCTTTGTAATCAGTTTGTGCAATTTTGCTGCATTCACATATTAAATGTGAAACAGTTTTGACTTCATTGTTGCAAAGTTGGCAGTTTGGATTGTCGGTGGATTTTTGTATCTTTGCTTTCATGGCATTAGTTTGTAGTGCTTATTCTTGAGCCAGTATTAAACCTTCTGTTTCTTTCTTGATGGTTCCCATCTTAAGCTATGCCCATGTAAAGTTGTCATCACATTTTCCTTCAATGTTTTTCAAGTGCTGTCCATGCAAAGCTTTGGTTTTCCATCTATTTAATCTGTCATCCAGCTGTTTTTCCTTATATTCTGCCTTTGTTTCTGTTGTTTTTATAATGTTCTCTGTTTTCACAGCCTGCAGCAATTTTTCTGTATATTATTATTATTGGTTAATCTTTAGTGAGATTCACAGCCTTTGAGGCTGGTTAATAGCTCAGCAGCTCCAGTCCTAACCAAGGACTTAGGAACTGTTAAAGTATCATCAGAGGATGTAAGCTGTTCCGAGTAAGGTGGTTTTTTGTAGAGTCAAAATGTTCAAGTCCGGCAAATTTAGAATTTCTAAATAGTGGGGTAGCCCTTTGGGTATTGCTCCAAGGGCTCCAATTACAATCGGGACAACACACGATTTCTTTTTCCACAGTCGCTCAACTTCAATTTGCAAATCCCGGTACTTTGTGATTTTTTTCTCGCTGCTTAGCTGCTTATTATTATTATTATTATTATTATTATTATTATTATTATTATTATTTTGCTTTGCATATACATTGAAAGCTTCTGCACCAAACACAAATGCTTTGTGTGTCTAATCACATTTGGCCAAATAAAGCATTCATTCATTCATTCATTCATTCATTCATTCATTCATTCATTCATTCGTATTAACCATGCTAGATTAATAATTTTACTCAGTGAAAAAGCAGTTTGGAATAGCTGGTTTTTGCCAATGTGTTGTAGTTCAAAAATATCTGTATAGGTAGAGGGAGCTGTAGGGATATAGAGATGACTTACCTGTGGCAAGGAAAGTTCTTTCCTTCAACCCCCAAAGTGACATCGCAAAGTTGTTGGGATTGGTATAGCTGTTTCAAACCTAGCAAAACAAATAAGTACACAAAGACATGTGCGTGGAAGTACACATACATGCAAAAGTAGAAAGCACAAAACTTCTTAACCTGGTTATGTATAGATTGATCCAGATGTGGATGCAACTTATGTTCTGACTTTCGGTCATTTATATGATGCCCAGGTGGCCAATAAGACAGTAAAAACTGTAGTGCAATGCGAAGGGTAAAAAAAGCATAATTGCAACAGAAACAAAATCAGATACAGGTAGTCCTCAATTTATGACTATAACTGAACCCAACATTTCTGTTGCTAAGGGAGAGAGTTGTTACATGAGTTTTGCCCCATTATATGACCTCCCTTGCCACAGGTGTTAAGTGAATCACTGCAATTGTTAAATTAGCAACACAGTAAGTGAACCTGTCTTCTCCATTGACTTTGCTTGTCAGAAGAAGACAAAAAGGGATCGCATGACCCTGGGACTGTCATAAATGTGAGTCGGTTGCCAAGCGTCTGAATTTTGATCACAATGACCACGGGGATGTTGCAATGGTCGTGAAAAATGGTTGTAAGTGTTGTGGCCTGTCAGCGGCCTGTGCATCTAGTAGCTGATTCCGACAGCGAGGAGGCTGGTGTGGTGCTGGGCCAGCAGCCTGTGCAGCTGGCGCTCGAGTTGGACAGTGAGGAGGCTGGAGAAGATGTGGTGCCAGAGGCCGGGATTCAGCCAGGGCCTTCAGAACCTCCAGAAGCTCCCTTAAGTGAAGAGAATGAAGAGGAGGAGCCTCTTCTCGATGCACGGGCGCGCAGAGCTGCCAAAAGGCAGGAGTGGCTCTTCAGGAGGAGGTCTCCTCGAGAGTAAGGCTTGGGGCTAATTGGCCACTCCCTTAGCCTATTTAAGGAGGAACGCCGACTGAAGCAATTTGCAGGGAACAACTTCGTTCACGTATCTTCGTGTCTTGTCTTGCTTATCTTATCAGCTTCCTGCAAATTGCTTCTGGGCATTCTGCCAACCACAGTGAGCTTTCAGTATTATTCTTTGAATTCTTGGTGGCTATTAATGCAGTTAATTAACAGCCATTGTTGTAAAAAACTAGTTTATTTAGTAAACTAAGGTTTGAACGGACTTTGTGTGTGCTGCGTTCTTTGGCGTCCGTAGCTGGGGCAAAACAGTAAGTCACTCTTTTCAGTACCATTTTAATTTTGAACAACAAACTGTTGTAAGTCACAGATCACCTGTATATAGCTTTCATACACAGAGGTCAAAATCAATTTATATAGCAAAAACCTGCTAATGAAATTACATAATTTGCCCAGAGTCGCTTTGGATAGTGAGATAGGTGGAATATAAATTCAATCAATCAATCGATCAATTAATCCTAGACCGACTTGGTTATATGTCCTTTCCTATGTATATAGCAATAGCAATAGCAGCTAGATTTATATACAGTGCTTTCCAGCCCTCTCTAAGTGGTTTACAGAGTCAGCATATTGCTCCCAACAATCTGAGTTCTCATTTTACCCACCTCAGAGGGATGGAAGGCTGAGTCAACCTTGAGCCTGGTAAGATTTGATCTGCCGAACTGCTGGCAGGTGGTGGTGATCAGCAGAAGTAGCCTGCAGTACTGCACTCTAATAACTGCAACATCGTGGCTCAGTATCTATGCAACATAGATACTCTTGGGATGCAAAGCCAAACAATTGTAGATTGGTTAGGTTAATTACCAGGACCACTTCTACTGAATTTTTCTAGAGCATCATGTGTCAATAAATGTCACTCTATTGTTGAGAGGTTCTTACATTTCTCTCTGTTTTATTAAACAGAGGGATTTATTAAAGTTCTTCATCATCATCCCAAGTCATTTGTTCAAGTTGGTCTCTTGCATGCCTTTCTAATATTGGAAAGTAATAATTGTGCCTTCCTTTAATTTTCATTCATCCATATTCAATCTCCCCTAGTTTATTTTTTAACAATTCCTCATGGGGCTTGAAGCTATTCAAGAGCTTCAAATTAGAGGGCTTCAAATATACAGGATTTAAGAGCTTCAGATATGCAGGACCAACTTCCACAATCTTTGGTTAGCATCAGAGGTGCTATTCAGCAGGTTCTGACAGGTTCTGGAGAACTGGTAGCGGAAATTTTGAGTAGTTCGGAGAACCACCAAATACTCTGGCTGGCCCAGTGGTGGGATTCAAATAATTTAACAACCAGTTCTCTGCCCTAATGACCAACTGGGTAGGTGTGGCTCGGTGGTTATATGACCATGTGGGCATGGCCAACTCAACGTCACTCACGTCGATAGGCGTGTCACCTTAGCTGTTACAATGTAATAAGGGTTAACCAGAGAGGCAGTTTCTGTAAACAGGGTAATAAAGATTAGGCTAGAAACAACACCAGAATGTTTCCTTCCTGCCTTCCTTACAGGATTAGCCCTGTAAAGTGGAAAAAAGCAAAATGAGATTTTTTCGAACAACTGGTTCTCCGAACTGCTTAGAAAGTTAACATCCGGTTCTCCCAAATAGGTGTGAACTGGCTGAATCCCACCACTGGGCTGGCCCAAAGTGGGGTGGGAATGGAGATTTTGCAATATCCTTCCCCCAGGAGTGGGGAGGGAATGGAGATTATACAGTATCCTTCCCCTGCCACACCCCACCAAGCCACACCACACTCACCAAGCAACACCCACAGAACCAGTAGTAAAAAAAATTGAATTCCACCACTGGTTAGCATGCTGTCAGAGAAGGCTGTTCTAGATGATCTCCAAACTTACCTTGACATAAATAGGTTTCATGAGACTGAAGTGGTTTTTCTGTCCCATCTTCTTCATCGCTGTCTCTCAGGGAATCCATTTTCTCAGCCTCCCAAGAAGGCTCAGGAACCAGCCAAAGAATTCATCATGTTCCTTTATCTGGGGATTGATCAGAATGAGGCCCAGAGGTGGTTATTCAGCAGGTTGTGACCAGTTCTGGAGAACTGGTAGTGGAAATTTTGAGTAATTCGGAGAACTAGTAAATGCTCTGACTGGCCCTGCCCCCATCTATTCTCTGCCTCCTGAGTCCCAACTGATTGGGAGGAAATGGGGATTTTGCAGTATCCTTCTCCTGGAGTGGGGTGGGAATGAAGATTTTACAGTATCCTTCTCCTGCCATCCCCACCAAGCCAAGCCACACCCACCAAGCCACGCTCACAGAACTGGTAGTAAAATTTTTTTGAATCCTACCACTGATGAGTACTTAAACAATCCTTTATTTCGAGCCAGGAATAAATCCTGGTAAGAACTGGGCACCTATTTCTCCCATTTTTGTACTATCCCATCTTCTGAGATTTAGAAGCTTTAGCATCACATCAAACAATTATGCCCAAAATGGAGAATTCAGACTCACGTCCTATGACGGAAGGCCTGAAACCTATGGTGAATCTGGAGTTCTCCATATATTCATGTTTGGAATTTCTGCTTTAGAATTAAACAATAATTCTGATGATGAAAATGCCAATGAGAAATTTATAGATTTGAATATTTATGATTCAAGATCCTGATGGATCTTGACAGACTTGAAAACTGGGCCCTATCTAACAAAATAAAATTCAATGTAGAGAAAAGTAAAGTCCTACACTTAGGCAAGAAAAACCATAAGTACACATATAAACTGGGTGAAACCAGGCTTAATAGCAGTGAGTGTGAGGGGGATCTTGGAGTCTTAGTGGACAACCAGCTAAATATAAGTCAGCAGTGTGCAGTGGCAGCTAAAAAAGCCAATGCAATCCTAAATTGCATTAACAGAGGGATATAATCAAGATGAAGTGAGGCATTAATACCACTCTATAAAGCCTTAGTAAGACCACACCCAGAGTACTGCATCCAGTTTTGATCTCCACACTATAAAAAAGATGTTGAGACTCTAGAAAGAGTGCAGAGAAGAGCAACCAGAATGATTAAGGGACTGGAGACTAAAACATATGAAGAACAGTTACAGGAACTGGGCATGGCTAGTCTAGTAAAGAGAAGGACCAGGGGAGACATGATAGCAGTGTTCCAATATTTGAGGGGCTGCCACAGAAAGGAGGCGTTCAAGCTATTTGGCACCCGAAAGCCCGACAAGGAATAATGGATGGAAACTGATCAAGGAGAGATTCAACCTAGAAATGAGGAGGAACTTTCTGACAGTGAGAACAATCAACCAATGGAACAGAAGTTGCCTTCGGAAGTTGTGGGAGCTTCATCACTTGAGACTTTCAAGAAGAGATTGGACTGCCATGTGTCAGAAATGGTGTAGGGTCTCCTGCTTAGGCGGGGGGTTGGACTAGATGACCCATAAGGTCCCTTCCAACTCTGTTAATCTGCTGTCTGATTTACGAAATTCAGAACTCCAACAGGCTTAAAACACATTTCTTCTTGCTCTTTCTATGTTGCCAAGCCTTACCCCTTTATTCAATTCCAAAGCCCCCAAATGTGCTTTCCATGCAAAGTCTCCATGCTTTCCCCCCCGTAGTGGGAGGAAAATAAATAAGAACCAGCCGATACACTGCTAGCTGAATTGCAGCAGATCAATAAAGATTGATTTTGACTCACAGTTACTTAACACCAGCAAGACAGAAAAGTTTTTCCCTTCTTCCGAAGCTGCTGAAATGAAGAAAATAGGGGACAAGGGGATACCAAAAGTATGGTATGTGGCAGTGATGGGTTGTTCCCGGTTCGCACCGGTTCACAAGAACCGGTAGTAAAAATTTGTAGTAGTTCGGAGAACTGGTAATAACATTGGCTGGCCACGCCCCCGAACTGGTCCCCGGTCCGGTCGCTGTTCACTTACCCCGCCCACCTCATCAGAGGCTTTTTGTTTTTTACTTTTAAAAACATTTTTTCTACAACCTCTTCGGCCGAAAAAATGCTTTTAAAAGTAAAAAAAAAAAAAAGCCTCTGATGATCGCACGGCTCAGCTGGGATTGTCAGAGGCTTCTAAAAGCATTTTTTTCTGCAACCTCTTTGGCCGAAGAGGTTGTAGGGGGAAAAAAATGCCTTTAAAAGCCTCTGGCGATCCCAGCTGAGTTGCCTGATCGTCAGAGGCTTTTAGAAGCATTTTTTTCTGCAATCTCTTAAAATTGTACAAAAATGCTTTTAAAATTAAAAAAAAAATTTTGGTCACACTGACCCGGTCACATTACCCCCACCAAGCCACGCCCACAAAACAAGCCACGCCCACAGAACCAGTAGTAAAAAAATTTTAGAACCCACCCCTGATATGTGGCTTTTCTATTGTGCGATACAACAGTGGCTTCTCTGACTGAGCTTACATTGTGAGGTTGTTGTTCCCTGAGGTTGGTTGTTTACTTGCGGATGTTTCATTACCAAACTAGGTAACATTATCAGTGCTAGAATGATGTTAACTAGTTGGGTAATCAAATCATCATCATCTTCTTTTAGTGACCCCATAATCCCTTGTGGGGTGGAGTCTGGGCAACTGAATGGAGCAAGCAGAGTGTTTTAATGGCCAGATGCCCTTCCTGTTGCCAATGTGGAGTTTTGTTCAGCAAATACATTCTCATTGTGCCCAGAGAAATATCCCACCTCTACCTAGGATCGAACTCACAGTCTCCTGATTGTGAGGCAAGAACTCCACCTCTAGGCTCCACCTAGCTCCACCTATAGGCCACCGCGCCACTCTTAGTTGGGTAATCAAATGCCTGTCAGCAAACAACTAAGCTTGGAGAATCTCAAAGGTGTTTTTTTCCAAAGGATAGCTGAACTTTTTCAGATTTTTTTCTTGAAAACATTTTGGTTCTCATCCAAGAAGCTTCATCCAGTTCCTCCTGGATGAGAAGTGAAACATTTTCAGGAAAAAACAAAAAAAAAAACCCAAGACAGCCAGATTACCTTTTGAAAAAAATATCTTTGGCATGGATGATTGAGACTCTCCATAGACATCAAGCTCAGAGAACACCGAGGACCTCACGGTCCAGCCCAGAGCTACAAATATTCTCTTATTTGAGCTTACGCTCACAGCCATACTTGGTTCCTAATCCTAACCATGTAAAGTCACCCCTTTGCAACATTCTTCTGCATCTGGGTTGCTGTGGATGTGATTGATAATGAAAACAACAACAACAACAACAACAAGGCCCAGTTCCCACAAGTTTCATGCCTGCCTGAACTGCTAACCTGTATCTCAGAGACAGGGCCTCAATCCTTTCTCTAGACTTGCATAGTAGGGAGATCGAAGGAAAGAGAAGATTGAGAATGGTTGCTGTCACTCTTAATTCCAACTGTTCCAACTGCCAATGGATGTTCTTAAGGGGGCAGGCTATATTTTGTAGACAATTGGAGAAGTTTAGAAGCGGTTGAGTCTGGCCTGGAGGCCGTTCTCTCTGATAGATCCTCCTCAGGTTATCCAAGTAGCTTATTCAGGGAATACTTTACTTACTTTTTACTTTTATTTGATTCGTATACCGCCCTACTCCTGAAGGACTCAGGGCGGTGAACAGCCAACAATAAAATACATAGATACAAAATTTAAAAAGCAGAAATAAAATCGAATTAAATAGTTTGGCCCAGACAGATTAAAACCCCAGTCAATTTAAAACAAATTTAAACTTTGAGGATTAAAAATATTAAACATATTAAAATATTAAAATTATTTAAAAAAGAGGGAGAAAGTTAGGCCAGGCCTGCTGGTGAAATAAAAAGGTCTTTAGAGCGTGGCGGAAGGTGCGCAGATCCGGGATCCTCCGTATCTCCGGGGGGAGCTCGTTCCAGATAGTAGGTGCCCCCACAGAGAAGGCTCTCCCCCTGGGGGCCTTCAGTCGATATTGTTTGGCCGACGGCACCCGGAGGAGCCCCTCTCTATGAGAGCGTACCGGCCGGTGGGATGCTATTGGTGGTAGTAGGCGATCCCGCAAGTACCCAGGTCCTGAGCCATGGAGCGCTTTAAAGGTGAATACATGATTCACCTTTAAAGCGCTCCATGATACAATACGTGAATACATGATTCATTAGCAGTAACCTGTACAGGATCAAGGTAGAATCTGCTTCTAGTGTTGTGCAGAAAATATATTTTTGCTTATAGCTTGTACTGCTTGTCATTCAATTTGATGAAAGAGAATTTTGGGGGGAAAGGCTCATGATTGCACTAATTCAGTTGTGGTCAAGATACACACAGAGACACACAGATACACACACACACACACACACACACACACACACACACACACACACACACACAGATCCTAGCAACAAGAAAGTTAGAAAGTTACAAGTTAGAAGGACACACTAGAAGAATTCTAGCGAAGGCACGAAGATATATAAACTTTGGTAATAGTAAAAGGGACGTAAAAGGTAAGGGACATGGTGGCTCAGTGGCTAAGACACTGAGCTTGTTGATCGAAAGGTCGGCAGTTCAGCGGTTCGAATCCCTAGTGCCGTGTAACGGGAGGAGCTCCCGTTACTTGTCCTAGCTTTTGCCAACCTAGCAGTTCGAAAGCACGTAAAAAATGCAAGTAGAAAAATAGGGACCACCTTTGGTGGGAAGGTAACAGCGTTCTGTGCACCTTCGGCATTTAGTCATGCCAGCCACATGACCACGGAGACGTCTTTGGACATTGCTGGCTCTTCGGCTTTGAAACGGAGATGAGCACCACCCCCTAGAGTCGGGAACGACTAGCATATATGTGCGAGGGGAACCTTTACCTTTTTAATAGTAAAAGACAAACTTCTTTTGATAAGAGAGCTTATTAACAAACATGTGATTTATGAAGAAGGAGGAAGGATGGATAAATCCAGTTCAATCCAATATGGGAGAATCCAGTCAAAAGAAATATGAGTTAGGGAACCAATGTGTGATTCTTAGGGCGTTAACTTACTTAATCATAACTGTATAAAATTTGTGTTTGTGCATTGTTCAAGGTCTCAGCTCCCTTAGATGCCGAGACCCTTTTGCTGAAGTGCTCCAATAAAAGAAGCTAAACATGCCATTCCTTGTGTATGGCGATCTTTATTGGCTTTGGGGTCTGGCTAGGAGCTATTTTGGCCACCACAACAGAGAGAGATAGACAGATAAATAGATACCCTATTTATTTATTAAACGAATTTATATAACAGTCCAACTCACACGTAGGTGACTCCGGGTGGCTTACAACGTTTAAAAACTTTAAACGATCCACCGTATAATACCATATAATAAAACCATTATAAAAAACTCCTCCATGTCATCCCCCATCTACTTCATTAGCTTCATTTCCATTCGTGGTCCCCAGTTCCACTGACAAAGCGATGCTTGTAGAGCCTTTCAGGAAAGCAGCAGGTTGGGGGGGGGGGCAACAATATCTCAGGAGGAATGATTTTCCATAAGGGGCCACCCTTGAGAAGGTCCTTTTTCATGGTCCTACCAGATGACAATTCATAATTGATGGGACATGTAACATACCTTGCCTTCCAGTCCTGGTGTGCTAGGTTGATGTAATAGGGCAGTGGTGAGATCCAAATTTTTTTACTACCGGTTCTGTGGGCGTGGCTTGGTGGGCGTGGTGTGGCTTGGTGGGCGTGGCTTGGTGGGCGTGGCAGGGGAAGGATACTGCAAAATCTCCATTTCCACCCCAATTCCAGGGGAAAGATACTGCAAAATCCCCATTCCCACCCCACTCTGGGACCAGCCAGAGGTGGCATTTGCCAGTTTTCCGAACTACTCAAAATTTCTGCTACCAGTTCTCCAGAATCTGTCATAACCTGCTGGATTTCACCCCTGTAATAGGGGTGAGGTGGTCTACCTATTCTATCTTCTTACCTAGAGAACCTATCTACCTACCTACCTACCCATCTCTCTACCTATCTTGTATTCTGCCTCCTATCTACCTATCTAGAGAGCCTATTTCCCTATCCATCCATCCATCCACCCACCCACCCATCCATCCATCCATCCACCCGCCCATCCACCCACCCACCCATTTATCCACAAGGGTTTTTCCCAGTGGTGGGATTCAGCCAGTTCTCACCACTTCGGGAGAACCGGTTGTTAACTTTCTGAGCAGTTTGGCAAACTGGTTGTTGGAAGAAATCATTAGGACATAGAACCGGTTGTTAAGTTACTTGAATCCCACCACTGTTTTTTCCTCTTCCTATTGACAGATTTAAGGAGGTGGAAAATACACACATTCTGTTACAATCTAATCTGCTATAATTTACATTAATCTGTGCAATATTCTTCTCTTTATTCCGGCATGCACATAAACTACCTAACTCTAGATTTCTTAGCTTTTCTTTCTAACAGAAAGCAGCTTCCAGTGAATTTCAGAAGGGGCTTCCTTTTCATGGCCAAAATTTCAGAATTTCAAATCATGCTGTGTCACAAGATGAATGATGAATAAATCAATAAGTAATGATGATATTTATACAGCTAGCACTTTC
The DNA here is from genome assembly GCF_059756535.1 of Pantherophis guttatus. Taxonomy (NCBI): domain Eukaryota; kingdom Metazoa; phylum Chordata; class Lepidosauria; order Squamata; family Colubridae; genus Pantherophis; species Pantherophis guttatus. Next base: position 201,511,204 of record NC_142065.1, read on the forward strand.
ACGAAATGATTAAATCTGACTCCTGTGCTAGATAAGTCATTATTATTAGACCTGCATTAGAAATAGATGGAATATATCTAAACCCCTGAAACTGTTAATAAATCTTTGAGCTTGATACTTAATTCATTTTCTTCTTCTTACCCTAAAGTGGGATAAATGCTAATTCTGGTCCTTAGTTTTTCATGTGCCCATTCATAAGCACTTTATATTCCTTTTCTGTGTTTAATGTCCTTATTTCAAACAATCTAAAAATCTATATTTAGATATATTTTTGCACTTACATTTTGAGCACTGCTCTTTGCAAGGCAAGTGTTTCAAAAGCCCATTTCTTTCAATGGAGGCAAATCAAAATATTTTTTTTCAGAAAAAATATGCATTTTAATATTATTATATAGGTAGTCCTCGACTTATGACCACCATAGACTCTGGAATTTCTGCTGAAAGTGATGGCGGTCATTAGTCAAGACACCCATATGACTATATCAGATTTTAGAACAATTTTGTGACAGTTGTTACACAAATACATATATTCCTATGGATGTTTTTTTTTTTGCTTGAAATTGGCCCCAAAGATGGGAAACTAGCAAAAAAAATTGCTCCCACTGTAAATTGTGGTCATGTGACCATGGAACACTGCAACCAGCCATAAACGTGAGTCAGTTGCCAAGTGGCCAAAATGTCCTATGACCATGGGATGTCTTTCATGCCCCCATTGGAGCCTGAATCCGCGGAGGAGGATGAGCTGGAGCTGGGGCTGATGGAGGGGACGGCCTCTTTGACTTCGGAGAAATGTAGGTAGGAGCAGGATGAGGCAGCCCCGGGCCCCTTGGGCTTGAGATGGCTTGCCAGCAGGGAGAAACAGGGGCAGGATGACTGAGAGAGGGCAGGCAGTGGAGAAGAAGAGCGATGGAGCTCAGGCGATGAGCAAGGACCACCCCCTCCTGATCCTCGAGCACGGAGAGTGGAGAGAGGGCGAGAACAGCACAGACTGACCCGACAACTCAGGAGGAGAGCACTCCGCCCCTCTTCACAAGGCACACCTGGGGACTGAAACTTAAGGAGACAATGTGGGGGGAGGGGCATTCAACACTGAATTCATGGAGTTTTGTGTGTCATTGCCCATGTTTGGAGTTTCCTGGACTTCTTGCCTTATTTCTTGCTTCCTGGACTAATTGCCTTGTTCCTTTGCTTCCTAGACTTATTGACTTGCTCTGCTGGACTTCTGGCTTTGAAGCAGTTGTGCTAACAGTGTTTTGCTGGACTACTTGCAGCCAGAGGCTGCTGGAGGTGTGTGTGTGTGAGAGAGAGAGACAGAGAGCGCTTTGCTCCGGGACTTGCCATAAATGTGGGAGCGTTTGGGGGAAAGTTGGAGCAATATTTTATTTTATTTATTTTATTCAATAAAGGGACATTTTGTACTATCAGCTGACTGTGTTGCCTCCCTGCCTTGCCCTGGGTCATCACAATGTGCGTGCAGCCATTGGTACTCCAGAAATGAGTTGTAAGTCACTTTTGGTGATGGTGGTGGGGTCCATCGTAACTTTGCATGGTTGCTAATGCAACCAATCATTAAGTGAGGGCTACTCTATGCATTTTGATGTAGCATAGACTTTGAAGAGGTGTGACCTCAAACACACACAACAAATCAATGGTGTAAACCAGGAGATGCAGATCACAGTTCATTTAAAATATAAATTGACACAATCCCTCAACTGGGTCTAATTAGGACTAAATTCACAGCTCCTTGCAGATGTGAACCACTTCTTTGTCCCTCTTTTGTACATTGCTCCAATAGTGTAGAAACACGGGGAGAACCTCAGGGAGCAACCAAGCCTGCCCTATCCAGAAACCCAAACTTGGAAAGTAACATAATTTTTCTGATAGCCCCCGCAGTGGAATAGAACTCTTTGGATAATGGGCACCAAGAAGCTGTTGTAATAATACATTTGCCAATTAATTTGTGAACCAGCTGTTAAGCAGTCTTCCTAAACAGTGAACACATGAACAAGCCAGCTTGACTCCTGGTGACTACACAAACCCGTCAAGTTTGCTCAGCAACAGGGTTACTGCTTTATTCTGGGTGGATTTTCCACCTTGCCATTTTTTTAAAAAAATTTGATTTATATGCCGCCCTTCTCCAGAGACTCAGGGCGGCTTACAATGCGCTAAGCAATAGCCTTCATTCTTTTGTATATTTATACAAAGTCAGCTTATTGCCCCCACAAACTGGGTCCTCATTTTACCTACCTTAGAAAGGATGGAAGGCTGAGTCAACCTTGAGCCTTGGCGAGATTTGAACCTGCAGTAATTGCAGGCATCTGGTCTTAGTAACCAGCTTAATAACAGGGTGCCTTAGACCACTGTACTACCAAGGCTCTTCATTTAGCTTGCAGCCCTGGGATTTTGCTAATAATTTCTCATTCAATATTAACCTGGTTGAAATCTGATTACCTTTTTTTTTTTTTTTTTTTTTTTTTGAGATGAGTTAAGAGCAGCTAAGTGCTGCTATGGGTTAATCTAAAATGTGATTCATTTTATTCTCTACCCAAGGCAGGTTCCCATTAAACCAGAATGAGCTCTGATTTTTAATGCAAGGTTCTAAAATGAAGTGCCTATTTTGCTAGGGTGCAAAATTGTGTTTTATTTACTCTTGATGTCATATTTTGGTGAATTCACTGGAGAAAGCAATTATGGTTGAAAGTTAAAAGGAAACCAGGGCACCAAAGAACACGGTGGCTGAATGCCCTCAAAGCTGACATTAACCAGAGCACAGAACAACTCAAAGAAGTAGTTCAAGATTGGAAGATGTAGAGAGACCTGGTCCATAGACTCGTCAAGAGTTGGTCATAACTGAATCGATAACATCAGAATAACAGCGTTGGAAGGGACTTTGGAGGTATTCTAATCCAACCTCCTACTCAAGCAGGAGACCTCATACCATTCCAGAGAAATGGCTGTCTAGTCTCTTCTTAAAAATCCCCAGTGATGAAGCACCCACAACTTCTGGAGGCAAGCCATTCCACTGGCTAATTGTTCTAACTCTCAGGAAATTTCTCCTTAGTTCAAAGTTGCTTCTCTTCTTGATTAGTTTCCATCCATTGTTTCTTGTCTTGCCTTCTGGTGCTTTGAAAAACAAGTTGACCCCTCCCTCTTCCTTGTGGCAGCCCCTCAAATATTGGAACACTGCTAACATGTCGTCCCTAGTCCTTCATCAGATATGATTGAATGGATATCATCATCATCATCATCATCATCATCATCATCATCATCATCATCATCGTCAAAGGTTTTGAGATCTCCACAGTAACAATAAATAAACAATAGAACTGCCTTACATGTGTAGCAGAGGTGGGTTTCAGCAGGTTCCGACCAGTTCTGGAGAACCGGTAGCGGAAATTTTGAGTAGTTCAGAGAACCGGTAGTAAAAATTCTGACTGGCCCCACCCCCATCTATTCTCTGCTTCTCAAATCCCAGCTGATCGGGAGGAAATGAGGATTTTGCAGTAACCTTCCCCTGGATTGGGGAGGGAATGGAGATTTTACAGTATCCTTCCCCTGCCACGCCCACCAAGCCACACCCACCAAACCATGCCATGCCCACCAAGCCACACCCGCAGAACCGGTAGTACAAATTTTTGAAACCCACCACTGATGTGTAGATCTGCAGATGTGTATGTGGGCATTAGTGTGTAAGTGATGGTAACCTTTTCACCTTTTCATTTACAAGCCAGCTGCAAGAAGATGCCAATAACATTTAATCTTCTTTTTCAGTTGGTCTGCTACAGGTCTCAACTTTCGTTTTAATTTGAAACAGGCTTCCAAATAGCTACCTGACATAAAATAACAATTTGTCTTCTGTTCGGTTAATAACTAGCACTGCTGACGGAACAGAATTGACCCTCTGTTATCTCCAAGCTGTATTTTCCCCATCACCTGCTACCAAATATGTTCAAATTCTGTGAATGGATTAGTGCCTGTGTTTGTCTGGGCAAGGCAAATGCTCACTTTCTGCATTACAAGCCCTTTTCTCATTCTATATAGTGGACTGCACCTGAAAAAAAAAAGTGGCATTATTCCTATGGCCTTAGCATTTGGCATGCAGAAATAAAGCAGATGGAGGTTTTGTGTCACAGAGTTATTAAGGTGAAGAAAAGCCTCACTAACTACATTTCTTAGCACAAGACAGCTGTGCTCCTAAAGTTAACTGAGCAAGTCCGGAAGAAAAGATCTGTCTGAACTGTATATTGGGCCTGGGAATGATAAAATATGGAGGTCAGTGCCAGCAGCTTTATATTGGGTTTCATTTTTGTTTTTCTGCAGAACTGATAAGTTTAGAAAATGGATCAAAAGAAGCCTATTTATCTTAATTGCCACTAACGTGCTCCACAGTTTCCCTCTCATTTCAGAAACAGGTTTAGAGAAGGACAATAAGGATAACCAGGGAGGTAGCCTGTCAAGAAAAATGGAAGGTCTGGGAATGTTTAATCTTCAAAGAGGAAGACTTTTCAAATAGTAATGGAAGATTTCACAGGGAGGAGAGCCAAAGCCTGTCATTTACCTACTCAAAGTGCAGGGTATGAAATAATGGATTTAAACTAGCAGGCAAGCAGATTTTAGTTGGATGTTAGCAACACCTTCCTGCTGGAAAGAATAGCTCATGGTGGAACTATTGACTCAAAATGTCTATGGAGATTCTCCAGTCATCCAAGTCATGGTTGTCCCAAAAGTACTTTTTTAAGAGGCAACTGGACTTCCTGTGGTTTTTTTCTCCCATTTCTTTCTTTCTTTTTCTTTTTTAAAGTTTTATTAATTTTCTATTGTTTACATTTTGTTAGTGCTTAATAATCATTATGTTGTCTGGGTTATTTTATTTGCTTAGCAGTACAGATTACATTCTTAATCTCCCACCTCCCTTTTTTTCTCCCAACCACTGGTAGAATAAGTTCCATGTTTGATAATATTCTGTAACTTCTTTCTGTTTAATCTTCAATGTGAGCCTGTTCCAGTGGTGGGATTCAAGTAATTTAACAACCAGTTCTCGGCCCTAATGATTTCTTCCAACAACCAGTTCACCAAACTGCTCAGAAAGTTAACAACCGGTTCTCCCGAAGTGGTGCGAACCGGCTGAATCCCATCACTGGCTTGCTCATTTCTGAATAATCCAGTATCTTCCTAATTATCTCTTTGTCTTATGGTATGTCTTCATTTTTCCAATATTGTGCAAATATAATCCTCAGTGTTATTAATAGATGCAATATTAAATATATATTTTGCTAATGCAATTTTTCTGGTACTATGTCTAATAGAAAAAGTTCAGGTTTAAAATCTACATGTTTTCCCTTCCTTTCCTTTCTCATTCAAGAAGCTTCCTTAGCTCTGGATGAGAAGTGAAATGTCTTCAAAGAAAAACCAAAAAGTCCAGTTAACTCTTGGAAAAGCACCTTTGGGACATTGACTCGAAGATGTGCTGGCTATCCCATCCCTGGATGAGTTGAAACAAAGGCTGGTCCCTGGATCTATCAGGGATGGCTTGACTTTAGATTCCTGCACTGAGTAGTTGGTTGAAACTAATAGACCCCTCTAAAATCTTCATACTATGAATTAGTGAGTCAAAAGCAGATTCTAAGAGAGGCACAAATGACTACAGGTAGTCCTTACTTACAACCATTCATTTAGTTACAACGGCTCTGAAAAAGTTATTTATTACTGTTTTCCACACTTATGACCATTCCAGTATCCCCATCAGTGCTGGGTTGCTCCCAGTTCGCACCGGTTCATAAGAACCGGTAGTAAAAATTTGTAGTAGTTCGGAGAACCAGTAATAACATTGGCTGGCCACGCCCCTGAACCGGTCCCTGGCCCAGTCGCTGCTCGCTTACCCCGCCCACCTCATCAGAGGATTTTTTTTTTACTTTGAAAAGCATTTTTTCTACAACCTCTTCGGCTGAAGAGGTTGTAGGGAAAAAAATGCCTTTAAAAGCCTCTGGTGATCCTAGCTGAGTTGCCTGATTGTCAGAGGCTTCTAAAAGCATTTTTTCTGCATCCTCTTAAGGTTGTAAAAAAAAAATGCTTTTAAAAGTTAAAAAAAAAAAAGTTGGCCACGCCCACCCAGTTACATTAGCCCCCCCCTCCCCACCAAGCCATGCCCACAAAATAAGCCACGCCCACAGAACCGGTAGTAAAATTTTTTAGAACCCACTCCTGATCCCCATGGTCACATGATAAAAATGTGGATGCTTGGCAACTGGCTCTTATTGGTTGCTTGTCCTGGGAACATGTGATTCCCTTTGTGACCTTCTGACAGGCAAAATCAATGGGGAAGCCAGAATTTGCTTTACAACTGTGATACTAACTTAACAACTGCAGCAATTCACTTAATAACTGTGGCAAGAAAGGTTGTAAAATAGGGCAAAATTCACTGGACAACTGTCTCACTTAGCAGTATAAATTTTGGGCTCAATTGTGGTGAGGACTGCCTCTCCGCTCAAATTATTCTACTTTGGACACATTTATGTGAAGATCTAGAACAAGGTCTTGTGGTGTAAGGTGCACTGGAGAAGGAATGGCTGGGGGAAATCTGAGCAAGAGGATGTGGTTTCCCAGAGAGGGGTCCAAGCAAGAAATGTGCAATCCTGAACTGGATGGAGAAGGGAGCAAGAGGTTCAAGGTAGCTCACCCTAGAGCCTCTCAAGGTATATCTATTAGGTTAGTAGGTTATAGCCTTAGTCTGGCTCCTTCTATGTAGGAGAAGGGAAGGGAGAGCCTGGGGGTGGAGTCAAGAGAGTAATCAGCCTAAAGTTGTTAGGTTCCCACAAATGGTCTAAGTCCAACTCTTCTTGAATTCTGTTGACTCTTATCTAGTGCCAATTTAGTATTGACTGTTAGTTGACTAGATTCTTGGATATAGGAGTGAACAATAAATTAGCTTAAAGGTAAAGGTAAAGATTCCCCTCGCACATATGTGCTAGTTATTCCTGACCCTAGGGTGTGTGTGTGCTCATCTCCGTTTCAAAGCCGAAGAGCCAGTGCTGTCTGAAGACATCTCCGTGGTCATGTGGCCGGCATGACTTAACACCAAAGGCGCACGGAACGCTGTTACCTTCCCACCAAAGGTGGTCCCTATTTTTCTACTTGCATTTTTTATGTGCTTTCGAACTGCTAGGCTGGCAGAAGCTGGGACAAGTAACATGAGCTCACCCCGTTACATGGCACTAGGGATTCGAACTGCTGAACTGCCGACCTTTCAATCAATAAGCTCAGCGTCTTAGCCACTGAGCCACCGCATCCCTAATTAGCTTAGCTGGAGCTTAATGTATGCTCCTGCTTCTTTGTGCTCAGTAGTGTATTAAGTATAAGCAACTAAAGAATTGGACTTCATTGGATTTCATAGTGTTGTTTTTGGGTTTAGGCCTGACAGGTCCAATGATGGGAAAGGTGGACAGAAAGAGAAGAGGACAACCAACACCAAAGCAGATGGACTCAGTCACGGTGATGGTAAGTGCATCACTGGAAGAGCTGAAATACCAGGTTATGGATAGCTCTTTATGGACAACATCTATGTGGTCATTTGGAATGAAAAATGACCGGGTGAGACATATTTCTAGAGCAGGATGGGCAGAATTAAATAGTGCCAAATATGCTATATTCCTTCCTAAAACCTCTTTGCTGCGAACAACATCATTTTCATTCCATTCAATCCTCCAGCTTTTTAAATAGTAAACTAGAATAAAGCTTGATTGGGACATCAAAGAGATAAATTAAATGATAATTCACGAATGAAGGCAAATTAAATGATAATTGTTTGGATGTTGTTACCTTTGCTGCGAATATGAAGAGTTATTCAACAGAAGGAGAACGTAAATTGGGCCAAAGCACTGGATGATGGAAATCAGTTTTATTTTGAATCGTAAAATGTTTCTTTCCAATTTTATTTTCGTAAAACGGTATTTTCCTAATCTGTTGTTTTGTTTTTCAGAAATGCCTCAGTCGTAAAGTCATTGTGGAATATTCTAAAAAGTGAGAAAGCAGAAGCTCCCATTCACGTATTGAATCTATTACATTTCTATCTACTATCTTTCAGGGCTCAAGGAATGTACATGATTATAGATAGACCTTGACTCAAGGGTGAAATCCAGCAGGTTCTGACAGGTTCTGGAGAACCAGTAGCGGAAATTTTGAGCAGTTTGGAGAACCGGCAGTGGAAATTTTGAGTAGTTCGGAGAACCGGCAAATACCACCTCTGGCTGGCCCCAGAGCAGAGTGGGAATGGGGCTTTTGCAGTATCCTTCCCCCAGGAGTGGGGAGGGAATGGGGATTTTGCAGCATCCTTCCCCCTGGAGTGGGATGGGAATGGAGAATTTGCAGTATCCTTCCCCTGCCACGCCCACCAAGCCACACCCACAGAACCGGTAGTAAAAAAAATTGGATTTCACAACTACCTTGACTTATGACTGTTTGCTTAGTGACCATTATAACAGATTTCCCTAGGGCTACTTATGACCTGGATTCAAAATTCTGACAGCCAACCACCACCATCCCCCACTCCCATAGTCATGTGATTGCATTTTGGGTACTCAGCAACCAGCTCACATTTATAGCCATTTGCAGCATTTTGTGAACATCTGACTTCAATTAAGGATTTTTTTTTTTGCCAGAAACTGGTGTTTAATTCTGATTTCCAGAAAAAAAAAAAACGCTCATTGCAGAAAATTTATTCTCTCTCTCTCTCTCTCTTTCTCTCTCTCTCTCTCTCCCCCCCCCATGTGCTCAACTGCCCAGGATCTCAAACCATGTGGTCCTCCTGTCCACCATTAAACCATCTTTCCAAGCAGTCTCCATGTTTCCAGTGTCTTTCTCCCCACTTGGAACTGAACCCAGATGGACATGTCTTCCAACCACATGTTCAGTTTTAATATAGGTTGTGTTAGCAAGGTACTTATAAAATTAATTTGAATAAACCCAAGAGTGTCAGTAATCATCTTCCAGGCTTCACCTTTTCCCAATGAAACAACTTATCCCTGGACAAAAAAAATGAAAGTCCCCTTGAACCACCTTCAGAGCATGCTTCCAACTTCCTTTTCAAAGGACGGTCTAAAAGTCTTAGTGAGAAACGTCACACCAGTTTACTCCTGGGGCCGATTTGCATTTTGGATTGAGCCATAATATCACTTCCAGCCAAGCCATCTGCTGGGGAGTTTATTATCCCATGTAAAGCAAACTCTTCCCATTAGATCCAGAGTAAGAATGATAAAGTAGACCTATCCTTCGTCTGGTGTTTCCAGTATAGATTGATGTCGGCTGAGTAGCTGAGCAGATGTTAGATTTTTTGTTATGTTTTACCCCCTTCTGAAAATACACAACATTCTTTGATGATTGAACAGATATCCCCTCTCTTTTCTGCTCCATGTTTGCCAGGAGCCTTAGTAAAATTAATGTTCTGGGAGAACTCACATCCCATTTTATTTCATTCCATGTACCGTTTTGTACCATGTCCCCAGCTGATAGATGCTAGGTCATTCCATTGTTATCACAGTAGAGAAATAGAATATATCGCTTATACATAGAGAAGTGTGGAGGAAAATGTATGATAGGAAATGGGGAGGTTTCAGCAGAATTGTGGTGTATTTATTTTAAATTGCTTTCTGAACGCCTGTTTGACAAAAATATCCAAAGCAAGAGAATAATAAATGAATCAGCAAGCCTGTAAACACTAAAGCAATGTAATCTCTCTCTCTCTCTCTCTCTCTCTCTCTCTCTCTCTCATTTTCTCTCTGTTTCTCGATCTCTCTTTCTCTCTGTGTGTGTTTCTCTCTCTGTGTGTTTCTCTCTCTCTCTCTCTCTCTCTCTGTCTTTGTCTCTCTCTCTCTCCAGCAGTTCATAAACCTAAGAAGCATTAAAAGCATAATAGGCAGAGAATTTCATTTATGAGTCAAAGAAAATGCTTGAAAAATGTTTTAACTTAGTGTTAACCAAGGGGCTTCTTAAATTAATTTGGAGCAGGAGTTTCAATGGTAAAGATTCAGAAGGACACTTATCTTAGTAGACCTATATCTATCTTCGGAGGGTGGAAACATCACAAAGCCCAAATGAGCCCAGTCTAAAATTGCCTTTCAAGTGAGGCCAGAAGATCTTCTCATCAGGAAGTTCGAGCAATTTGCCATGCTTCCATAATTCATGTTCTCCTAAATACATCTCCTGATGTATTTATAACATAAAATTTCAGTATTCATCTCCAAATTATTCCAGTCTGTCCCTGCACTCATTTTTGATATAAAAACTGATATTATTCTAGTGATAAAGATGCTGGCTTAGAAACCAAGAGACTGTGAGTTCTGGTCCCTCCTTCAGCATGAAAGCTGGCTGGGTGACTTTGGGCCAATCACCAGGAGATGGTGAGTTCTAGTCCATTTTAGGCATGAAAATTGGCTGGGTGAATTTAGGCCAATCATTCTCTCTAAGCCCAATTCACCTCATAGGATTGTTGTTCTAGGGCAGGGGTGTCAAACTTGTGGCCCGTGGGCCAGATGTGTCACATGCTGGCCACGCCCATGCCTGGTTTAGTGAAGGGAAAAAAAGTCATGATACGTCACATGATGATGCTGTGACGATGAGAGTTTGACACCTAGGGAAAATAAGAGGAGGAAGAAGTATTAGGCATGTTCACTGTCTTTAATTATTTATAAAAATAATAAAGGTGGGACATGACATGAATGAATGAATGAATGAATGAATGAATGAATGAATGAATGAATGAATGAATAAATAAAATTGTTGTTCCCATGTTGATATATTCTATTGCATCAGTTATGGAAGACTTCTGGCATTCATGCTTAACTGTTGTGTTGTCCCCAATTCGGGTCTGAGCCTGGTGCCAAGGCCAATGAAGGATGCCAGACATGAAGAGCAAGTTTTGATTGCTTTATATTAGGGTACCCCAAAGAAAAGGGCTCCTGGCCAGAATGCCAAGAGAACCAAGAACAAAGGATTAAGAAAGCTTTATACAAATTCACTAAAGAAGAAGGTGGGACAAGGCAGGATAATAAGAAATATCATCTAATAAACATTTTAGTAATAATTCTACAATTTGTTCTATTGGTCTCTAGCTGTCCCTATTCCTAAGCCTTGGCTAATGAATGCCCCAGGAGTTATCTAATACACATTTTATTTGCTGCAGGCCATCTCTATTCCTAACTTTTAGCTGAGCTCTGCAAGTTGCCTAACTCTTTGTTACTTTTATCAGCTTTCAAACTACCCAGAATTGTTACAAGCATTACACGTGCATATTTCTTGTGAATAAGCAGTCTTTGCTCTTGCCAGACAGACTCCACAATTACAGGCTTCCTGGTTTACTTTCAAGTGTGTGTCATGACCTGGCTTTATTTTAGCAGACAGCCCATCAATCTCTGGTCAGTGGCCTTATCAAAAGACTTTTTTTAAGTGGATAGAGAGAAGGAACAGATTGGGTGGAACATGCCACAGCCATGTGGAGCCAGGGCTTGGGATGTTTTAATAATAAATAAACTTAATTTTAGAGTATGCATTACAGTTCCTGAACAGTTTCCATCACAAAAGGACGGGGAATCTGTGCTGTTGATATTTGGAGAGTTTGGGAGCTGCAAAACACAGGTTGGAGAGGACATCTATAGCCCTGGGATTTCATTTTATACTCTCAAATCCCACGGTGAATATCCCTGTGAAATAAAAACAAACATGAACTCATTCTTGAAGCTTGGCCTCTGTATTTCATCCGCAAATGAATCCTACTGAGTTCAGTAGGATTTAAACCCAAGCAAAATAAAAGTACGTGTAATTTTGACTGAGTTTCTGGCTGAGTTTCTATATATTTTTGAATCACACTGAACTCAGGGAAGATCAGTATACAGATATAACCTTAGCTTTCCTCCTGCTACCAGAAAAACAAAGAGCTTGTTTAGATGCAAGTATAAAGTTTGATCTGGCATAAATTTCCCCACTTTGGCTTGCTAATAATTTCAATCCATCTGGCCACGGTACGTTACGTACAGCAAAGACTGACTTCCAAATATTGAGCCAGTCCAAATGTGTCAGAGGAACTGCTGGCAATAGCAGGCCTGAGGGACTTGTGCATCATTTAAGCACAGTCTCCGGTTGCAAACAGAATTTTGAACAGCTCGACAAAAAGGAGCCTTCCAAATATTTGAGGATTTTCAATTCTCACCATCCCACTTTGCGTGCCATTTTGGTAACAATCGGTGCAAGCTCTGCACTAACATCTGGGGATCTACAGTACTCATTTTCTATTCATACTGTGGGAAGCTACAACCCTCCTGGAAGAATGTGATATTTTGAGAAATATTAAAAAAGCCAGAATATTATATTTCCCTAAAGGAGAAACATGTTTTTAAAGGCAGAAAGCAGCCCCCAAGTCTTTCTTAATAGTCCCGGCAGGACTGGGCCAGCCTATCTACAAGACAAAAGACTTTCGGCTCCAGGGTGATGGGATTAAGACATAACCCTCCAGGACATAATAGGATTAATCTATCTAGCAGCAGAGCTCACCACATGGCACAATCTCCTAAGGACATTGCATCACCCAGCAAACTTCAACCAAGCCTGGGAGCTCAGACAAACATGACCCCATAGGAATCTGCAAACAGCCAAAAGAATACATGTTCTTGCACAGGAACAGGAAGTTCAAGTTCAAAGCCCAAGAGAAGATATAACCCCCCCCTCTCAACTCCATGTGGTCAGTTGGACCAGAGAACCATGTGCTTGGTGGTTCCGCTTCATCATTAAACCATCTTTCCAATCAGCCTCCATGTTTCCACTGTCTTCCTCCCGGCTTGGAACTGAACCAGATGGATATTTCTTCCAACAATACCTTAATGTAACTTTCTGATGAATTCGTATAACTCAGCTCTCTACTTTTTGCTAGTACAGGTAGTCCTCAACTTAGAACAGTTCATTTAGTGACCATTCAAAGTTACAACGGCACTGAAAAAGTGACTTATGACCATTTTTCACACTTATGACCGTTGCAGCATCCCCACGGTCACATGATCAAAATTCGACTGCTTGACTCTGACTCATATTTATGAGGATTACCGTGTCCCGAGGTCATGTGATCCCCTTTTGTGACCTTCTGACAAGCAAATTCAACGAGGAAGCCAGATTCACTTAATAACTGGTTTAATAATTTAACAACTGCAATGTTTTACTTAATGACTGTGGGAAGAAAAGTCGTAAAATGAGGCAAAACTTACTTAAATGTTTCGCTTAGCAACATAAATGGTGGACTCAGTGGTGGTCGTAAATTGAGGATTACTTGTATTGACAGTATTTGTAGACCTATTCAAAAATCATTTATGGGCTGAAGGTGAAGATTCATTGCTGACAGTGAACTCTAGATGTGATTCAGTGGTAAAACCACCAATTACTCGCCTAGGAACCAGGAGACAGTGAGTTCTAGTTCCACCTTAGGTATGAAATCTGTCTGAGTGACTTTGGGCCAATTGCCAGGTGACTATGAATTACAGTCCCACTTTTAGGCATGAAAGCTGGTTCAGCCAGTCACTCTCTTTCAGCCCAACTCAACTTACAGGGTTATTGTGAGGAAAACTGGAGGCAGATGAAGTATTATGTATAGCTCACCTTGAGTTATTTATAAATTCTGTGAAGTGAATTGGGCTGAGTCAGAGTGATTGACCCAAAGTCATCCAACCAGCTTTCATGCCAAAGGTGGGACTAGAACTCACCTTCTCCTAGTGACTGGCCCAAAGCCATTCAGCTGGTTTTCATCCCTAAGGCAGGACTAGAACTCACAGTCTCCTGGTTTCTAGGCCAGCACCTTAACCACTACACTAAGCAGGCTCTGGTTAATAATTAATTATTATTCAATTATTATTAATGAGTTCTCCTTCACCTCTAAGCAACCATGACTGAGGGATTATTATCTGCAGCAAAAATCTGCACTCAAGTTTCACATGTTCTAATCTGATATATTAACAACGTATGTGGCTTCCCCAAGGCATATGACAAACCCAAAGAAGACACAGTAATAGTAAATCCAATGAAATTACCTCACGTCACATTTTAGACTTCCTGAGCAATGTATCATTTTGGCATTAAAGATGACTCGGTTGCGGTAAAAGAGGATGTGGGATATTAGCCTATGCCGGCACAGCTGAGACTTTAATCAGATTTAATTAACACAACTGCCCTCACCCAATTTGTGAACTATTTGGTCTATCTTGTCAGCAGAACCTGGCAATCAGTACTTGAGTTGAACAAGTAACTTAATCATTGGTTCTCCATCTGCTAATACAGTAACATGACAGATGTTCTAACTTAAGGAATGATTGCCAAATTGAGTAAATCAAATTAATTCTGCTATTCCCAGGTTCTTTTGGGGGCAAGAATGACAGAATGTATAAGGAAGTGTTTCTCAACTTTGGCAACTTGAAGATGAATGGACTTCAATTCCCAGAATTCCCCAGCCAGCTATGCTGGCTGGGGAATTCTGGGAATTGAAGTCCATAATCTTCAAGCTGCAAGTTTGAAAAACACTGGTATAGGGTAAAAGAGAGAGAACTTCTCATATTCTTCAACCAGTTCTCATTCTTCTATGCTAATTATTATAGATACATATAATTTACATTTTATATTTCCCTGCAATGTTCATATGTAACAATATTGACACACTATTATACATAGGAGCTGTGGCGGCATAGTGGTTAGAATGCAGTATTGCAGGCTAACTCTGCCCACAGCCGGGAGTTCAATCTTGACGGGCTCAACATTGACTCTGTCTTCCATCCTTCTGAGGTGGGAAAAATGAAAACCCAGGTTGTTAGGGGCAATATGCTGATACTGTAAACTGCTCAGAGAGTGCTGTAAGGCACTGTGGGGCGATGGGTAGGTCTAAGGGCTATTGCTGTTTTTATATTGTTTACTATTCTTATGTGTGTAAGACATATGTGTGTACTATTCTTATGTGTTTCCTCTAAAAGTAGTATTTTTATGAACTGGGCCACTGCGCTGTAAAATTTGGGGAAGTGAGAATGCCAAAGAATAGATGAATTTTAGGTAATTTTGATTCAAAAGGACATTAGAGAGGAAAATTAAAATATGATTAAGAAAAGTACCTCCTATCCAGAATGCATCATAATATAATGTTTATATCTGCTGTTCTATAATATGTCCAAATTAACTCAGGCAGGAAGGTAGATATAAACTGAAACCCATCTGCATCCTTTAAAAAATATTTTTAAAGGATTATATCAAACTCATAAAAATAATACAAAAACCTAATTTAGAAATATGTTTTTGAAAAAGGATCTATCTATCTATCTATCTATCTATCTATCTATCTATCTATCTATCTATCTATCTATCATTTATCTACCCACCTACCCATCCATCATCTGCCTGCCTGCCTGCCTATCTATCTATCTATCTATCTATCTATCTATCTATCTATCTATCCACCTACCCACCCATCATCTGTCTGTCTGTCTGTCTGTCTGTCTGTCTGTCTATCTGTCTATCTATCTATCTATCTATCTATCTATCTATCTATCTATCTATCTATCTATCTATCTATCCCCCAAAATAAAATAAGATAAAATAAATACATAAAAAGAAAAAATAGAATAAGAAATTTCTCCCTTCTTCCACAGCAGGTATAATAAACATTATCAATTTATGACTGACTCTTAAGGTATAACTAAATATTTCTTTATTCCATAGCTCACTCTCTTTTCTATTAACCCATCTCTGAATCTTCATCATTTCTCCTTATTAATCTGCAAAAGGCCAAAAAGGGTTAAGCAACAACTTAAGCATTTATATCTGCATTTCCATTTAAATAAATTTCCCCTATTCCCTCTCTTCAAATAATCAAAATCCAATCCCAATTAACAATCAAGCATTGTTGAAAACTGCCTTAGAAATCAATCCATTCCATCCATTTGGACATTAGCAATAATAACTATAATCATCCAGAGTCAAAAACAAAACCATTATACATCACCAGAAATAACATTCTATTATTCTAACCATAATCAAATAAAACATGTTTCTTCTTCCTTCTTTTAACTCCTACAAATCTATATACTGAGCGCCAGTTTTGTATAGTGGCTAGGTGATGGGGTGGAAACCATGAGGTTATAAGGTTCAATCTTCCCTTACGTATAGAAGTACATGTTAAAAAGGGGTGGGGCTTCCATCACATAGTCACAGCTACCATCTTGATTTTTCTGCCCCATACTGGCACTTTTTAAGACTGTTATGTGTTCTCGCTTTCTGATGCGAATAAATCCAGCTAACTACTTGGCATTACAGGAAATCCTCAATTTACGACCATTCGTTCAGTGACCATTCAATGTGACAATGCCACTGAAAAAAAGTGACTTACGACCATTTTTCACACTTATGACCCTTGCAGCATCCCCATGGTCATGTGATCAAAATTCAGAGGCTTGGCAGCTTGCTCATATTTATGACAGTTGCAGTGTCCCGGGGTCTTACAATTAATTCCCTTTTGTGACCTTTTGACTAGTGAAGTCAATAGGGAAGCCAGATTCGCTTACCTTAAATGTTACAAACTTAAAAACTGCAGTGATTCACTTAACAACTGTGGCAAGAAAGGTTGCAAAATGGGGCAGAACTCCCTTAACGGCTGTCTCACTTAGCAACAGAAACTTTGAGCTCCATTGTAGTCGAAAGTCAAGGATTACCCATAATTCTACCATTTTAAAATAGCCACATACTTTTCCTCTTTCATTTTTCCATATATGCATACAGTAGATGCAGATGGTTTTGAAATCCGCCCTGTACAGGTTGCTACTACTGCTACATTTGTGTTGAAAGGGTTAATTGGTGACATCACCATTCCCGAAGGGATCACCAAGGGGGCTCCTTTCATTTCCTTGGTATTTTTCCACTGAAGTGGTACCTAATTATCTACTTGCATTTGCATGATTTCAAACTGTTAGGTGAGCAGGTGTCATGCCCCCATCGGAGCCTGAATCTGTGGAGGAGATCGAGGGGGCAGCTCCGTTGGCTTGGAAGGAAAATGGGGAGGAGCAGGCTGAGTTAGGCCAGAGCCTTTCAGGATTGGGATGGCTTGTAGGCAGGGTGGAGGGCGGGGGCAGGATGAGAGGCTAAGCAGTGAACATGAGAGACAATGCTCAGGCGATGAGCAAGGACCACCTCCTCCTGATCCTCAAGCATGGAGAGTAGAGAGAAGGCGCAGACTGACCTGACTACTCGGGAGGAGAGTTCCCTGCCCCTCTTCACAAGGCACACCTGGGGACTGAGACTTAAGGAGACACTGTGAGGAGGGGCATTTTTCAGGAACAAACGCTGAATTCCTGGAGTGTTGAGTGACGATGTTTGAACTTTCCTGGATTCCTTGCATTCTTTCTGGATTTCTTGCTTTGCAGCTGCGGTGCTCGCAACTTTGGGCTGGACTATATGCAGCCAGGGGCTGCTGGAGGTGTGTCCGTGTGTCATCATTTTGCTCTGGGGCTTGTCAGAAACATGGGAGCGTTTGGGGGAAATTTGGAGCAATAAAGGGGCGGTTTGAACTGCCAGATGCCTGTTTTTCCTCTGTGCCATGCCCCAGAACATCACAGCAGGAGCTGGGACAAGTTGACAGGAGCTCAATCAGTCACATGGCTCGCCCTCTCGGATTTAGAACGGGGAACTGGTCTCCTGATTCAGCATCCTAACACCAGGAGCCACCATGGGTCCTATCTTGTACAGGTTGATAGTTGTTGTTAGGATATGGTTTGAGCCTAACAAGTTGTCCAGGCAATATTTGTGTTCTGTGACTTTAATATGAATATGTATTGTGTGACTTTAAAGTTTTCCTGCTGATTCATTGTAATGCTGAGTCATGCTGTAATTAGTTGTGAATGTATTTAAAAAAGGTACTGTAACGTATTCAGTTGATGATAAGCTACCATTATGTGTGGAGTTGCAACCATTGTGCTATCATCGGTTGGATGGATCTGCTACCATCGTGGTTTGTGAACCAGAGTGAGTTCGTTATTCTAACCAACTACTGTTTGTCTGGTAAGAAGAATTGTTGTATCACTGGACTGATTTAACTGGCAAAGACTTGGATTGATTTAAAGACTATGAGATTGTTTTTTCACTATAAAGTAAACTTTTGATAAACCAGTTTGCATATCTCTTATTCATTTCTCTCAGCAACGTTTCTCTGTGCTCTACACTCTGCTGGTTGGTAACATAACAACAATATCCTTAACAGTTGTCCTAATACAGCAAGGAATCTTCATTCATAGGATGTAAAATCTTGGAGGTAATTTTTTCCCTACCTATGGAAAAAGGAAGATTATACTAAGGAACAATATTTTAACATAGCAAGCAAGTATTTGATGCAGATATTTTTGTGTGTTCAAATAGTTTATGCTTTATGGTTTATGCTGTTTCTTCCCCACCCACCCCCAACCCCTCATAACAATTCCAAACAGAATTCAGTGCGATTCTGAATGATTGTTTTGAGGCATAATATATCTTCTTCTTTAAAAAAAAAACAGCCCCATTGGAATGTGTATTTATTGAAAAGACAGAACAATTTAGAAGAAAAATATGTTTCTCATTGAAAGCTAATGTACTGGGGAAGACATGCAGACGGAATGAAAGAGTGTAGGGGAGAGAGAGTCAAAGGCTTTCGCACAACTTCACAGCGAGTAAACTGCTTCAATTTTAGCCTTGTTTGATCCTTCTGAAATCTTAATCCTTTTCAAATACTTCTTCTGTGAGGCACTTTGTTGGGGGAACCATGTTCAGTTCTCCCAAAATAATGTATTTCACTTACGAGAAAGATAGAAAGATATAGAGCTAGGGAGATAGAGACAGACAGACAGATAGACAGGCAGGCAGGCAGACAGACTCAGACTCATAGATCGATCGATCGATCGATCGATAGATAGATAGATGATAGATAAGCATAGAATGGTAGCGAAATACAGGTAGTCCTTGACTTAGGATCATAATTGACCACAAAATTTTCTATTGTAAAGTGAGATATTTAGTTTTGCCACATTTTATGACCTTTCTTGCCTCAGGCAAGAAAGTGAATCACTACAATTGCTAAGTTTGTAACCTGGCTGTTACATGAATCTGGCTTCCCCATTGATTTTGCTCTTCTGCCGCTGTAACTTTGAATGGTCACTAAATGAACTGTTGTAAGTTGAGGACTACTTGTAGATATCTGGGGCACCACTATTAATGCTACTAGGGAAAACTGCGGGAACTACAGTATGTACCTATCTACAATATATGCTAGGAGGTTTTTTAAACCTCTAAATTTAATTAAATGCCATTTTGATACATTAAAAAAATTTGCATCAAAAGTTGATCTATCCATCCTTCCCCCCCCCAAAAGAATGGAATATATTCTATATGTATGTATATATGTGTGCATTTTTAAGAATGTGTTATAAGCATTTATACAGAAATGCATAGCAAATTTGTATTTTAAAAACAAAATTTCTGTTCAAGTGTTAGCCCAAAAGCATAAAATTGGGGAGCTTCATGTGGTAAGAACTGTCAATGAAGAACATGGACAACATTTGTGAAAATTTCTTCTATCACATTGTCACAAAATGCTGCATTTTAAAATCTTTCAGTGATATTTACTGCCCCCATTTCTGCTTTTTGAGGATTATAATTTATTAAAGTGTTGTTAATGTAATTTGTCAGACTTATGTTTATTTATCTACCACACAGCAATCAAGAACCTCCCTTCAACCATAAAAGGCAGTAAAAACAAAATGGAGCCAAAGATCCA
Organism: Pantherophis guttatus; assembly: GCF_059756535.1. Taxonomy (NCBI): domain Eukaryota; kingdom Metazoa; phylum Chordata; class Lepidosauria; order Squamata; family Colubridae; genus Pantherophis; species Pantherophis guttatus. The sequence continues at coordinate 201,531,005 of NC_142065.1, forward strand.
TTGTAAGCTATTTGGATATAAAATTCTGCTAAAACACTACAGAAAAAGCTTTCCTGTGCAATTTAGTTTCCTGTTTGTAATCCTCTGAAACAAAATTTCTCAACCTTGGCAACTTTAAGCTGGGTGGACTGCAATTCCCAGAATTCCTCAGCCAGTTGGCTGGGGAATTCTGGGAATTGAAGTCCATCCAGCTTAAAGTTGTCAAGATTGAGAAACACTGCCTAAAAGAAGTCTTTTTAAACTGGTATTTCATAAGAAAATGTCTTTAGAACTTTATAGATACACATATAAACCAGTGGTGGGATTCAGCTGGTTCTGTCCGGTTCGCACGAACTGGTAGTGATGACTGCAGGAGGCTCTGCCCACCCACCTGGACATAATGCGCAACTAAGCGTGTGCTCACATTTGCGAACTGGTAGGAAAGGTAAGTGAATCCCACCTCTGACACACACACACACAAACACACATGAAGTTTAAAAGAACAATATAAGAGAACAACAATGAAGCAGTAAACAGCACCTCACTCAAGGAACTACCAAGTTAGACAAACAATAAACAACAGCCTAATGAAGGAACCATCAAGAATACTTCCACCAACACTGTCAGAGCAAGCCACTAGTATCTAAACAGAGAGCAAACTCCATTCTGTATAGAGATTCTCAATCATCCAGGTCATGGTTGTCCCAAAAGTGCTTTTCCAAAAGGCAATTGGACTTTCTTGGTTTTTTTTTTTTTTTTCCTTGAAAATGTTCCACTTCTCATCCAGAACTGGAGAAGCTTCTTGGATAAGAAGTGAAATGTTTTCAAGGAAAAAAAAATCCAAGAAAGTCCAGTTGCCTTTTGGAAAAACACCTATGGGACAAACTCCACTCCTTTCTAGCATTGATGATGCTAGCTGGGTAATGAAATGTCTGCAAGAAAATTACCAAGCGAGAGGCGGGTTTCAGCAGGTTCTGACCAGTTCTGGAGAACCGGTAGCAGAAATTTTGAGTGTTCGGAGAACCGGTAAATACCACCTCTGACTGGCCCCGCCCCCATCTATTCTCTGCCTCCCGAGTCTCAGCTGATCGGGAGGAAATGGGGATTTTTGTAGTATCCTGCCATGCCCACAAAGCCACGCCCATTCAGTCGTGCCACACCCATCCAGCCACGCCCACTGAACTGGTAGTAAAAATTTTTGAATCCCACCACAGTACCAAGCCCAGAGAGCACCAAGAACTCCACATAACCCAACTAAGTAACATCATTAGTGATCCCAGATAGGATTTCAAAAAAATATCCATTTTTGAAATCCTCCCTAGAGTTGTTGGGAAGTAGAACTGGGATATTTTGCTTTAAAAAGAAGAGTTTTAACACTAGTTAAGGCATCCTGCTCTACTATCCTGATACTACCCTAAAAACTAATGTGGGAAAAGTACAGAGAGGCAGATTTGGCTAAATTTAGGAGATTTCTTTTAAATGCAGAAGTTTACTAAATGTTAGGGGAAGAAAAGAAATGAAGGGAAAAAAGAGGGAAAGAGTATATCCACACAGTAATAATATAAAAGTAATAGAATCATTAGTTTAATGGCCACGAAATTGGAGTGTATGGGTTTTAATGTTTTCTTTTAAATTTTTGTATGGGATATTGTTCGCATTGTTTTATTCTCTGTTGTTAGCCGCCCAGAGTCCCTCGGGAGTTGGGCGGCATAAAAATGTGACTAATAAAAATAAAATAAAAATAAAATATTAAATCTAGACCATACGCAGAAAGGTGTTGTTGTTCCATCTTCTCACTTTTCAAAGATAAAGGCATTTTAAAAATAAAGAACACATATTTTGAATCCATTCCTTAATATCAGCAGTATATAGCAGATTTCTTTCTATTTTTGGAAAATAATTCTCTCTGCTGAGCCCCAGGCTTAATTATAAAGCCAGCCAAGAAAACAAGCCAACAGATGATCGAAGAAATCAATCCAGAGTTCTCACTCAAGGAACAAATGACCAGCCTCAAATTATGTAAAGTCCAAGCTTTCTGGAGAAAGCTCAAATGCCAGTCCCAAAGGTGCTTTTCCAAGAGGCAACTGGATTTTCTTTGTTCTTCCTTGAAGGCGTTTCGCTTCTCATCCAAAAAGCTTCTTCAGTTCTGCACTTCTTGGATGGACAACGAAACATACAGATTACAGATTAACAGAGTTGGAAGGGACCTTGTAGGTCATCTAGTCCAACTCCCTCACTCATGCAGGAGACCCTACATCATTTCTGACAGATGGCAGTCCAGTCTCTTCTTGAAAGCTTCCAGTGATGAAGCTCCCACAACTTCTGAAGGCAACTTCTGTTCCATTGGTTGATTGCTTTCACTGTCAGAAAATTTCTCCTTATTCCCAGGTTAAATCTCTTCTTGTTCAGTTTCCATCCATTATTCCTTGTCTGGCCTACAGGTGCTTTGGAAAATAGCTTGACCCCTTTCTCTCTGTGGCAACTCCTCAAATATTGAAACATTGCTATCATGTCTCCCCTAGTCCTTCTTGTCACTAGACTAGCCATGCCCAGTTCCTGCAATTGTTCATTGTATGTTTTAGCCTCCAGTCCCCTAATCATCTTTGTTGCTCTTCTCTGCACTTTTTCTCGAGTCTCAACATCTTTTTTATAGTTTGGTGACCAAAGTTGGATGCAGTACTCTAGGGGTGGTCTTACTAAGGCTTTAAAGAGTGGTATTAGTACCTCACTTGATCTTGACATCTTCAAAGAAAAACAGAGAAAGTCCAGT